>NW_020271547.1:1724132-2324132 GCF_002803265.2 Melanaphis sacchari | reverse complement strand
TAATGCCTTAATTTTTTTTTTTTTTTTATAATGCCTGTATAAAATAATTTTATATTATGTATTTAATACAGTTTTAAACTTCTGTATAATAAAAACTCACATCTCTAGATTGAAATGTCATAAATGGAATGAGTTTGTGAATTTAAAAACTGTTATATACTTATGTATCTAGCGCTATTTAATCATTTAAATATTAACGGATTGATTTTTGTTTCAAGAACATTAAAAAAGAATAACAGTGATCGAACATTTTCATATTTCTTTCAATGTCATTAGGTTCAAAAATTATGTGGGTATAGTAAAAAAAAACATATTTGGTCAGATAGTTTGTAAAACAACAACGAAAAAAAATATAATAAAAATAAAAAAAAATATTAAAAGTGTTTCAAATGATATGCATCCTGACGCTGGGGTGCTTGGCCGACTTTTTGATACCTTTTTTTATTGCATACTTGTAAAAAAAGCAATGAATGGCCAAAAGTTTCACGAAAGGCCAACAACCCTTGGTTAGCCAACTCTTTTTTTATCACTAATGTTCAAGGATCTTCGACGATGCATGAAAACTTTTTCTTGCCTCTTGTATATTGTATTATTATATGCGTCATAAATAATTGTTTATTTTTCTTGTCTTATTATATTTTATAACGTTTATTTTCTGTTGATTTTATTTAAAATGACTGATTAATTATTATTTTAGCAACTACTTATTATTTGCTTTTAAATTTTATTTTATTGTACTAATTATTTATTTTTAAACCTTTTGGAGTGTAAAATTATAACTGTTTACATATTTTAATTTTTAAGATCAATTTGAAATGGTCCTCTTAAAAATTGAATGCATTACATAATAAAACAAATAATAATAATAAATATTAAAATAAAAATATCTTGGTGTAAATATATTTTAAATTTAAATAATTATTATTAGATTGATATTTATCACTGTATTCGCGTTTTATAAATCTGACTTTTATGAATTATTTCTGTAGACATTCAATATGAATATAATACAATCATCATATTTATTTTTTAATCGATAGTGGACAGTTTTTCCTACAAAACTTAATTGTCATCCACAGTTACTCTGCATACGGTCATAGTATCAGATATCAAAGATTTTACCTCACGTGTTATTTTCTGTGGAAAAACGTCGATGGGAACTTGCTTTAATCTATTGCGACGTGTGCGGATTTTCAGTGCAATAACTCTTTGTATATAATATAATGGCCAAAGTCACCGCCATCTCCATGCAAAGCTTTTACTCGTATAGTCCCCAAGGGTGATTTTAATTAAAAGTTGTCGTCGCCGTTGTCAACATAAGATTATTTTGAACGTACGATGGTGGTGGCGTCGACTAACAAATAAAACACACGAAATAATCGACGAAGACAAAATTTTAGTAGAATAATAATAATATATAAATCCTCGTTGTCGCAGTACGATAGAACCATGGTTACGGTATATGCATATAGAAGGCATACAGATGTGATTTCCAAACTTTTTTCCATCGTGACACATAATTATATAGTTATTATAAGTCATGGTATACTTTGGATAAATATTAAATATTATCTACTTTCCAAATATAAATGGTATATATATATGTGTGTGTGTGTGTGTGTGTGTGTGTGTGTGTGTGTGTGTGTGTGTATAAAGTTCAACTTTTCGAGGCATATCTTTCAAATTTCAAGGGACTTCAGTGTGCTGTGGCACATCCTTTGGGAAACACTGTGGCACACTTGTATAATAATGGTGCTTCGGAGACGTTTATTGTTTTAATTGCAAAAGCTCATCCCATTCCGTCTTTCCAATCGTGTGTGTTACGGATGAGTTTTATTTTTTCCACCGATTTTATTTTTGTTGACTCGAACTTGAGATGAAATGTCTGCCGTTTTGTGTAATTTCCCTTGACGGCTAAAGGTCTGGACGATATGTACGTGTGGCAGTGGTGTGTGCTTTGAATTGCTTTTAATTTCGTTAGGTATACCATTGTGATCACGCTCCACTGTTGTCGACAAAGTACCGCATTTTTGGAAACAAGGGCACGTGGTTAGGTTAGGTTAGGTTAGATTAGGTTAGGATAGCTTTCCTTTTTTTCATAGAAAGTTCTGCAATCTTTGTGTCGCTTACGCAAATCTTGTTATAAGATGTGTAATATTATTACGTGTAGAATATGCACTTATTGTGTTAAATGGCCATGTTATGCCATATTATATTATATCTATTACCTACATTAATAGCTACTAACATCCTCACCCATAGCCAGACCAAATCACCAGAATCGATAAATTGAATTTTTTGAGAAAGGATAAAGTATTAAAAATGTATAATTATTTTATTTTTTATATTAATTATAATTTCCTTAATTTATGATTAAATAATAATACAGTATAAATAAATAAATATAAAATATTAATTAGTTATATTATACAGGAATAGAGTTAATAATTTTGAAATTACTTTCATCAATAAAAACTGAA
Source organism: Melanaphis sacchari (assembly GCF_002803265.2). NCBI lineage: Eukaryota > Metazoa > Arthropoda > Insecta > Hemiptera > Aphididae > Melanaphis > Melanaphis sacchari. Next base: position 2,321,652 of record NW_020271547.1, on the reverse strand, counting down.
GACGATTTACTCCAATACGTATTTTAATATTATTTTTAGTATGTTATTGTGTAATACATTCGATAATAGAATATCTGTGATGCGTATTATTATTTATTATAAACAATAAATTCAAACATTTTTTATAAATATATTATGAAAGCTTATGAGTAAACACTGAACCAAATAAACACAAGTATATTTAGACTTTTAAGCATATAGGTGTATTAGTTAAAAAGTATTTATTTTATATTTAAAGATAATATAATACTTCTTAAATTGTCAATATATTATTTCACACGTAGTTTTTTAAATATCAATAATGTTTTTCTATAAATTATTTCTCAGTATTTCAACTATTCCCTTCATCTTGAAATAAACGTCCAAATTGTCCACTAAAAATTCAAAAATATTACCGATATTTATCACGATTGTGTATATGACATGCAACCAGTCTAGTTCTTACTAAAAGACTTAACCTTTTGGTAGTATCGTTTTTATAATGTTATTTAATTTTGTAAGTACACGCACCATAAATATTTAGGTAACGAAACCCATATTTAGCATCGATCTGCACCGGCAAACCACAAGTTTTATTTGCAATGTTTTAATGTATGTACGTAAAAAAATATTGTTTTCAGAAAAAAATATATTATATGGTAAAATCGATATTTTAAATTTGCCTCAGATAAAATCAAAAACATTAGAATTTTATTGAATCCACAAAACAATTCTAAATAAAAATATTTAATTAAAACAAAACGCTTCATAAAATATATAGATTATTTTGTATTTTATAAATATGAAGTCAAGTATTATTATTTAATGCTTTGATATTTTATAGGTCCATTATATTTAGCAGTTATTAAATATGTGTATTTAACATTAAGTTTGGTTAGGATGTGGAAAAATGTTTCATCAGTTTAAAAATTGTTTCAGGTTACGGGAATCGTTGGAAGAGCAGATGTTTTGGCGTGTCTATTTTTTTTATTATCATTTTTAACGTATCACGAGTAAGTACATTGATATATTATTACATAATATGATCTCTTATAATTGTTTATTGGACATTTATTATATAGACTTAATATGTACGTGTTAATGTGATTTTAGTATAAATATTTTTATTGCGTCTTATAAAAACAATAACTATTCATTTTAGAATTCCATACACGAATTAGATTTATTTTGAATCCATAGTTTATTGACTATCAAAATTTGATTAAAATGCTCATTATTTTTTGTTAATCGTGTGTGATTAGGTTATTTTAGCAGTATAATATTTTTTAAAATTTATATTTTAAATTCAATACCTTACAAATGTGAAACATTTTTTTTTTTTTTTTGTGCTTGTTCTATTAGTAGAATATATTATTTAAATTACTTATAAGTTAGGATGATAAAAAGTAGCAATAAATCTATTTAAATTAATAATTTTATAGTTTCATGTAATAAAAATATAATACAATTAATTTAAATTATTCTGATAAAAATACAAATTAAAAATATTAAAAAAAAAACATTTAAAAACTGTAAACATAGAAAGATTAAAACTATGAAATATTCGTTGAAAAAATATTAAAAATATGTATTAACAGATAGTCGTTGAATCTTTATAGAGAATCATATCATAGTATAAATAAATAACACAATACAAATAATAATAATTTTATTCATTTTTAATATTTTTTTAAATTATAAAAACAGAAAAAAAAATACATTTTTCCACAACTTAAGTTTGGAAAATTAATACCTAGTTTCTATAAATAGATATTTATTACTTATTACTAAAATAAAAATATATAAAAAATATATAAATAAAATTATTCTTTTTATAGCCATTTTAATTTGAAATTCGTAGGAAATTAGGTATTTAAAAGATGTCAAAGAATTTGTTGTAATTCAAAAATATTTTTCAAGGGGATTTAAACTATTAAGATACAAAACTATGTTATAAACACACTGACGTTCTAAACTTTAATTTTTTTGGCATAAACCGATTTAATCGATCACATTTAAAACATTATTTTAGAAGAAATATAAATATTTAATAAAATATACTACTTGTAATATAGGTATATCAACCATCTTCGCTCAGAATAGGTTTTTGTATGCAACAAATTATTAGGTATTGAATTAAATTTAATGCGTATATTATAATGACTTAGAACTCACAGTGACGAAGTATACTAACCACATATTTTTTACAACAAAGAAATAATCTACTCAATCTTTTTTTTTTAATTTTTAATTCTGCAATATTTAGATGATGTAATTTTTTTTTTTTTTGTTTAACCGCTAATTTATAAACATTTTTTTTTTTTTTTTTATAATAATATATTACAAATATTTAGTTAATATTTTATATTTATATTCTACATTATATATTATTTTCTTTCTTTTTTATTACTACAAAAAAAAAAAAAAAACGTTCCTTGTATAATAATAAATTATATTATGCTATACATTTGCAGTACAAATATTTATAAGTATTTCACGTTTAAGAAAATAAACTTTTTTCTTACTTATATGAACTATGAAAAAAAAAAAAGAAAATAAACATAACTTAAAATAACGCATATTTTATTAATAGAATTTTCTTTATACTAACCTTTTACCATTGTTAATATTTTAAATATAATGCATGCATTATTACAAAGACACAAAATAATTATATTAAATGATTCGAATAAAGTTCTTTAGTATATTTCCTTATTAAAATATGCATTTTACTTTTTATTTTACTTTTTAAGAATACATTTTCATCAACAATAAAAATTAATATAACGATCCTGACAATATTTTCAATACATTTTTAGAATAATGTTATGCAAAAAAATATAATCAGTGTGAAAAGGTCTCCAAAGCGACAACATTTTTTAAAAAACAGACAATATACTCGTACCTCTAAACAAACAATTTTCGATTACGTTATCATCGTTTTTGTTGATATTTATGTCTACGATTAATATTAGTTGATCAGTTCAAGAATTCTATACTTTATTGAGGTTTAATTGATCTGCCGTTGGTGGAAGAAGAACGGTAATAATAAAAATTTCATTCTGACAAAGTTAAATCATTTAACGCATATATGTATTTTGGTTTTTAATTTATTTATTTAAATCGTACGACCACCATTGCCAGTGTATTGATCACTAGATTTATTCCTCTACATAGGCCCTAGTATTTCTTTTTTGTATTATTATTATTTTTTTTTTGTTTGTGAATAATTGAAGAAGGTAACGAGGTGCAATATGGTTTTTTACATTTTTTTTTCACCCCGGTTGCCGTCGCTTCATGTCCGACGCAGTGCTGTTGTATGATTAAGCATGAATGATAGCCCTCCGGTGCAGGAATTAGCAGCTGTGTGCAAAGTGCCAGTAAATTGTCGAGCATTTATTTAAGCCTTGCGCTTGGGATACATGCGTATCTATTTATCTATCTATACATATACAATATACATATATACCTATATATAACTCGGTGTACGCGCGTGTATGTGTGTGTGTGTGTGGGAAATGAGTATTTTTAACGGGCGTGTCGTCGCTATACCGTCACCGTGAGAGGTACACCAGGTGCGGCGGAGTTTTGTGCCCTGACGATCGTTTGTCATCGCACGCGGTCGGCAGATTATACGCGGTGGCGTCGTGGAGGAGCCGTTTTAAATGCACAGACGTGTAATCATTAATGTCCACACTCTACTCCGTCCTATAATATAGGTCTACTGCATTGGCACAATTGCGTTGCACCCGTTTTCGCGACTGCACTAGGTTTCGAATACGTCAAAAGACTATCATTTTAGACTTTAAAAAAAGCTAATATCAACCCATAAGTAGATATTATTTTTTATTAGTGAAAGTTTCATCGTCTGCTCACTACTTTGATCACTACAATATCATTCATTTTTAATAATTTTCTATAACTTACATTACATAACATTTTATTAATAAAAAAAAAAAATCATAAAATTTGAATCTCTATTATTTTTATGAAGACGATATTACAATTTCAATCTAAACAGTGTTATTTTATAAGTGACAATAATATTGTTTTAATTAACTCTTAAAGTGTATATGCATAGAAATGCATTAAATATGCAAGGATAAATGACTCACTAATAGTGTATTAATTATATTAATAGTTTTAATCATTACTGTTAACTGCAATTTATGTATATAGCAGAAGTTTGAGGTGTAGGGTCATGCTTGAATAAAAAATCTCGTCGTATCACTCACACGAGCGAATATACGCTAACATTTGAAACATCTTACCCTATACGCTTTAAGGGAATGACAATATATCCATATCCAAAATTTAATTCAGCCAGCACTGTCACCTTATAATGAGATATAATGGTATACGTTTATTATTTAACGTACGTTCTTTAAAAACTTTTGAACATATTATATGTATATCCTGGCATCGTAAACTTATAAAGACTTCAAACAATAAAATTAACAACAATATAATATGAAATATAGTTGTTGGAGACACTTTTTTTTTATGAAACAAATAGATACACTTAACACATTTATATATATTTAAGTTTATATTTAAAACACGATAACAGCACACACGTTTACTATCGAGACTTTCGTTTTAGCGTTCACACGATTACGACTGAACTGTTACATTTCAACAATTTTTATCATGATTTTTTTTTCCTGATAAAACATGAGTATGCCAAGAGTGTTAAAGCTATACATTATGCATTATTATAATACTTGTAGACGATCATATTTTTTATCATCGAAATTCTTTACAAGTTGTTACATAAAATTTTTGCAGCGACTACATTTTATGTTTTACCTCCAAGTGATTATAATTGTGTTTGTTTTTATTCGATACTTCATACAATTAAAGTAGTTTTTAACCTCTATAAAAAGGAATTCTTGAATATGCCCTTAAATGATAGATTCTCAATGTATTTAGCAGTCGATAAATCAATTGTAATTTATAAGTATAGTATTTATCATTGATTATAAATGCGCGGCAATTGTATAATCTTTATCCTTGAATGATTTATAAATAATATCAGTGTTAATTTATCTATTTAATGATATTATATAATACATAATTAAATGGTTAAAATGGTTATTGCACGATTGAGTTCGTTTTACCTTTTTAGCTTTTCGGTTAAGCACAAATGAAGTTAAATAACCACTGATTCAAAAAACTTATTATGATTGAGCACAAAATTCACTGCAGTTTTGTCACAATCATATTAGTGGTATTTATATGTATGATATATAAATTCAAATTTTATGTAAAAATTCTTATATTCTTATGATTTTGTTGTGTTATAATAGTTACTATTTGATAAATGACTTATGCAATCAAAAAATACATAAATTTTAATTGATGTGATGAATTTATTTTACATACTATTTTCTAAATTAAAACAGTTTTTCATAAATAGCTTCATATAAGCTGATTTTAAAATGTAAATATAATTCTTTTTTTCTAAAACTTAAAATCTATTTTTAAGTACAAGGAAAGAATTTTTAATGTTGATATACGTTTTTTTTTCTTAGAATAAATTTAGCCTCCAAGAAAATTATAACTAGGAAAATATAATACTTTTGTTAATGAGGCTAAATTGTAAAATGTGTTAAAGTGATTTAATATAAAATATAAATCAAAAATGTCATCAGCAAAACAAGTTGTGCAATTTACCAAAGTATTTCGATTTTTTTTTTTTTTTTTTTAATATTATTACAAATTAAATGCTTTTTGTCATGTATATAAATATTTTTTTAACATTCATATTTAAAAAAATCATAATTCTTATTTTTTTTTGAAGTTGAATAACAGCCTCAATAAGGGTTATTTAAAAGCAGGATATATATTTCATTTTTTCTCAGTAAATTGCTTTTCAAACATATATGAAATCTTTGTGTAAAAAAAATCGAAGTGTTTATGTCTTTCATAAATTCTGTATGAATAATTTTTATCAGTCTTGTCGAAACTAATTCAAAAACTTTTCTTTTTCAATTTTAATGTAATTTTTAACGTACAATTTTTAAATTGGATACCGTAGAATGATACTGTTCATCAAAAACGTTTTTAACGGAGTGATTGTTACCTTTTATTAACAAAACTGGTTTTAATTTATAGTTAATACATATCCACTCCATTTGATTATTTTACCTTCATTAAACAACAGTTTTTAAAATGTACTTGCTGGAGTTTAAAAAATAATTTTTGTTGTACTTATAGGATAAAAGCCTTAATTATTTTCCATCAAATTAAAATTTATATATATATATATATAAAGTTAAATAAAAGATAAATAAAGTTATTTACAGAAAATGGAAAATCTCGTACTTATTAACGTATTTATTAAAAATGGTCATCGTTAAAAAAGAATCGATAAGTATGACTCATAGAACTCAAATAAATATTTAAATAATTAATAATTAATAATTATACAATTAATTATTTAATACCAATTACATTTCAGATTTATATTTAATAAGAAAATCAAAACTAAAATAATTGTACTAATAAATTAATTTATATATTTGATACAACTTTTATTTAAAAAAAATGAAAACTGTTGAACTTGTAGTAAAAAAAGTTATCACTAAAAACGCTGTGATATTGCATATTCTGTATTCACTTTCCTTTAATATTTTTCAAGAGTGATTCGTTGCATTTTTAGTTTTTCATTTAATATGAACTACATTTAGAAAAATATAAGGTTTTAAAATAAGATAATAAATAACTGTTTTCTGTGAAAATAATACTTAAAATTGTAATAAGCGTTTAATAAATACTATAATTAAAAGAAAATAACTTCTTATTTTGATTTAAATAAAAATATCTCCCTAATTTGAAAAAAATATACTGTATAATAGAAACATAAAAAATAAAATTTGATTTCATTGACAGTTAAATTTGTAATAAATACATTCAAACGTGATTTACTATTTAAAAATGAATAGTTTTTTGGTGTGTTATGTTTTTTTAGTTAAAAATTTCATATTTCTTGTAAACCTGTGATTTTTTTAATGTGTTCATTTCATTTATAAGTTTAAATATTTCAAAATTATGATGTTATATAAAAATCTAAGTGCACAGTTTATGTGTGCCATTCAATCTAATCAGTCATGCTTAATTAGTTTTAAAGTGCTTCACTACAATTACAATACATCTGGACTATTATATACATAACAATAAAATAATTAAATGTACACCATCAAAACGTACTCAAGGAATAAATCTCTTTCTCAGGGTCCTTAAATTTGAACTCTAAAATAACTTCCAAAATATCTTTGCTTGCCAATCAAAAAACTAAAAACCAATGAATCTACTTTTTCCACCATTAATCAATAATATAAATAACAGAAATTTCTCGAAAGCTACAACACATATTTTTAATTTATCTAAAATTCTACTGGAAAAAAAAAAATAATTATTTCACTACCTAAAAACTATTTTTTTATATATTTTATTTTTATTTTTTTTGTATTTTTCTTTATATATTATCTACTACTCTGAACCAATATAATGTAACTACATACCAATAACAACTAGAAAATATTTCAATCCAGACAAAAGAGTAATTATATCCAACATATTACCTCTTTATACCTTACATCATTACAGATAAATTTAACAAATTAAATAATATACCAATATACCCGCTAGCAACATTACATATCTTGGAGCAGGTATTTTAATAGAAGGTTTCAACTACATACTGAATTTTCGACGTCAGATGTATATAAGAGCCGAAAATCTAAATAAATTACCTGATTCAATGTTAATTAACTCTAACCGAACAAACCACATAATATTCTTTTTTGGCGACTCAATAGTATGTTTTATATGCAAATCAGTTATATACATCAACGAGCTGCCAAAGAAAACCAACTAAAAATCTAAAAGAAACTTGGTACAAAAATTCTTACGAATTCTTTCCTGATCAAATAAACAATACTCAATATACAAAAAACCTAACAATAAGAGAAAGATCTAGCAGAAGAACAGAAATAAATATACAGATTATTTATACCCAACCGACATATTAAACATTACGTTCATTTTCGAAGTAACTGCGATAACAATACATTTAAAACTTTATAAAAAAAATTTGTTATCTTAGATTTATATATATTATGTATTATACACTAAACCAAAAAAAAAAAAAAATTGACATAGAACAATTAGCAAATTTAATTAAACAGCTCCTACACCAATTTATCTTCGTTCGCAATTTTAATAGCCATAATACATTATGGAGATGTTAACATACAAAAAAATAGACAAACTGTTGAAAATAAAATATGATGTTTCTCCTAAACGACAACAGTCCAATACATTTCAGTGTGGAAAAATAAATTACTATTATTAACTATTGATTTAACTATAGCTTCAACAACACTATCGACAAGTTTAAAATTAACCGTTGAACCAGAACTATACAATAATGATCAATGGCTAATATACAATACATATTATAGTTTACTATAATAAGAGCATGCATTTGAAAAAATAAATTTTGTTATACGTTCTTTATGATTAAAATGTTATACAAATTTTGAGTTTACCGTTATTCAGAGTTTAAACGTTAATCAAATTTTGCGTTTATCGTTATCAGAATTAAAATTTTTCATATATTTTATAAATTATACCTATTAAATAATTGGAAATTGATTATTTCATTTAATGATATACTATATACTTATAACGTTTTGCGTTATAGTTTTTTTTTTTTGATATATCATATATTTTGTTACCTAAACGTTATGTTTTGTTTTGTGTTATTTAATTATTTATGTTTATCGTTTTCCGTTATGATAATGTTTACAAATTTCAATCGTTTTTTTTTTTTTTATAAAATATAACGTTATTATTAAGTTTGAAAGCTCTGACTATAATACATTAATACTTCCAACAAATTCATAGCAAAAGAAAAAAGGAACTTTAAAAATGCGAATTGGGAATTATTTACTCAACGAATTTAAATACAAATGGAAAATTATTAAACAATAAAAAAAAAAAAATTAATCGACGGTGAAAAGGAAATAAACATCTTTATAAACATCATCTTCCAAAATGCATTATTATCAATAAAAAGAGCGAGTACTGAAAAAAATGTTTTTTACTTGGTTAAACGAAAATTTTAAAACCGCAGTAAACAATTAAAATACAGCACTCAACAAATACAGAAAAACCAAAGAACTAACTGATTTAATTATTCTTAAAAAATAAAAAGCAAAAGTAACATTTATCATCAAAGAAAATAAGAAAATAATATGGAAAAAATATACGTAAATAATAACTAAAATCAAAAATCCAATAATTATATGGAATAAAATAAAATCAATAAAATTATCCCAAAAATCTACATAAATAAATGCATTAAAACTGAATTATCAAACAGTAACCGACAATATTAAAATCATTCATTTTATAAAACCATTGTACAGTAGTTACATAAATTCAAACTTTATTAATTACAAGCAAAATACAAAAATTAAACAAACACATTTATGGGAAATCATAACATAGAATCATAAAAAGTAAACGTGAAAATAACACTATATGAATTCATATTATATACACTAGATAAAAAAAAGTTGCAGCTGTGGCATGGTTTACATACCTTTAATATTCTCATAAAAACTACCCATTGATGCCATTGAATACGTTTTAAACCTGTACAATAAATTATAATAACAATATATTCTTCCAAAGCAATGGTCATAATTTTATCAATCCAAAAACTTAATTCAAATAAATTTGAAGCACAAAGCTATAAGCCCATATTTTTCTATGTACATTGAGTAATAATCAAAGATATAGCATATCAAAATCTGGTTTTAAAAAAAAAAAAAAAATAATTAATATCTGAAGAACAAAATTATTTTTGAAAAAAAATACTGAACATACGACTGCGTTACGAAAATAGAAACAAATATCAAAACGACATCAACACTAAATAGAGGCAAAAAGTTATTAAAAAAATACAAAAATGAAAATTCACTGAAAAAATAATATATTTTATAAAAGTTATCTTAAATTACGTCTATACTTACTAGAAAATGGAATAGCACAAGCTTCATCAATTATCCCTAAATTTTTATTCGTAAACAAGAATGTCGTTAAAAAGATACCAAAACCAATGAAAATTTCTCTCAATCCTGAAAAAAGCTACGTTTGGATTAGGCATAAAGGCATAAGACCCTTAAATATACAAAAAACATAATCCACCAAACCATAAATAATCTAAACAAACGTGGAAAAAATCAGGGTTTTCCTTTTTGTCAGGAAAATCAAAATATATAATATTTTCAAAAAGTAAACACATATCAAAACCAAACAAATTCCCTACATCAAAATAATCAATGTAATAATAATAGCTTTTGAAGAAAAATTTATATAAAAGTTACACATAAATAATTTAAAAGGAAATAAAAAAAAAAAAGACTTAATACAATAAAAGTTTTAGAAAATACAAATTGAGATGCAGACATAGATACATTACTACAAATATACAACTTAATAATAAGATCAGTGTTTTATTAGTGTTCAATATTTTACTGCACAACTAAAATAGCACTTTTCAAAATGTTGAGCATAATAAATTAAGCAGGTTTAATATTATATATAAGTGTATTCAAAAGCAGCCCAATAAAAAGTATGTTTATAAGTTGTAACAACAATCGAATAATTACCATTAAAATACAGAAGAAACATGTATTAGTCCTTAAATTTGTAACTTTAAACACAATAAAAAACCAAAAATCAATCTGCCACAGTATATTTAATTTTTGTTTCACAAATACATTTAACAACAACAGAAAATTATTACTACTAATATACACAAGAATAAATAATTTCGCTGGAGGAAATCAAATTCTTTTAAAAAATTTAATAAATTATGAAATTTCAAAACTTACCACCGTATATAGGACACAAAATATCTTTTAATACATCACTAGCTAAGTACAAAAAAAAAAAATAAATAAATAAATAAAATACACCAACAATTACGTATAAATAACTATTTTATAAAATGATCAGAGGATTATCAAATCACAAACAGTTACAAAAATACACTCGATGCCTCAAAAACCGAAAAGTAATCATCAAACTTAATTCTCAATTAACTTAAGAAGTCAATAACATCAGCAGCACATATATCACCAAAATGTTAGCAATACACTTTGTAATAAAATACCTATAATAAAATTATCAACAATCATATAATTGCATTATTTTCACAGAATATTTAAGTTCAATAAAAACTTAGGCAACTGTATACAAAAATAGTCTAAAAAATGTATTGATAACAATAAACAACAACTACTACAAAAAAAATCAAAATAGTTCCCGGATACCTGGGCACAGTAATATTGAAGAGAATAAGAAGATTGAAAATTGACAAAATTTACAGAAAATAATGAACAGATAGAAAAAAAACTTAAAATGCAGTATTTAAAAATAAACTCTATAGAACAAAATCGTCAAAAAACTGGAAAAGATAAGAAACTTAACTAGATAAAATCAAACTAACAACCAAGCATTAGTAAAATACAAACCAATAACCAGAAAAGAAAAAGTAAATTTAACATGCCTAAGAATAAATTATACCCGACTCACTCGTGGGTAGCTAACGAACAAAGAAAAACAAACCATTTGCACAACCTGTGGCGTTTCGCTTATATTGAAACTCCTACTCGTCGTATGCAGACAAATAGAAACAAGCAGAAACATACAAAATATCACTAAGTACCTCCACTATAGATGAGAAATTCATCAAAAACACGTTTTGATACATAAAATAAATTAATATTGGACTATAACTCATTAACTAATTAGTACCATATAACTAATAGTTTTTACAAAACTACATGTAAATAAAATACAAATTAAATGGCAGCCAATAGTCAAGCAGCTAAAGCTTAATTTTTATAAAAACAATAATAGAATATCTAAATTAATTGTATTTTTTTTTATATAAAAATATAATATGTAGATTAGATAATAGTGAAGAAAAATGTTTAAATGTAGATTTTGTTTTATTTATCTTTTATTTATCATTTTAATCCAATCAATTTATCTTACTAGGTGTATGTATTATATGTGTTTACTTTTTATATTTTAAAATATATTTTATTTTTTATTTCAGCACTCGATGGAAACGTAAAGAACGGGTGTTACTTAGCTGTACATTTGGAGCATTATCAATGTTGGCAAAGGAAACCGGACTAATGGTCCTTTTGGTAAATCTGGCTTATGACATATACTCTTCATGGGGCCATATTAAAAAGTAAGAAAACTAAAATATTTTTAAGTCATTTGGAAATAAAATTTTGTTACCTACTCTTTAAATAATTTTGTTTTTTATGTATATATTTTGTACGTGACATATTTTATGGTTCAAATAATTGTAAGCATTAAAAAAAAGAACTCTGGCATTAATGAGTTAATGTTAATATTGACAATACATAGTGTGATATAATCTTTACTTGTTTATAAGATATAAGTATACTTCAGGATTTAGTTATCCGTAAATTGGCTTGAAAATTCCCTGAAAAAAACTAATCGACATTAAAATATAGACAAAAAACAGGAACTTAAATATTTTTTCTTCGTGAAAATAAATTTAAAAAAAATAAAATGTATATCTACCTACCAATTTATTTATTTATTTACTTATCCATTGTTAAAGTACATATCTTACTTAAATTTATTTATTTATTATTTGATTTGAATAACTCCTAAGTAATTTTAGTATTTAAATAATACAAAAATATGTTTGCTAAGTAATGTCTAGTATTATCATTGTACTCGTTGAGTTTAAGAAAATATCCAATTTTTAGGTCATTGGTAGAACACAAGCAAACTGAAGAATATAATTCATTCACAAGAAGAGCTCCAAAAACTATAGCAGCAGTAAGTTTTGTATTAAATTTCTAAAACATAATAAATTTATACATTATATTTTTTTAATTGGATAAATATTAAATATAATTTAACATATTATCATTTAAAATAATTAAATTAGATTTTAATTTAAATACATTAATTATTCTTTTAACTGACAATCTAATTCAAACGATACCAAATATTATATTAGTTGTATATTTTCAGAAGTTAAGTTGTATTTCTTTTTAAACCTAATATAGACTTGTATTATAACATGATAATTTGTTTTTTGAGGTATTGTGTAATGGGCTTTTTTTGTTTTTCTATATTGATTAAAACAATGATATACTAATGTTTACTTTATAAAAACTGAATATTATATTATGCTATTTTATTAGTGATTACAGAACACTTATATATTATACACGTATAAAAAAAATAATTTATATTAATTTAATAGAATTTTTATATACTTTAACTTCTTAAGAAAAAAACAATTATTTAAAACTTTTTTTTCTACTTTTCATTTTTTATATTATTAATCGCTTTAATACTCGTAAGCATTATTTACTTAATTTAACTATATCTGATGTAATATTCAAATATGGCAATCACAAAACCAAGAACCACTTGTAACCACCCACTTAAAATTTCGTCAAAATAAATGTTATGATTTGTAATTTCACGAATGTCTATTGTAAACTTTGCAGATAGTTGCACTGTTAACGTTTCGACTATATATGCTACAAGGCAGTTTACCGAAATTTACTGAGCCGGACAATCCTGCAGCGTTCCATGACAGCTCGAGAGTCAGGTAAATATTATTTAGCAATAAGAAATAACATTATATTTGAAAAACATTAATTAGTTTTAACGTTTTAAATTTCGATAAATATAAATATACAAAAAAAGAGAAACGAACTTAAGCAGTAAAATAAAAATAAAAACAAATAAATTCAAAAACGTATTAAAACTTATGTTTAATGTTGTACAAACGATTACTTCTTAGGGTACAGTATAAAAAAAATCAATAAAATATTTTACAAAAACGTTCATAAAAAATAAAATAAAATAATTATATTATTATAGTTATTTATTTTTAGTCAAAATATTATAAAAACGAATACGTTCTTCACTTATATTTAAATAATATAAAATTTAGTTCTGTAAATTTTTTTTATTATTATTTATTAGCTATTAGTATTAAAACTATGAAAGCTCAAATATTACAAAAGTTTTGTAAATAATTTAAATTTTTTGTTTAAAACTTTAAATTTTTTTTTCAAACATATTTGAAAGTGTTAACAAACAAACAATACAATTAATTGAAATATAAATTTTATAAACTAATGATTTCTAATAATATTTTAGTTTTAAACGTGACAATAGATCTAAATGGGCGCGTAAATGACAACTAATACAGAGAAAAACATAACATTTATAGGTATATCAGTCAACAAAATAAATTTAAAAAAAATTATTATCATATATATTTTCTTTTGGCTTAAAAAAAAAAAAATAAATAAATAAAAAAAAGCGATTTTGTTTCATTTGCAAATTTGCATTTTACCATTTTAACGGGATCGGGGGTGACAGTTAAACACATTAAGATATAGTAGATATACAGTGAGATTCAATAGAGTCTAGTCAGTAAATATTTAAATATCCATGAACCGATTTCCGTTCTTATTAAGCTTAATTGCCTATTAAATACTTACAAAATACATAAATTAAGTATTACAATATAGTAGTAGTAGTTGTATTGTCGTACAGAATTAATTTATCTGAAAAGTATTGATGTCTATAATTTTTACATTGAACAAACTGTTTATACAGCATGGTGTTTGTTAAAAATATGTCTTGTAGTTAGCTATGTTAAAATAAATAATTGTATCAATCAGCAATTATTAGTGTCGTGTTTGTATTGTACAGTTTATAGAGTAAATACATAGGTTTCATGTAACATAATTTCAACATTAGGTATTCTATAGTTAGGTTAACGTGTTAAATGTATGTATTTAATGTATTTATAATCTTATTTGAATACTAAACTTTAATTTTTTTAAATAATATTATTTAATTTATTTATATTTTCTAATTTATATATATATATATTATATGAACAAATGCACATTTTAAAACTCAGCTAACATTTATAAAAATTATCTCTGTCACATTCTAATATGATTTATTATATGAAAATTGTACCCATAGTACAAGTTTATAATTTTATCATTATGTTTTAACTGATTGTATGGATGTTACCGTTTTATATTTACGAAAATTACACTTGTCAAAACGAATATGTAACTTAGTTATCGGAAAAAAAAAACATTGATACAACTTTTTCAATAAGTAGTTAATATATATATCGACTAATCTTACCTATTTGAAATGAAAAATTACAATTTTAATCTCTTTCGTTACCTAACCATCTCTTGTTGGCAAGCTAATGCGACAGTGCATTGCAGTCTTGCAGATATAATTAATGTGACAGACACTCGAACTATCTACGTCAAGTGTATAGGGATGATGGTATTTAGGGAGATAGATGAGATCAAGTAGGCATTATTTTTAAAGTGGGTCCATCTCGGAACCTCTCCTAATGCAAGAGGGTCATTAAGAATATATATATATATAAATATGATGTTTGCAGATCGATATTATATTAAGTCACGACGAAAATAGTCGTAGGTAGTAAAAATATATTAATATTCTCTTGCTGGTTGTTTGTATATATTTATATATATATATATATATATATATATATATATATATATATATAAGTATAGTTTCTGTTAACTACGACTAATTAATGGGCCAAAGATAATTGTTTAGCGATGATTGGCGGTGAGGTAGGCCGTGACCGAAGATTTTGGTCCATTGAATGGTTTCGGTAGTGGAACTATGCAAAAACCACAGCATCCCTTTGGCCCTACCCCGTTAAATGGCTCCCCGTCGAATAATTTATTGTGTATCTTATACGAGAACAACCCCTATGTGCATTCAAAGCAGTTAATATTAAATTCTGTTGTGGACGACGAGTATAGTACGAAAGGGGTGCGCTTATGCCGCCACCAGGTTTTGGAATGTTCAAAATGGACATATTTCAGAACCCATTTATAAAAGGAAATTCCGCCGACCGATAAATTTAACAAGTGGGCAAGCTACAGTATCCGGGGTTATCATTTTCTGGTATCGTGGGCATTGGGAATTCCAAAAGGTTATTTGTAGGCTAGTGTTTGGTACACTGGTAAATTTACCTTGCGTAAATAAGTGTATGCTACTAAAATTTGGGAACACCTTGACATGACTTTCAGTTATATTTGTTGTATTCAAATGTTTTATTTTATTTAACTAAAGTCATGTTCTAAGTTTTCTTATTTAATTCACATTCATTAATATATAAAATATTTTAAATCATCAAATTTATTTATATATATATATATATGCAATATAATTATATTTAAGCAATTGAACTAAAAAATAAGACAATTTTTGTTACTGAATGACGTAATAGCATAATATAATTGATTTGTATTATTTATTATTAAATTAAATTGCAATATTGAATCATAATTTTATGTACTCAATATTTAATAGTTATATTTTTATTGTTTTATTTGTTAAGTAACTTTATTTTTATAGAACTATTTTAGTTGTACTTAAATATTTTTAAAATTAAATTATATTTTTGTAAGATTATAATAAATAAACTATTAATATCATCAATAATAATTTTAAATAATTCAAATAGTTATTAGTAAAATCTCGTTTTGAAATTTTCATTTAACAAGTTTTTTTTTATTATGATTAGTTAGGTGTATAATAATTACTTCGAAAAACGATACAAAGTTCTCTAAAATCTAAATTATGTAAATAGAAATCAAAATAAAGAAAAATAGTTGTGTAGGTACTTAATTAGATTGCAATATCTTTTCTAAAGGAAAAATAAAATATATACGTTTTATGTTCTTTGGAGCTTTAAAAAAAATTAACATTTTATATTTTTACCTAAAAATTCATTTTTATAAGACAAGTATATACATTATAATTGTGGTTCATATTATTTCAATTATAAAATAACAAGTTACTAAACCAGGTGATCCATTTTACGTAAGAATACTCATCGTTTTAAAAATAACCAACATTTTTAAAAATAATTGTTTCATATATTTTTACAACATTAAAAACAAATTTTCCTTACTAAAATTTAATTTATATATTTATATATATTTTTAACGTCCATTTCAAACTCCTTGCTTCAATGTAGAGTAATTTTTGAAATGTTTCGATAGAATACATAGATTTGATTTTAAACGAACTTATGAGTTAGATTATAAAGTTTAGACGATCGTGGGAGGTTCTGTATCGAAATGTTGATCCACTAATCTAAACTTTATATATTTATAACCAATTAACAATTTGATTTTAATCGATTGAAATTTTCAAATATTATTCTGCTTAGGAACATTAAATTTAAATTTTTTATTACCTTCCAAAAAAGTAAGCAAGTTATAAATAAATTACGACAAAAATACTAAATAATATAATTTTTTCTAAAAATGTTATTTTGTAAATACTTAAAATTATATAAAATTAATGTTTTCTAAAGCTTAAGTCACTATACATTTACAGTATAGTAAGTATAGTTGTGTTTAGTTTTATTGCATAGCAAAGTTGTAATGAGAATTATAAATTTGTATTTTTAGAGTAAAGGTTATAAAGTTCTATATGACTTAATAGTATAATATAATATACCTATAATATTTTATTATACGAGTACGATCAAGAACTTGAAATATTCAATTAACAAATATTTTTGAAAGATAAAAATAATTGTATGTTTTTAGTTTTAATTTATTTAAAAAGCAGCTTATTTATTTTTGTATATTAATATTAACAAAAAAATTAATGATTTTTTTTTTTGTTTATTTCTTTTTCAATGTTTTTTTATTTATTTAACCCTTTTATTGAAACAAAAACCACTAGTTTGTAAAAATTTGGTGTTTGGATCTATTACTCAGTGGTTAGCTTTTCATAATAAACCTTTCCATTGAAGGTTAAGTTTTAATTTACTGTTGTATTTTATATCAAAAAATATTGAATACGTGTAGAGTTACGAAATTATTGGGAATATAACTTGATAGAAACTCTCAGAAATGACTGAAAATATAGAAAAATTCACTGTAATCAATTATTATATAATAATCACTTTTTTTTTTTTTTTTATTACTCATAACGTATTTAATTTAGATATTTAAATATGAATATTTAATTACCTTTTAGATAACAAAAAAGTTGTCATTTTTTTTTTTAATAGTCTGTTATTTTAATCTTTAAATTTTTAATAATAATTGAAAAAACGAAAAAAAATGCTTTATGGAATGAAATAATGAAAAAGATAATATAAATTAGCTAACTTAAGATTTTATTATAAATTATTGAAATAAAGCGAGACATACTAATAATAGTTACGTATTAATAATTATTGAATAATAACAACCATGTAATGCCTATCATAGTAATTATATCACATATAACAGTTAGTAGCTATTTTATTGTTTTATAGTAATACCATGTTAAAAGTACCTAATGTCAGTGTTGAATCCAGATAATTTATCAAGGAGGAGGGCTTACTTTTTTTTCATTGGTGAATAGTGATACATTTTAGTATTTTAATTTATACCTATTAATAGTTATTACAATTTATAATTTAGACATTTTAGAAAAGTCAGTAGGTAGTACCTATACTGGCAATATGGTATAAAAACTTTGATACAAATAAATTGTATTTTATTAAACACTATTAGGTGCGATAATCTGAACGAGTATTATGCATTTGTGCATTTAATAAATAAGTATATTTTATTGAAAGTTATATTTGTCAGGGGGTGTGAAAAAAAACTTCAGGGGGGGAACTCAACATTGTATATTATGTATTATATAAATTAAATACACAAGAGTGCAAGAAGTCAACGTAACAATTAAATTAAATATAATGTTAAAAAAAATTCTTATTTACTTAATTTATTGACTAAAAAATTTATATTTCAATATGGATACAGGTTTAAATCAAAATAAAAATCTATAATGTAAAAAAATATATGCACATATATTTATTATTTTACTTGAATTAAAAATGTTGATTTATTAAAAATTATAATTATGACAAATTTTTATATATTTTATGCATAATTACTTTTAATATGATTTAAATCAGTGAATTATAAATTTAATTGTTCAAAAAATATATATAATGAATTAAAATTATTGTTTTATATTATTTATTGCATCATACTTAATGGGTTAAGCCGATTAAGGTAATTTTGATAAAAATAATATATTTGTATTAAAGTTGTGAAGATTTTTTTTATATATATATATATAAACGTACCCATTTGAAAGGCAAATTAATTTATCATTAATAATATTATTTAGGTATACATTTAAAGTTAATTTACAAATAAATGAACAAGTATCTTAATATTTTTTAAGTTCCTAACGGTGTACAATTTTTACCAAGAATAAGCGAATGATGATGAAATTAATAAAATGGAGTTATTTTGAGTGTTTTATTTTTCTACTCTTACATTTCGTGTCAGTACATATATAAAGCGTACCTCTGTAATTAATTCCAAATTAAACTATAAATTTTGTTAAATAATAGACACTTATAGATTTATTGCTCTTTGGTTACCTCAACATAAAAACGATTTCTAGAGACTCTACGGGGGCTAGAATTAAATTAAACTTGCTTGAATTATTAAAACTTATCTAAAACCCCCCTGACCTTAGTTTTACCACTTGATTCGTATTTAATTACTAACACTCCACAAACTATAGTTAACTGCTAAATTATACCACTCAGATGAAACAAATAAACTACATTTACAATACATTTGAATCAATTGATATTAAAAAAGTTAGTGACCAGGTCGTAAATTATTTCCTGTTTAATAATTGATTCTTTCTTCGGTCAACACAATTAGAGTGAATAAATACAACTTATATACTTGCTTAAATTTGATTAATTTTATTATGTTGTAATAAATTAATAAATAAACTCATCTATAACTTTTTGATTATAGTTGATTAATAATCTTGATGCATAAACCCTACCATTATTTATGAACCAAAGTAAACATTAATATACCTCCAAATATAAAACTTATAAACATTATAAGCCATATAAAATATATAAATATTTTTAAATTTAATTGAAATTTTATTTCTGCAGTTGTTGAATTATCCAAAATGTTTTTGATAGTGGTCCAAACTTGAGTTTCAAAAAAAAAGTTGTTATTGTTTGGATTTTTTTTTTTCAAAATAGTTTTTGAAATTAAAAAAAATAACTCTCTGAAAATAAATTAAATATTACAATATGTATCTAGGTAAAAGAAAATGATACTTAATCTATTAAAAATAAATAGATAAAAACTTAATTTATTACTGATGATAAGTATTTATTTTTCTTTATTGTTATAGCGTCAACAATAAGGTTAATAACTTAGAATTATTTTAGGTTAAGTAAATAATATTTAATTATATGAAGGGTATTTATATTGGATCAATCTAAATTAAGTTAAAAGTTTCAATTTTTTTTAAGATGGTTATAACTATTTTTACGTCCGCATATGGGCTTAATATAGGTTTAGTATAGGTTATCTAGAATTTGACATTCTTCTCTGATATCCTTGAATATTGGACATTGAATTGTAGTGTTTTATAATAATTATGATTGTGTGGCAAGAGAGTTACATAGGAGGTTTTTTTTTCTTCATCAAATATCCATGAGTGATTCTTGTGACCCATTTTGAGTCTTTTTAGAGCGACGACTCCTTTTCAGCATAAATTATTGGGTTTAGACCAGAGTTCCAGTCAATGTTTAATTTTTCTTAATTTTTTATCTGTTTCTAATTGCCATTCAGTAAGTAATAATAATATAACAATTATTATTATTGTTATTATTCATTGTAAAATCGTATAACTAAATAGTTAGATAGGTATTTTTACTTGTAAATATTTAAAATATTATTATATTAATTTAATTGAATCGCAAGTTTTCACAAACGAAATTATATCTTAATATAATATAATATGATGTTTTTATTTTATTTTTTATTGAACATTATTAAAACTTTGAATATATTTTAATGTATGAATATCAATATGTTTCCTAGCGAAGATGTTTATTTGAATAAATAATTTAAAATATATAATATTTATTTATTACTAACAATATAATTTAAGTTGATTTATTTTAAATTAAACACAATTATTATTATCGAAGTTTAAATAATATGTAGGTTCACCGTGATTACTTTTAACTAAATTCACATAGCTTTATTATTTATCGTCAAAGTTTTGAAATATCATGATTAGGTATATAAACTTATATATTGTTATTGTATGTGCATTATGCTTCAACTTAAATTGTATTCAAAATACGATTTTAAACCAACTTAAGTTGAAACTAAACACTATTATATTATAATATTCAACTAAGTTAATGTAATAGATAATATAGAATATAGGCTGATAGGTAAATACCTACATATAATATTATCGCCTCGACTTCTACAAGACTAATAAAAATATACTTTAATATAATACAGAACTAACAAATTGATGTTTGTAAGTAAAAACAATTTTGAAATTTAAATAAATAAAATGTCTATGATTCTGTTCAACTGTTGAAATATAACAAATAGTATTTTTTTAATCAAACGTTATAATTTCTATATGAGCCATTTTATGCGAATGTTTTTTTTTTTTTAAATTTATTTCCAGAAAATTAGTAAATAATTGTTGTAAAATCCAATACTGTTTTTGCAATTAACAATAATTGTATGCAAAGAAACTAATTTAAGACTATCATCAAGAAAGAAGTATGTTGAGTTAGTAATATATTCTTGGCAGTATTAGACATTTCTATACGGAAATTATTATGTTGTTAAATATCAAATGTGTATGTTCAGTAAATAAAATTTAAACTTCAAATTCACTTTTTTATAAGTTATTTTCTAGATTTTCTTAAATATTTTATTAATAGAATATTATATGCATAATTTATTACAATAAGTGAATATATAAAAAATTTACTTTGTAAGTAACAATCATGAATATAAAATACGATATAGATATCTATGTTTAAAAATTCAATTTATTCATTAGATTAATATATATATTTATAAATTCTTTGGGGTTTTTCATTCATAATCCGTTGAGTTTAATACAACTTTTTAACTCATTAACCATGTATATAAAACATAATCCTTTTAAATTTTTTAACGTTATTATACAGTAGGTTTCATATTAGTCAATTTTAATTTTTGTTATAGTTTTAAGTGATTGCATAAAACATAATAAATAATAATATTACCAATAGGCACTTTTTATAGTTGTGTATAATTTAGTGAAAGAGTTTTGCTTCTGGTTTAAATTTGACTTAAATCTTAAATAATGTAAATACATTGTATATTATAATACTACACTATATTATATTTTTTTATATTGATCTATTTTGTTTACATTAAATAAAATAATAGTAGTGTTTTAATTATTATATCAATCCTTTACAAGTAGTATGTACTAAACATAATATATTTGAGAATATGTATATAATATCATAAATTTAATCGTATCAATGATTTATATAGTATATTAATTTATATATATAAATAAAATATTGATTTAACTTTAAATAGAAATATTTTTTCAAACACGTTGTCTAAAAAAATATTAAAGATAAATTCCTAATTATAAAAAAAATTAAAATACAAAATTTACTTCAATACTCTAGAGACTAAAGTACTAGTCAATCCTTAACATAAAAAATGAAAAAAAAACATAGCTTAATGACTTTTAGACACTCAGAGTTTCTTGGGCTCAGTCCAATGGAGATGATTGCCAAGTCTTTTAGATAAAGCGAGATGATATTTGTTTTGTCTGTTTAACTCTAAGGATATTCAAAGAATTGATAGCGAAGGAACGAATGCGAGATATTTTCGTACAAAAGTTAGTAAAACTTGTGCTGTATGATATGAGTGTTCAGTGTATATATATTAGATATGGATATAGTGACCAATCTAAATATTACTATAGTAACTTTTATGTAGCTTAATATTTAACAATGACACAATTAATAACATTCTATGATTCATCACCACATGATCTAATTAATATAGAAGTGATATTTATTATAGCGATAAAAATGCATCGTTTTTGAGTAAAAATATCAAATCATATATATTTTTTTTCGGAATATTTTACAGCTATAATTATTAAGTAATAAAGCATCATTATACATACTACATAAACTTTATTCGTGATTATTGATATGATTATTATTATTATTTTTACCAAATGGTTCCTTTACAATAATTTAATTTATACTTACTTTTTGAATACCCAAATTTAAAACGTTTAAAAATTCTTTGTGTTTTTTTTTTCTGAAATCCATACACATTTTATTGATATTAAAATACTTAAAGAACAATTCAGAAATATTTGTTGACAATTTTATAGGGTATATTTAAGTGAGAAATACGTCGAAATATGACAATTATATTTGTCCGTAAAAGATGATTATAATTTATAGGTTTTTATTAAACGTTTTGTATTGATTACTATCAAAGTATTAACAAAACAGGCCTCAGATGTTACTTTTTAAAAACTCGAGTATTAAAAGCCATTAATCTTATTTGAAACAAAAGAGGAATCGTAAAAGATTGTTTTCAATTATTGCTTTTAATCCTATTACATTCAATCGGGAGATGTGGACCACTACAACAGTATTCTATACAATATATTGAAAAGTCGTTTTAAAATCATCGTGTTCTATACTTACAGTATAAGAGTTAGCTGACAATTTTACAACAGTCTAGTAACTCAAATACTAAAATGTTACAAAATGTTTTAAACTCTATGCGTTTTAACTGGAATTTAATACTAACCTTGTTTCATCTGAGCGTATTCGTTTTAATTAAATTTGATTACTTTTATCAAAATAATTATCCATGATTATTTTATGTAAAACAAAAAAGAAATCGCAACATTTATTTTTACAGAGGAATGGAAATGATAGTAGTTTTCTTAATTTTTTTGTCAATAAATTATATTATGCTCAACGGTGTGACGTCTTGCTTTAAAAATTGTGAAACGTATATTACCCCAGTAATTTTATTTTTATTTATTTAATATTTTTATACAATAATTTAATACAATTGATCATAATTTAAAAACGTAAAACACACAGTGATTTTTAATCCACGTATAATGGTGATAAAATAAATTAATAATGTCCATGAAAAATTATTGAATGCGCATACTCGTACATATATTTTATAAATATTTAGAATTCACGCAATCGTCTATGTAAATTAATTGTTCATAACATAGAGTTTAGTTTTATTTGCTATACTGTTCGTAAAGGTGAAGTAGAGAAAAAAATGTCATTGTAATTTAGTGTACTTTCGTATACATCCCCTAGAAATCGCTGCCAATAGTATTTCTAAGGTTTTAATGTCCTTCCTAGACCTCACAAAATTTACTAACCTATCTGTACGTGTTTCGAATATCGGTAAATACAAGTAATATTAAAAAAAAAAGATGGCAAAATTGAGAGATGCAAAATTCTGCTCTCTAACAACGGTGGAAAAAACGTCATTTTACTATCTCGATGTTGCATGTTTTCTTGCGGTGATTTCAACTTGTATGTATTTCGAATAATAACTACTAAATACATACTTTTGAATGACGTTTTAAAGTAATATTTAAAATTCTGTATTAACAATATAGCGTAATAAATAAAAATATAAAATGACTAGTTTTTTTATAAATAAATTAAGCGCTAGATATAATATTATAAGATTTAAAATGATTATTCATCTTCTTTTGACATAAAAGTTAAAAAGTAAATCATGAACTATCATATACAATTTTACATAATTAAGAAGTAATATTTATTATTTTGGGAAAAGTCCCGGATTAAATATTGTTATTAATTATAAATGTGTTAAAATATATAATATAATAGTTATTCATTTCTAAATATCTTCTTGCACAACTTAACGTAATCATTGTAGGTAAACTTTAAATTCTTAAATTTTACACAAAATCCTTAAATTTATAAAAATATTATATATATATATTATTGAATATTGGAAATTATATAATATTATAAACTATCATGTACTTTTTGTTTGTGCCAAATTAAATTACTTCCAGATAATTAGTTAATCATCAATATCTTTGTTTCCTAACAATTTAACAATAATCTATCGATGATAGGGATTGGAGTGATTATTAATTTCATATTTTACCTATACTATTGATATAACTTTAGTAAATCTAATAAAATTGTTAAAATATTTTACGTTTATTACATTAATTAATGTTCTAATAAGAAAAAGAAAAATTTAATACGAATATTTGTTTATTAGTACTAATTTAATTATCAATGTACGTTAATTTATCTTGTATTCTAAAATTATTAAAATACATGCTGTTAATTAATATTAAGTTTAAAATAATTGACTATAAGTAATTTATCTATACTAAATCGATAAATAAGATAAAAATATGTTTTCTAGATTCCTCAGCTATAGTTATGTGGCTGCATTCAACCTGTGGCTGATGTTGTGTCCGTCGGCATTGAGTCATGACTGGCAAATGAATTCACTACCGTTGGTCACGTCTCTGAATGATATCAGAAACATCGGTACTTGTGTAGCTGCAGCATTTTTATTGTGCACTACGTGCAAGATATTATCTGACATGGACGTAAGTTGTATACTCTTCATAATGCTTAATTTGTATAATTTAAATTCACAAAATCTTTAATTTTTCGTGGTTAATATTAACATCATTATAAAATGAAATAGTTGCATATCTATTAATTCTTCAAAGATTCATTTTAAAACTATCGTTTTATTTTAACTTGTATTTTACTATTATTAATTTATCATAGTATATTGAATTTTTTTAACGTATTTAAAATAACTTTACCTATAATTTAAATTTTTAACATGATTAAGTTTATAAACATAATACTTAACAGACACATTCGTTGTTGATTGTTTCTAGAATTGTATGGATACGAATATTAAGTTTAGTAACCGTTAAAAAAAATAAATACAAATGATTGAAAAAAACTTTTGATGTTTTAAGGATATTTGAACAATATTCTCTGAAAAAATAATTTAAAACATATTATATGCCTTTTTATTAGTTTATTCAATGTTTAGAATAATTGCTTATTACATTTTAAAAGTTTTAAAATTTAAAAATTAAAATTTTTGAGTATGATAATACAGATAACATAGCTTTACGATTAAAATATTTTTTAAATTCACTGGGGAAATAAAAATTTATCTATTTAAATTAAACATAATATTTATGACAAAAGTATGAAACTAACATAATAACGTTAAGTTGAGGTAATGTAACCAACTAAATGGCCATAATTAATGTAGGGAGATTTTGTGTGCGACATTCTATAGTGCTAACGGGATTTCGGAAGGTGGACTTTCCATGAGTTATGTTTTCCGTCCTTAAACCTGCGTCTTTAGACCGGTATGCTTACCCCTTCTACTCATATGACCAACTTCAACTTGATTCCAATACATTTTCGGGTTCCTGTTTTCATTTTAGCGAAGGTATTGGCGGGTAAATGTTAGTTTAATTCAAAACGGATACCAGAATTCTATGCACAATCAATTCGGAGAGGCATTTAATGATAAGCGGGAAAGGTCGACCTGGTGAGCTCGTTAACATTTGGTCGAAATATTTTGGCAAAGATAAACGCCAAAATAGGTCAACGGATGAAGAACATTAAATTAAGTGTATATACATAGAAAAGCGTACATGAAAGTCCCTTAGTGTAAAAAATAAATAAATTATCTTTAACATATGATTTTAATTTAATGATTTTAGTTCATTTTTTCATGTTATTAATACATATACAACACTGTTGATCAATTGATTTATACACTAAAGCCATGGCACTATTTAATAGCTATGATGTTGTTTCATAATATCCGTTATTTTTTATTATACTTGGATATGTATTAAAATATTGCGAAACGTACGTAGGTATACGTATATATAAAATTCACGTAGTAGTTCATTGCTACCGATTGACACACTTCTTGACAATAATATTCAATCTATTTGACGTGGTATTCAGTTAGAGTGGGCTTTCGTTGGGTTTTATTTGAAATCCCCGCGGACTTGCATGTATGCATACGAAAACAACGGTTATAACCAACCACTATGGTAGTAATTTGGCGTTGAAATTTTACGCTGTTCAAATATGTATAAAATAATTTTAGGCACCATCGTAAAATTCCCCATTGGCAGAAAATTATAATATTATTCCGTCTATTTTACGGAAAGGGGAAAATATACACGGAATATAAAACGCTGTATTCGCGGGTTCAATTTACGGAACACTAACCTCGAGTTTTTTTTTATTGTTATTGTTTGCGTGAAAAAAAATAACGTCCCTTGTATCCGTCCTCTGTTGTAAGCATTTAGTAATTTATCCCACTGAACACGTACATCAACACTGCTTCCGTTAATTTTGTTCTCCAAATAATAATTACAATAAAAGCTCTGTTTTGTTGCTTTAAATATTGAAGGAAATCATAATTATTATTATAAATAGCCGTTTTAGCTAAACATGTTATTTAGTCTAGCTTAATATAACATCTATGACTAAAATACTACAAATCGTATCACGTAAACCAGGACCTTATATTGAAATTCAGCTCACGCGTTTTTGAAACTCTTGTGTATGTGGTAATTAAATAGATTATAATAAATTATTATTGTTATAAATATTCGATTGATTTAAAACACTTCTCATAGGAAAAAAATGTTTAATGTCGTTTATTTTACAATACATGATATTTTACTTTTATCCCACAACCAGATTTTTATTAGATTTACGATAAAATTTATGACGTTAACTAAAAATAATAATAAGCTAATCAAACCATAGATTTGGGTAGAACTGTGTTCAAAGAAAACGAATTATTAAATTATTTAAATTTTTCATTCTGTATCTAGATATCAACAACTATTTCATAATTTATCATTCAGTTCAACTACTCACTATCCTGGTAGCAATCATATTTTTACAAATAATTTAATCATCGTACTTTCTCACTAGTGTTATCTTACAAAAGTTAAATTTTTTATCAAATATGATTTTTGTAATTCTTAACACTATAAAATATACACATAAGAGTTGAAATATAATTATAATTGTATGATGTAAGTCATTTATAACCAACGCTAAATCATATTACGTATGTAAATTACATGATAAATATAATATCAATACATTTATATAATAAGTATTTATTGATTGTAAATAATTTAAATATTTTGTATTGTAATTTTCAGACACAGAAACATAGTCCTCAAGTTTTATCAGCTCTTTTACTTATTATCCCTTACATTCCTGCTTCTAATCTTTTAGTGACAGTAGGATTTGTGGTGGCTGAAAGAATACTTTACATACCCAGGTAAATATTTTTAAAATTTGTGTTGTATTTATTTCATACCATAACATTGTATTAAGGAACAATGATTAAACCTATTATTTTATATTACTTTTTTGATATTACTATTGTTTTGTGTAATTAAATAATACAAATAAAAGTTTAACAAGCACTTTAATAATGATCGAAAACCAAAATACATTGTATAAATAATAATAATAATTTTCTATTATTATTATTATCTATACATTTATAACTTTATCTCAATTGTATATAAAAATATTTTTTAAATTAAATTCGAAAAAATAAATCAAGTAAATAAAAAATGAGATTATAATAGTATTTAGTATAATAAATTTATGAACAATTCATTTTCTAGCTTTTTTAAACTATTTATTATTTTTCGTTTAAATGCTAAATTTAAAATACTTTGCTAATTGTATTGAGTTTATTTATAAAGGTATATTTATAAATTTAATATAAAACATAATTATTCTAGGGTTTTTTTTTATTTTTAATTAATTTATAAATTTAGTTTTTGTAGCTTTTATAGTTATATACCTACTATAATATTATATTGATTTACAGTATGGGATTCATTTTGTTATGTGTATATGGTCTTCAAACAATTTTGAATCACAAAAAATCATCAAATTGGGTGTTAATTACAATAAAATTCTTTGTGGGCTTCACACTCTTGGTATTTATAGCAAGAACTGTGCTAAGAAATAGTGATTGGATGTCTAGACCGGCTATTATTAAGTAAGTAAATATAAAAACAACTCAAATTTAAAATGTAATCAAAAATTGATAAATATGCAACTTATTGTGTTTTTTTTTTTTTTTTTGTATAACATTATTATTGATTTTTAAGCATTATACATTTACTATTTTTTTATTTAATACTTATGGTATATTATGAGTATAGTTTATCTCTGCAATTTCATATTTTATTTTTTACTTTTCGTTGATAAATTTAATAATTTAGATGATTTTTTTTTTTTTTTTTTAAATTAATATGTAACGTAAAAAAATCGATAACATTCAATGCATATTTTATCTCAAGTTTCCAGATAGTTCATACATTGAATCACAATATATATTAAGTGATGTGACTTTTCAGGGCCGGTTTGAAGACTTTGCCACACAATGCCAAAATGCACTATAACTGGGCGAATTACCAAAGGGATGTAGGGGACACGAAAACAGCTGTAAATCACTACAGAGAGGCGTTAAGGTAAGATTTTAAAAACGCATTTACTCTAAAAAAAAAAAAATATATAAATAATGTTAGATAAACTATAATGATTTATTCAGACTAGGTACGTATGCATACAAATTTTACTAGAATTAAATAAGAACAATAAATGCAATAGCAAATTATGGGTAGGTACCTAAAAATTACGCTCGTAGTAAATAATAATAATAATAATATCTAGATTACAAAAAAATAAATTATAATTTCTTATAGTAATAAACACTTCTAGATTATAAAATTTTGTGGATGCTGACAGCGACGTTCGTATTAGTTTTTTTAGTTGTTTAGTGTTAAGACCGTTCTATCTTCAAAACGTGCTTTTGCTCTTAAAAAATGAAAAGTCGTTGCAGTTTCAAAGCCACAAAAGAGGCGGATATCTTGAGCCATTTTTTTAAATGTGTGTATATATATGCGAACATTTTTTTGTCTTCTGGAAAATAATTATTATTACAAGACGTAAAAGACAACCATATCTCGGCGTCCCTTCTGTTTTTATCTTTGGTTATTTTTCACGAAGACGGTTGGGTATTAAAAAAACGAGTTTTATTGTGGAGATACTCTAACAGCGCGTAGACAATATTTATGACGAGGGATCCGAGGACTGTTTGTTTTTCTGTTAAAGGTTAAAACGTGCACAAAGCGCAAGATAAACTGCCGCTGTTATGCGTGACATGTTAAAATATAAATAAGCTCCATTGGGATATAACGAAAACTTCGGTGAAGCATAAATTATACGTTTTTGTTTATATTATTCTCTTACTGATAGTGGCTTCACTACGCTTGATTACATTGTGTTTAATAGTTTCAATTGTTAGGCTTTATTATAATTATTTTACTTTTTTCAAACAGGTTGTTATTTATTAACATAATTTTTACGTTTGTATTCAGTTATGTGTAAGCAAAAATAAAAACGTTAAAAAAATTTAAAGCCTAGCTATAAATATTTTGAAATAATTTTTTTCTTTTTTCAAATTTGGTATTATATATATTTTTTTATAATTTAAGTAATATTTAAATCTTAGGTATTACATTATAATCCTTTTCATTCATTCAATAATTTTTTAAGTATTTCAAAATAAAAAATTCGCATTTCTGAAAAAAAATTATTTAAAAAATTTTTTTAAATATATGACCACCAATTAAAAGCATGAAAGTTGGATGTAAAGCTTGTAGTTTAGTAACTATTTTTTTATTTTGTAATTCTATTTTATTTGTCTGGCTAAAACAATATTTTCTATGTTGTTATCTGACAAACTTTTAAGCTTTTAATCATTCGTTTTCGTGCATTTTATTCCCCTCGGGCCACGGTATTTAAACCATCGTTCAGCTTCCGTGAGACATTTTCAAATACCGTCAACAATTGCAAAGAGTGTGTGGGTTTTTAGTTTCCGCACAGTGATCACAGCCAAAAACTGAGTTAGTGAGAAATTCGATGATGATGGTTTGAAAACAAATGCGTTCATTTATTTTGTGTTTCGTAATTTGCATGAAAATTAACATCTTGACGTTGTTTTAAATATCTAATATGTAATATAATTCAACACACATATTTAAAATACTATTAAGAGCAGTACAATTTTGTATACTCTTCCATCCCTGAAAACTTAACACGAGTATTCATTTCCTGTTACCAAACAATCTTCTTATCGTCTATCCGGTCTAAGACTTAACACATAACACTAAGCTTCAGTACTGAGTTTTTTCACGTATAAGTTTTAAGTTACCCTACATGACTTATCATTTCATCAAATATTTAAAAATTTTAAATATTTTGTTGTTACCATAATGTAACATATTAAAAAAAAAAAAAAAAAAAAAAAATTAAATAAATAATAACAAATTAATATTAAATTATCGATTTACCAAAATGAAAAAAAAAATAATAGATAAATTTATCTTTTACTGTAGAACATTTTTATAATTTACATCTTAACATATTTTGAAAAATAAAAAAAAACAAAATAGTTTAAATCCTATATTAGCATAATAAAAATAAAAATATTATTACTATTGATTGTTTAATACTTGAAAGTTAAAATATTTGAATCATCAAAAACAATACGATGTAAACGATGTAAATATTAATAAGTAATTACCAAAACTACGTTAATTTAAATAATTTATAAAAACAATCGCAATCAATAAAAAACGAAATAAATGAAATTATAATTCACTAATACTCGTATTATAGTTATAATTACTAAAAAGTGTAAATTTATGAATATTTTTAATACTTATGTAAATAATTATTTATTTTTTTGTGAGATATAATACTTGTGTAAAAAAATAAAACTCCTAAATATTTAAATTTATTTTTTATTATCTTCTATAAATACAATAAAGTCTATAGATTTTAACATTTTAATAACATAATAAAATGTTAGGGGATGTTTGTCTGACAATTGCTGATAGTTGTTTTATTCTTTATTTATTAAATTGCTATATGCTATTGAATATTGATTATTATTTATGAAAATAAATGTATCATTTTTTTTTTTTTTTTTGAGTCTTCAAGTAAATTAATTTAAAATATAATACATTTATTATATATACTTAACTTTGAGTTTTTGTAAACTTCTTTTATACGGTAACAAGTTCTTTTTAAACGTTAAAAACTAAGATTATACTAATGCAAAGGACACATATAAAAGATTAGTAATATTTGGACAATTTATTTTTTTATGAGCGTTTATTAGTTTCAAAACTAATAATATTGAAGTTGCTTAATTTGTTAGACTGAAATATAAAATACAATTATAAAATAACCAACATGTGTTTCTTACCAGACGACAACCAATTTTCATTTTTCTGAGTTGTTTTATTTTCTCCGACAATATCTCTGCTGTAATAAATCAGGTAAAATCCCATTTTCAGGTAGGTATACAAGTTCCCCTGTGTAGAGTAAGAAAAAAGTGTGGAATAATTTTAAACGATAGTAATATTACACTTGTGTAAGTTTGAAATGGATATGTCAACTCTGCCTTAACGGTTTGACAAATTGAATGATATTTTTCGTCTGAAAACTCGTCTCTTGACTTTAGATAATGCACTGAAACATGTATCATTCTATAGCCACAAGAGTCTACTTTCCATCTACTATAGTTTTGCAACAAGACCGTAGACACTCTTGAGTCATATTTT
Source organism: Melanaphis sacchari (assembly GCF_002803265.2). NCBI lineage: Eukaryota > Metazoa > Arthropoda > Insecta > Hemiptera > Aphididae > Melanaphis > Melanaphis sacchari. The sequence continues at coordinate 2,288,880 of NW_020271547.1, read as the reverse complement.
ATGCTAACAATATAAAACAATTTTTTCAAAGAAGAGGGACAGAACTTTCTCAGTCTATTACTTTACATTCAACCGCAAATAAATCAAACACAATAATTTTTTTAGGGATAATTTTATACAATTAATAACTGAAGCTATAAAAAAACAATTGTGTATTTTGATTTAAATTATTTTAAATATAAATATTTAATCAAAATATAATTTATCAAAAATAACGAATATCAAAGAATAATAAATGCACATAATTTTTCTTTGATTATAGCTATTCCCTCTTATCATAAATGTTTAATAATAAGCTATAAACAAGTATAATAAGTTTTAAAAATGATGTAATATTATTTTTCTAAATAATAGCATAATAAATAAGAATAATTTAACAGAATTTTGATGACTACAGTATTATAAAATATTAATTTTACCATGATAACATTATAATAATAATTTTTATACCTAGTTAAATTATTCTGATATTTATAACTCTTTGTTAAATGGCTTTATAATAAAACTAAAGTACAATTTAAATCATGGTTGAATTAATAAAAAATTAGAATATGTTTGTACTTAATATGAATATTTTTCTTTATTTAATGAAAAATTTACTAATTTTGAAAGTACTGATGCTAAGATAAAAGACTAATATTAATTATAACTAGCTGTATTACTAATATATAGATATCAAATCGAACAAAACTGCATTGAATATCTATAATATTTATCATAAATATTACTTTTTTTTTTAAATTTTATTACTATCTATTTTTTTCAAATAAAAATAAAAATTATAAATACAGTTTTGATTCATCTACCTCCGGTAAGCTCTTTTTATATATGTATGAACATTATTTTGAATCACGATTTCTGTTTGGTTATATATTTTATGTTCTTAATTAATTTTTTAATCGTCTAATCTATTCATAGTATGAAAACTAATTGAAAATTTTAATTTCCTAAATAGAATTTATTGTGCAAAATCAATAAGTTAGACGTATTTGTACTATAAGTATTTTATAGTTACTGTGCATTATTTTTTTTATTTTTTTTTTTTGATTCATTGTTAACGTTTAACTATATAATAACATGAATTAATTACCCAATAAACTTTAATTATTTTGAATAAAATACGAGAATATTATATTTATAATATATTAACAATAATAATAATAAATTCTTAGGCTTAAGCGTTCATAACGGTTATATAGCTAAATATTATGCTACTATACTGATGTTTGGTAATTTTTTTTTTTTAATATTATCTGTTTATAAATACATTATATTTCTATGATTTCTTGATGAATAAATTAATCAATGTTAATATTTGAAAAAAAATATGTATACATTCAAAAAATTATTCTTAGTTAAGATACGGCTAACTATACTGCTCACATAATCATAAAAAAAGTTTTTAAAATTGATTGTTTTATAAAATTAGTTTTTTTATTTCATTGTTAAGAGCGAAGGCAATTCTCAACAGTTTAGTAATACTTTGAAGTTGCCATGATAATTAAAAAAGTTATAAGATAATGAAAAAAATTTGACTTCGACGTAGGAATCAATTGGCAACTATTTATGGACACGATTTATCTGTGGTTTTATTTTTTTTAGAAAAACTGCTATGCAATAACATTTTGGGCACATTGAAGTATAGTTATATTTACAGTTTATAAAGGTTAATATAAAACTCTTTGGGATTATGTCTATTATATCTTTATAATGATAACTTAAATAAATACATAACATGCACACAAAAAAATAAAAAAAGTATATTAATTTCTTGAATATTATTTATACAACTAATTATTTATTAAGTGGTGAAATAATAAATATTTAAACATAATCTGTATTTAATTATATAATTTATGTATAGTATAAATTGTACAATCTATGTGACTATATGTATCAATAAAAAAATATTAAAACTTTAAATTTTTATTTTGAAATATTTATAGTTGTTTCATCTAAAATTTTGGGTATTTAATATTAAGTATGATACATTTTCATAGAATGGATTATCTGGACATTTGGCTCTCAAATATTTTTGCCATAAATATTTTCAAAAACATATTTTACTCCTGGAATTTTTTTCTTTGAAATATTCACTATTATTATCAAGAAAAAATAACATTGTATAAATGTTTGCCACGTTTGCTATACATATACTGTAAAATAAATTTAACTACTTTTTATAATATTTTAAACAGATATTTTTATTATATAATATTATGTACTATTATATTCGATTCACATTTTTAACGAATTTTAATAAATAAAGAACTTTTAAATTATATAATTTGAAATTGCCTAGTTTTTTATTTAATGTATTAAAATATATATAAAATACAAACTATTTTATACATTTTTCAAATACTATTTATTTAGCTTGTTTTTTTTTACTTTATTAAACTTAAAACGATCAGTGAAAATATAATAAACGTTTATACATTGTTTTTATTATTATTATTAGTTAATTTATTTAGATGAAGTTTGTTAAAATATTTTATTTCTTTTTTTAAAAGTTATTTAAATTTATTTAATGAAGCGTACGAGAAAAGAGACCAACTTTTAGTTGCAATCAAAGATCACTATCTTATCTTTTAATATAAAAGTTTCTACCCATCCCCCCCTAACAGTAGTTAACTGACCATAAAATGATAAAACAAAAGAAACAGATCTTGCTCGATTATTGAAAGTTTAAAACTGTGAAAGTTTTTCAATATTTTTTTTATAAACTTTAATACTAAATAGTCTATTATTATCTTACACTGTTTATTTCAATAAAATTAATACTTATAAAAAAGTAGTACCATTTTAAAACTTATTAAATACAAAATATTACTAATTTACTAAGCGCTTATATACTTATATTAATTCTAAGACCTTTTAGAAATACTAAGGTCTCTTAATAACATTAATTATTTAAAATTATTTTATATATTTCTATTTTCTAACAACAAAATAACTTGTATTTTTCAATTTTACCACGAATTCCGTCAACATTTTAAATTTAAATTTGTATAAAAATAAATTATCGCTCTAAATTTTTGATATTTTTTAGTTGAGAAACGAACTAATTATTAGGAACTTTGTAATAACATTTTAAGAATTGTTTCTTATTTGTGAATTTTTTTTTTACATTTTTTTTATAAAAATCTATTGAAAATGTCTTATGTTTCTAAATAGTTTAAAAGGTGTTGAAATATTTGATGAAAATTTCAAGTTTCTGTGGTTAAATAAATAAATAAATTTAATAAAATCTAATTTTGTGTAAAAATAATTTTTTTTTGTTTTTTTTTCCAACCATAGAAAAAATAAAATACTTGGAATTTTTAACATTGAACTGCTTAAAGTACAAACTAGATTTAATTTATTAATTTTGACCAAATGATTGTACTATTTTAGATTTTTCACTGTAATATTTTATTTAACATTTCACACGTTACAAAAGGAGAAAAAAAGTACAATTAATAACGCATAGACATGTGCACTAGTATTTGATTTTCATAACGAAATACTCGTAAAACCTCAGATACCAATTACACAATAAAAAACATAAAAAATGTCTACGTACATTATATTAATCTATTTCAATTTAGAGCAAACAATTTTGAGTGTCGTTTGTGTTCCAATAACATTAATGGCTTAATATAAGGTAGATTTTATTTACTGTTCAGCAACTACTATTGGAATCATGCATAATATTGATATTACAAAGATACTTTTCAAGACACCTGGTGCGTGTCATAAAAATATATACGGGAATCATTCTTTACTTTAGAAATGTAATTTGGACCAATATCATACTTAAAACGATATAGTTTTACTACTAGTACATTATACCAAATGACTTAGTTCGATTTATTGCTCAGTGAAATACAATGAAAAAAAATTCTTGGTCTAATGTTAAGTTTTTGAAACAAACTATTATGTCTTAAAAGCAAAAGAGGTCCATTAGAAGCCACTTAAGAATAAATACGAAAACAGGAAATGCTACAACTGTAGTGACAAGCATAAACCGCAAAATACCTCGACTATTATCGTAAACATCTCAAAAACCCTCATTAAACTGAAGATTTTAGATAAAATTGTTTTATATTTTTTTGTCGAAAACCTATTCTGAAAATGTGTTTTATATTATATTTAAAAATTATGAGTTGAAAAATTTTGAAATAACCAATTGATCTTCCAAAAATTATCTATATTTCAATAAATAATTTAATATTTAAAATATGAGTCGATATTATAGATTATACAACATATTTTATTACAGTCAAACATTACTCTCGTTTAAAAATATAATTGTTAGAAAACATTTTAACTTTTCACTAATGTTTTTACCATAAAATGTATGCTTAAAATATTAGTACAAAGAAGGTTATATTTATGTGATTTTAAAAATTATGTATAAAAATGGACCAATCAATTCTAAAAAAAATTATGCACATTTGTATCTAAAAAAAAATATAACTAACTTACTTAAGTGTATTTTAGTTGTATTGAAAATATGTAAAAGTAAGATTTGGGATATTTTTTTAATCAGAGTTTCGTATATTTTATTATATGAATGAGAACTTATTTTTCCAATAAAACGCTATATTATTGTTTTTCACATAATTTCGTTTGAAACTTCATAATCTTAATAGTATAGTTATTGTTTTTATTAATATTATTAATTTAAACTACGATAAATTTTCTCGAATCGTTACGATAAACAATTGAGTACATTGTCATCATAATTTACTAAGAAACGGTTCCGAAAGGTGATTTATTTTATGACCTTGGGTTGATTTAAGTAAATATAACGACGATCATAGGGTACAGAGAAGAGAGTTTGTAGTCTTCATTAGCAACCAACGTTAAGTGCACGTCAGTTCGTTACACGAGGTTTGTGACCCGTCATCAACTTAATAGCGGCTCAATCTTCACTACACCCGAGTTCTGTGAAACTTTCTTTCATAATAAACTATAATATTATCGACATAGTGTACCAATCTATTGACTATAGCAGTGTGTATTAGCTGATTTCGATATAGAAAACCTTCATTGCTTGATACAATTACCTCTGCCAAACGTCTCAAATCATCTGCTCTCATTTATTTTTTCACCTTATATGGATTTTATATTTCCAAAATTATTTATTTTTTTTTAAATTTAATTGACAAAAAAAATTAACTATAATTTTTACTATTGATGAGTTAGTAATTATTCAATAATGTCAATTATTTTTTTTCTAATTAAGTAATTATTGCATTATCGCAAATAATTTTCTGTTTTGTTTGAGAAATTTGAATACTTATAATTTATAATTTTTCAGAATATTATATATTTTTATTTTATTTTGGAATAATTCATAAGTTTTCTTTACTTAAAATTGTATTTGTACTTGTACTTTATGAGTACTTATTTTTTTTTTTATTAGTAGCGATTGTTATTTCAGTTCTCCAATACTATGGAATTATTTATATAATTTTTGCTTGATAGTATTCAGTGTGTCGTTTAATAATTTTAAATTCCTATAGTTCGGAAATTCATATTTTTTAACTGCCGTTTGTCACAGTTCCCGCAGTTAATTACAATATGAAAATTTTAAAAGCTTTATAATAATTGTTGTTGATATGAATACCAAAAAGTTGAGCATTTCTTGCGTATAAACACACAATCAGCATATTTTAAATTCTATATTTTTAAATATATATGTATTAATTTTTTGTATTCGAATATATTATTGAATTAAATGTTTGTACTACATAGTATTTATTATTTTTCGCTAAACTATAATTTATGTATATTTTATTGGCATGCATTTTTTAATACTAATTAAAACAAAATTGTTAAATCGAGTTGAAATTTGAAAGAAGAAGTAAATGAATAAATTTATTTTTAATAAACTTCTTATTACTTATATTTATGTTTTAAGTATAAAATCTTTTAGTTATTTTACGGTTATCAAACGAATTACAAGAGTTAGCAAGATACACTTGCGTATAAAGGTAAAATGGAATATTCGATAGAACTCTTGTGCATTTATTCATAACTCCAGTATAATATTTTAATTTTATTCCACTCTCAGATTTTTTTTGTAGAATCGACTTGTCTTTTACCCTGGATAATAATATAACGTATTATTATTATTATTATTATTCCCTTCGAGCCTTTTCTCGCGCGTTGTGGCGATAGTGTTGTTGGGAATTGTGTAGAATCGATCCTGGTGATATACATTCGTCACACAGTCGTGTAATCATTTTGTATTCGAATGCTATATCACTGTTGTACGAGATAGGTAACGAAGGGGGATGATGCTTGTTTCGCATAGGACTTCGATTCATAAATCCTCCCTACCAATATGTTTTAAGCAATATTTTGTATTGTGGCGTCAGTGCTATAATACAATGATCCAATGAGAATCCGCATACACGCATACACAAACACACACATACATATTATGTAAAGAGAAGTAGTGTTTGTGTGGATAGTAAGGGTGTAGGTTGGGTGGACGACTGATATTGGACTAAAATGGGATAAAAGCGTTCATGCTTAAAATTACGTGTCATTTCGTGCAGTGCGCCGACACACTGGATGTATGTACGTCAAGACGATGAAATAGAATATACGCTACCACCGCCGCCGTCTGAACTTTGTTTACAGCCTTGCTCGTTTTACATGTCAACTATGCGTAAACTATACTCAGGAGGAGTGGGTAGATTGGCCGGGGTAGCCGTGTATAACGTTTTCCTGTGCCTTTTTCGCCAACGGCGTGAGGGGAAATTGAATTTGTTGCGTACTTGCGTCGAGTGAAAATACTCGGATAAAAATTGTTTTAGCATTTTTTCCCTCTATTTCAACTCCGGTCAAATCGGTTACGTCGCTTGCGAGATTTCATGGGATTTCTGCATGTGTGTTTGGTTTCAGCTCACTCGTTGTGTGGCAATATAATATCTAGTTACTTACGGAATTTTCAACAGTTTTACACAAAATACTTCTATATGTTCATGGAATTGGTGAATTTCGAGGTCTTGGTGGTCGTTGTTACGTGTATTGCCAAAACTTTTAAAACAGTTGCTTAGAAGTTCACGCACTAGATTCTGTAAACATAAATGGACGCACAGACTAAACGCATTGTTATGGGCGTGGATTAAGTTCTTGTCTCTTGACAACATCATATTCAGAGCGTATATGCATCGTATTTTTTTGGTAGCTTAAAAAAAAAAAAACAAACACACATTTTTACATTACAATTCAACCCGTTTTTTCACCACCTGCTAAAATGGCTCTTAGGATTAAATGTGTTTGTATTTTAGAGTGGTAGCATTCTTATTTATGTATACGAGTATATATTTTTATTCCCGTTAAATCGATAAGGCACAACTCCTTACGGAATACATAGTATCATTCTAATACATCCTTCCACTTCAAAAATTGAAAGTAGTTCATTTAAAAAAAAAAAAAATGTATATTTTATTTTTTTATATTTTTACAGTAAAATAAAACATGTAAATAAGTCCTAAAATCGATTTCAAATGCACAAAGTTTATAATAGATATTCGTGTTAGCTAAAGTAAAAATAATGTGGCGAAATAAGGTCATAATATAGTCAGAGTTATAAACAGAATAATACTATATAACTTACGGAACTTATAAATATATGTTGTATAAAAAACTAAAAAAAAAAAAAATGTGTCGAATGAAACAACGAAATACTTTTTTTTAATTTGATATGATAATAATAAAGGGAGTTTATAGAAGTTTGTTTTATTGAATTATGTCAGTTCCAAGCTTGGGTTTAAATGCTCAGAGAAATATATCTGAAAGAACTAATACTTATTTAATCAACAACTTTTTTTTTTTTTTTCACAAATTTATTTTATTAAATTTTCTCGCCTATATTTAAAAAAATTGGTTTTATCTTTAAACATTTTAATAATTTCGAACAAAATACAAAAATTGTTTTTTAGTTTATTCTTATTTTGTATAACTAAATTCAATTCAGAAAGTTGACATAACGTTTAAAATTAATATAAAGTATAGTATATAAAAAAATATAACGATAAACATAAAAAATATTAATAACTTTTTTATAAAAACGATTGTGGTAGACAATTGTAATAACAGTTTATTATTATCATTATATAAACTATTAGTCGCATGTAAGTTGTAAAAATTTTAGTGATAATATATGTTATCTGAAAAATATTTAACAATTACTTTTACATTTCACTGTATCTGACTCCAAGCAAATTTAAAATATTTTAATACAATGGTCATTGCTCAAATTACTGGTTAGATTTTTCTCACGTACATTCTGCATAATAATATTTATGTATTTACGTAATTATATATATTTATATGTATATATTATATAAATTATTAACATAAATAATAAATATACTTTTTTTTTTAAATAAAGGAAAATTTTTTGTTATATAGTTGCTTTAATGGGTAATCCGAGTCTGGGACAGGAGGCTCGTAATTCAATGAAACAGGAGATCTGACCAAGCACAGTGTTTTTCTATACGAAATATAATAATAAATAATAAACTAAAAAATCCACCTCATTTTAAATACAGGGGGGTTTTATTTTTCCCTAGGGCAATGGAAACTAGATAAACGAACATGAGCTTCGTAATACGTATAGATATGAGTTCATTTCCGTTGACCTTATTTTATTTTGATATATTAAATTTCAGTTAAATATATTAAATTTTGCATTTTATTATTTTAATATTAAATTTAATAGAATAATTCAAACATATTTTAACATAAAATAAGCAGGGTTAGTAACTATTGTAGTCAATATTTGTAATAACTATTGAAAAAGTAATAAACATATTTAATAATAATAATTTAAATTAATTAGAGTAATAGTTAGTAATAGATATATTAAAGTAATGCAATTATTCTAATTTTAAATATTGCTATGAATTAACAAAATTATGAAAGTTAAAAACATCTCTAATTTTTCTTTAATCATAGACTCATTTTACTGTTTTCAGTCTCTTTCCTCTAACTTATTCAAATTTCAAATCACAACTTTTTTCTTTTGATAACTAATTTATAATGTCTATAAAATTTACTTATAGAATCAGGCGATAGAATAAAATTGTTATGGTTAATTCTCCAACACATAACCTAATTATAATTTAATCACTGATAAACTTTCCCATCTTATTTTGCTATTGCTCATTTGGTATTTTTCACTTCAACATTAGTTTCAAAACAATCTCTCTAGGAAACACATTACACCATTCCTTCATCTTTTATTTGGCCACGCTATACTTGCTTCAATCCGTATAAGCTTTCATTCAATTTCATATTACTTAACAATCCTAAAGATTATTATATTACCCATATCATTTTAAACTGTTCTAAATTATCACCACAATGTAAACATTTTTCACCTGATTTTAAATCCAATATTATCCACTTCAATATCCAAAACATATTCTTATCTAGATAGTCTGTATAATTTATTTTATTTTTTACATAATTTATATTTTTCATAACCGTTTTAATCTTTTAAACCAATATTTTAATAGTTGAATTTAACTGTCAAAATGGTTTAAAAAAAATAAAATTATATTAAAAGCAGCGATTTGGGTGTGTTTTTAAATTCCTAAAATAAAATATAACTTATAACTGAATAAACCATTCCTATTTATTTAAATTAGTTATTTATCATATTATTGATGTTAAATATACAGCAAAGAATAGTTTATAAAGTTTTAGTTCTAGTGTTGGTACTAGATCGTTGTATTAAATGATTTTAATTCCGGTTTCAGTTTTAAAAAATATTAATTCACAGTTAAGATTATGGCTCCGTTTAAATCCAGTATTAAATAGTTACAATATTTTTTTAATTTTAAAAATATAATATAGATTCTAGTTATTTAAAAATATTTAACTTTGGTTACGGTCTGGATTCGGTTTTCAATATTCTTAGGGCCTAGTAGGAACTACCTAATATTTTTAGTTTAGATCCAATTCCTATTAGTATAAGTATGTTTTACTATATTTAAACATAAATGATAATTTGATACATTCGAAAAAAAAGTAAAGTAAGCATTTTATCGTAAAAATATTATGTTTTATTAGAAAAAATATACACGGTACATATAATGATAATAATAATATTATGGAATAAATTATAGTATTTACTAATAATATTATTCGAGTGTTTTTTAAATCATAATTTTTATACTTAATTTTTTGATTGACATACTGTAAGTAATTACTATTATATAAATAAAATGATCTTATATTTGATTAACACAAAAAATATAGCAATGCATTAAAACTATTCAGGCACTGCGTGTTCACACCGTATGTTACCAGACCACGGTTTCAATTACTACGCAATGCAATGGCAGCACGTGTATGCTTGTATATAATATAATATACGCGAAAGTGTGAGACGTGAGTAATGTGTGTGTATATATTATAGAAAATATATGTTCGTGTGCTGCATAGCTGAGGGTTGTGAATAAAATAAGCCGTCGGCAACAAATTCGTATTTATAAGTTGAACATAGGCCACGCCTAGGAGGATTACGCGCGAGTGCGTATGTGTAGACGGACAGTTCATAAACATACGGATACGCCCAAGTGTGTGGAAATCAAGAGGTATAGAGAGGAAACCACAGAAGCTGAAAAATACATTCACATTTACGCTTTTTCAACTTTTATTACGTACCGGAAATATGCGGCGCATTGCGTGCCAGATAAAAAAAAAAAAAAATAGGAAAAAACCTCGAATGAATAATATGCAACTTTAAAGACTAAAAAGAAGGAAGAAATAGATCCCAATGGATATATTACGTATTCAATTTTCAACGTATAACGATATATTATATGTTTAGGAAAAAAACTATATATTTATAGATACATATATTGAAGCTTTTGATTCAAACTAAATATTTAGAATAGTAAAAAAAAAAAAATGAAGTTTGAATGATATTATGTAATATCCTAATAAATGGTTGGTTTCTAGTGATAAAATCTAATAAAAGTATAATATATTATCATTAGAACTCCGATAAAAGCTATTTGTGTGAGATGTGGCACATGTGTTGGTTATATCAACGGTACACGTCTTCATGGTACATTTTAAATTTTCATATTCATCTTGCTACGCATTTTTTTCATGATATTAAAAATTCAGTGAAAACCTTAAACAATAAATTCAAACAGAATTTAGAATTATTTTGTTACAACTCACAATACTGAATAGTTAGATGCAAAAAAATATTGTGTTTTTTATTCTACATTATTATTATTATATTTTTAGTCTTGCACAATAGTTGATTACTATAATATAAAAATATTATTTATAGAAGTTATACTTAAAATTAATTTTAATATTAACGTGAAAAAAATAAATAATATTATCTACTGTTTAGAAATAGAGCTACGTACAACAAGCAAAATTTGGTACTAGTTATAAATTTATAATTTCTAAGATCTGTGTTTATTTACTGTGACTTATAAAAAATTCCTCTCCACGATCATACTTGTTAAATGATTTAATTTCCATCACTCGTGATAATAATAATAAATTGAGCTCCTTTTAGATAAAATCGTGATTGAAATTAGTAGATGCATGTGGTTCAAGGATGACGAACAAAAATCACATGCATGTTAAATTTGCTGATTTATATAAAAAACGGTCGTTTACACCTCGACAAAACCCATCTGGTGTGGACACTTATATTAAACTATTCATTCACCGTGTAAAAACGCTCAGTCAACACGGAGCTTAAAAAAAGATGAAACGACCCATTTTATGAGAGTTGGCCCTTTGAAATTATTACACGTCATCCATCACTCTTTTGGTCTTCAACGAAAAAAAAAAGCACAAAAATTATAGATTTAACCTGCTTACACGCCGTATAATATATACGCAATGTGTATGTGTGCGAACCAGGAACAGACTCATAGTGGTGGAGACGAGAGCTTTAGTGGTAGGATTATGGTGCAGGCGAATATTATAATAATAATTTTTATGTACAATATTTTGTATACAGAGTGTCAAAAAAAAAAAAAAAAAAAAAAAGAGCGCCGATGATAGGGTGAACAGACATTTTTTTTTATCGTATCGGCTCGTTTGCGACGTCGTACTTGTCGCCTCGTGAACATAACGTAATATTCTGCGTGTTTGATATTGGATTATATATATTGTATATACCATCATTTATGTCAACCTTCTAATGACGTCGACGGAATATCACGAAATGACGAACGAGACATGTGTAGTTATATGTGTGCGTATGACATAAACACGAAAAGGCGTGCTGTCGAACAAGAGATTTTTGGGTTAACATATTACATATTATTATTATTATGTTGATATAGTGCACACAAACGGTTTGCATTTCGTTCTATTTTTATTTTTTCTCGATAAGCATTATATGGAGATCAAAACCGATAAGCGAATTGATATGATATACACACGCGCATTCAAACTGCTACTTTGGTTATGCAAACAAGTGTAAAGAGGTTTTTCACTGCTCGCAGATGGAGAGGAATACTATGTCAACATATGGCAAAAAAACACAGTATAAGAGTGTGTGTTGTGTGTGTTTGTGTGTGGTATTGTTGTGACGAGTCCAAAATTGGATTTCGCCGATGACACTTTTTCCATTAGAGTCGCGGACAAACAGCGCGAGACAAATCGATTTTCTTCGTTGTCGTTGCCGCCGTAGTAGTCAACCAGGCAACGATGACGGTGAATATACGATGTACCTATACATAGTAAGTCGTGTCGGATACAGACGACATGTTTTATTCTTACTTGCATAATATTATTACTGTGACGCTCGGCCAAATGTTCGAGTCGTGTCTGCTGTGTAAAAACGAAAACAGAACGAAAAAACTCAGTCGGTGTTCTATTATTGTATAGTAAAAATATTATATTTTGTATGGCGTAATGGCGCGTAAGACGTGTCGTGAAATTTTTAATGAAAAAGTTCACTTAAAACTCGGCGTTCTCGATAAAAAATTGTCTTACTCACTATTTAATAAAAAATAAAGGTGAATGAATATTAAAAGAAAAACTATCAAATTATATTTTATTTTATTTTTAAAATAATGTCTTCATCTATAGCAGTGGATTCACCAGTATTGCTCTCAATAAATAAAAACATATCCACTATATAGTATACATATACTTAAAAATATATTTTTATTTTGTTTCTTGACGAATAAAATAATTTTTTTATAATTTTTATACTTTAATCGAGTCTTAAATTTATAATATAACTCAGATTTTAACAAATAAATTATATTTTCTTTGAAGTTATGTCCACACATGATATAACTTGGAGTATAATAATATTTTATGCCTTGTATGTGTCAAATTGTTTTTAAGAATTTAATTAAAACTAACATCAACAGAAATTATAGAATTATAAACTATTTGCTTGAATTTTTGTTTCTGTTAAAACTACTGTATTTTTATACAATAATATTCTTTACTTTTGTAATTTTTACGCTCTAGGTTATGGCCGTCTTATGCGAGTGCACACAACAACTTAGGCACGCTGATGGAAAGGTCTAGGGATGCTGAACATCATTTTTTGGCCGCAATCCGGTACTCGCCAGGGCACGTCAACGCTCATTACAATTTGGGTCAAGTTTATAGGTAATAATTATAAAAGTCCTTAAATATAATCCTTATTATTTTTTTTTTTTTTTTGAAAGGAGAAGGGAGTTGTAAACTGAATTCACGTGGGTCTTTAGAATATTGCATATTAAACCTTTTTATAACTTAAATTTATAGTTTTTCGAATTTCAAAGTAGATTTTTTCAAGAACTTTGTAAAGAAAGGATGCATTATTATTTCTTTAAAAAGTCTACTATTATTGTTATTTTTAATATTACTCTTTATTATTAATTAAACACACACACATGTATGAATATTATACTTTTGATATACGTTAGGTTGATGAATCGGACCAAAGATGCAGTGACTATGTTGGAACGATGTCTTATGTTAAATAACGGTTACACAGCTGCGTACTTGTTATTGGCCAAATTGCATACCGGAAGCCAAACTGGGCGACTGTTAAAACACGTTGCCGCCTACCAGCCTAAACACCCAGAACATCAAGCTCGTTATGCTCGTTGGCTTCGTGATAACCGTAAGTACAACTATTTATATAATTATATCGTTTAATATTGTACAATATGTATGATGGAAATTAGGTATTTTTAAAAAATAAAATAGTTTCAATGTTATTTATCATTTTATATCTAGACCCTTAGATGAGTACTGTATAAAATGAACGCTTATTAAGGTTTACTGTTAATAATTAATTAACAACTTTATGTGATTCTTATGATAATAGCGCCAAGACACATTTAAATAGCTTAAAAAAAATGTTTACAGTTAAAAATTTATAAGTTATAACCAATTAAACCACAAACAGACTTGTTTTTTTTTTTTTTTTAATCATATTATAAATTATATCACTATTAAACACAAATAAATAACCATTCAAACATAAACTGTAATATTTTTATTTATTTACTTTAATTTGAATCATTTAAATTTACCTCAGAGTTAATATTATGTTATTTATGAACAATGGATGTCGTTTATATTTAACCAAAAAAACATCAAAAACACATAATTGGCTTCTTCAATGTAAACTATCTTTGGGAAAAAAAAATCCTATTGTAAAGGATGATAGGTACGTTTTACCTTTTCCCGTTTTGTTGTAATCCGACAATGGAATTATTTTATTTAGAAATAAACCTTATTTCTTATAGAAAAGCCTCTTATGTAATCGAATATAAAGTAAGGCCAATATTGTAATGAAGCCTTATTATGTAAGAAACATGTCATCTCTTTTTAAAAATAAAATCATAATAAAAATTGTTATAAAAGAAGTAGGGAAAAGGCACTTATAGTAAATTAAAAAATAATACTATTTTTACTAACATGGTAGTTAATAATATTAAATTATAAAAAATTTGTTTTTTTTTCGTCGAATAAGTAGCCATCTAACTAACCAAACGCATGGAAATCAATCTAAAATGTTTCACAGTACATATTTTACTAGGTTAAATGGAATTTAATACTAATTAATTTAGTTTAATTGATACAAATATTAAATACTAATGCATATCTATTTATGAATCGCATTTATTATTGAAAACAATTACGAGCATATTTGAGTAGGTATATTTGATTAAATAATTGTTTTCCAGGTCGTATGGCTGAGGCTTTAATTTATTATAAAAGAGCCATGGCTGTGAATATGGAACACAGGGAGTCTGTTTTGGGTTTGGCCCGCGTACTTAGAGATCGAGGACAAAGATCCAGAGTTTACAGACTTATAACATGGTAAGATATTTGTTTTAAATTAAATAGAAATAGTTTTAGTTGGAACACACATTAATGATTACAAATATTTTATAACTTTAAAGTACCATTGGGATAGATTTATTTCGCAAATAGCTTTAATAAGTAACAATATCAATGATAATTTAATATAAATAAATTATTAATGTTTTTTTTTTGTATTTATTACTATCTTGAACCGTTATTTTTGTATCTATAGTAAACATAATTATATTCTTGGAAATAAAATGGTTTTAATTAATTTAAACGATTGATCGTATAAATAAAAAAAGTAGTACTAGATTATATCATGCATTTTTAAATTCAGTTTATGTGGCCTGAATTTAATATAAAAAGGTACATAATATTTATTTTGAAAGAAAAATGTTTTTGTTAAAACTTAATAAAATATCATTCTAACTTTATTGTTATATACATAAATACATTTTTTACCAAAAGTACCTATCTTATAAAAAATTCTCAAGAAAATCGTATTCGTACAAACTGCTAATTAAAATAAAATTTATTTTCACAAAAATAGTTAATATATTATTTTTTATGTATGTACCTATACGCATAATTATATATAACATTGTTAATGTTATATAATACGCAATAGAAGAAATAAATATGTAATCAACTTTTATAAAACATACATTTCCATTAAAAAATATTTTATTTTACAAGATGTAATAAAAAACTCATACTTACAAATAATATTTCAATATATCTTTTAAGCATATAATAATGTTTTCGTTGTAAAATAGCCGAAATATTCTAATTTTTTCTTTCTTTCTTTTTTGTTATTGGGTGAAGTTGAAATATTTTTCTGTAGATCTAATAAATATAACTTAATATACGATATTATTAGGTAATAAAATCATAAAAAAAAAAGTATTTCGATATTTTTAGAAATGTTTACATTGTACACAGATATAAATAGAAACCCGATTAATGTCATATAATTTTCATATCAAGCAAAAACAAATTCGTGTATTTATATAGTATTTAATTTTATCATAAATACAATATTCTTAGCAATAACTGAAATTGACGTTAAGGTCCTAACTCCTGTTAGCCACTTGGATAATATTATGTTACATGTTAATATTATACATTTTCTTATAATTCTGTCATGTGCAGCACGAACTATTATAGTTCATTATTACGCTCGTGCGCGTTAAAGTTGTATTATTTATGATTTATCATAGTATTGATTTATTAATTTTTTAATTTTTAAAAATAAATAAATAAAGTTGTACAGAGGAAGATATTAAATTGTTGTTAGATATTTCTGAAATTATGATTGGTTAATTGATTTTAATCATGAAAATATTATGTGGTCTTTATTTTAATGCCTGTATTAATAAATCACATATTTAATATTAAAGATTTTTTAATTTAATTATCATGTCTAATGAAGTTCCAAACTTAAAAAAAAAAATTATTTATTTGAATTTTAGTATTGTCATATATTTTTTTTAAAGTTCAACTTGTAAATAAAATTTAATTATTGAAACATTTTTGTTAGTCAATTAATTTATATCTAAATCTAATAAAAAATGTTTTACCATTTTTAACATTATAAATAAGAAAATTTTGAAATCGTTATGAGCCATTTGGAATTTAAATCTATCTTTTAAATGGATCAAATTATCAAGGGACTTACTCCTATTTATTTAACTCCTAAAATTACTCAGATATAACCTCATTTATCAAGTAGGTATGTTTTAAAAAAATCAAAAATCAAAACGATTAATTGCGCTAAGAAAATTTAAATTTCTATTATTTTATATACTTAGTATATAAAGGGTTAAATCTTTACTTTTTAATAACACGAAAGTATTCAACAAATGTTCATATTTGTATTATAATAACAATGATTCAACAATAACAACGGTTAAGTGTTTATGACATGTAATACCGTATTTTTTCTTCAAATTCGGATCTCTTATTATAACAAATCAATTTATACGTTCTTAAAAAATTGAGCTCTTATTGATTTATATATAATATATTTTTTTTAACAATCAATTGTATACGAGTATACTTTAAAATTTTTAAAATTTAATAAAAATCAATGTTATTCGGTTCATCAAAAAATACTAAAACATTTCTCTTTGTTGTCCCTCATAATTATATGAGTATATAAGATACACATTTTTTAATTCAGCAACAGTTAGTTTTAATTTATATAAGAAAAATAGCGTAAAGAGCTTTAATTAATGGACCAAAAATGACGTATTTGAAGTAAAGTACAAATTATATGAATTATAAGATACCTAAAAGTCATTTTTTTTTTTTTATTAATATTTATTTGCGTTTTTTACTAATTAACCCAATAATTAAAGCACAATATGTATTAAACCTAAATAATAATATGAATATTTTTAAAACAAATAAATATATATAATATTATTGTATATTCACGACCAATTATTTATTAATTTAGGTAGATATATTTTTATTATATAAATACATTTTAAGTTAGGTATTACCAATAAAAGCCTTTATTTTTAAACTTAAAGTTTGTAATACCTAAATGTGAATGTTTTATAAAAATCTACATATTTCAATTTCAATTTCGAAGTTGAAATCTATATCAACTGTTTTTTTTTATTATTATTATTTATTATATTAATTGCGTTAATACACTAAGTATTTTTATAATATTAACTATAAATTAATTATCAATTATAAATTACAATTTTACATACAATAATTACAATCCTTTTTAATTTGATTGGTTTATGGATTTAGTTCTGGTTTAGAATCTGAATTTGAGGTGTCAAGTAGGATGTCCTGTGGTAACCGTGGTTTTAACCTTAGGTTGAAGGATCTACCAATTTTATAATGGAGTGTTCCGTCAGCTTTGTGGAGTTTTTCGTGGAAACTTTTAACCTCTTCATGCATGATTTCTTTTATTAACAAAAAAAAAATGTACCTATATGTAAATTTTGACGTAGAATTCGAAAAAAATACTTAAAAAAATATCAAAACATTATTTAAAAAGATATTTAAAAAACAAAATCCGGCAACATTTGGTGCCATCCCGTTTTGAAGTACTCAACTACATTACCACAAACAAATAAATAAATAGTGTATAAAATATGTTTAAATTTTATTATTATAAAACAAAAGAAGTATTAATTGATTAATTATTTTATGATAACATACATATACATCAAATATAAAAAAAAATTAAATTCCAAATTTTAAAATTGTTAGTTAATTATTTTATAGCTTGAAATAAAAAATTAATTTACATACAAAAAAAAAGTTTTACTTGTATCGTTTTAAAAATTTTACAATTTAAAATTTACCTACTTGTTAGGTTAGGTAATGAAATATGAGGGACACTTATAATAATAGGATTTTGATCTACGTGAATGTTATTGGTAGATGTGGGAAGTACGTCTGTATTTTCCACACATTCTACAGGCCAATCCATAATATCATCGAAACAATTATTATCAGTATTATAATTTGGTACATCAAACTCACTGAAAAAATGTTCTTCGTCCTCTTCTTGGTCAGAAAATTCAGACCCAGAAGGTATAGACATTTCGTCTTCATCCATTTCAAAATCCAACAAATCCGCAATAGTATGTTCATTTAATTTAGACATTTTCACAAATTATTGAAAAAAAATATATATTTATGAGACCAAATAAACAATACTTTACTCGTACAACAACACAACGTACTGATAATAATGGAAACAATTTAAAATCCATAGATGAAATAAAAACAAAAATAAGACGCATGTAAAGACATGCAATAGTTTGTACGTAAATAGACAAAACGTCATAAAATTGATTGAAAAAATACATCCACCAAATCGGGCTGGCACCAAATGTTTCCATCAACAAATCTCGCTATAAAAATTCTTCCATTTACCAAAACCGGTTTTAATTAATATTATCTTAAACAAAAGTTATAAATCTATTCAGAAATATTTTTTTCGAAAAGTTTATTTGATTTTTATGTATGAAAAAAATTGTCTAAAGTGGATGACTTGTAGTAATTTTGGAAAGCTGTAGTCTTTCTGTTTTTAGTCATTTTCTACCAATTTTAAATATGACTAGCGCTACCTATACTAGTAAAATATAAACATTACTATGTTATCATAATGTAGAATGATATATGAAGACTGTTATAATTTAAGCTGATTTTTAATAAAAATAAATATATATGGCACCATTTGATGCCTCTATGCGGGAAGAGGTTAAATTGTTGTGTTATCCAAGTTGATAGGTATAGTAGGCCTGTATAATTGTGTAGTTGTTCATTTCTCATGAACCACGGGGCTTTTAGGGCTATTCTACCATTGTTTTTATTCTTATTCATTTGAAATTAACAGTATTATGATAATATATTAATTTTATTTAAAGTAAATTATTCTTTATATATCTTAGGAGAATATAACTTTTTAATACGTACAATTTATAGGAATTGTATATATGAGAATAATTAACTAAAATACAAAATTTAAAATGAGTCACATACAAAAAGCCGCAGCTTACAAAATTAGCCTCCCATGCAAAGCTCCATTAATAGTGCAATAAATTGTGTAACAACCTACATTTTTTTTTTTTTTTTAATGTTACGAGTCATTCGTAGCGTTTTAGCGTTTTAAGATAACAATATATATGTCTAAATAACCTAACCATCGAGTTTGCATATTTTGTATTTTACTGTTGTATTTAGTAGCATATTGCAAGGTTAGTTTCATTGGTATATACATAATATGTATATATATATATTATATTGTTCTGTTTCAACGGTGCAACGTACGGGGTGAAAGTGGGTTTTTCGTCGTAAATCTAATTTAACGTCATCTGCTTGCGGCGGAAAATACGCAAAAGCCTTAGTAATTATCAGTGGTCCGTCGACCTTTGTTGTGGTGCAGGTGGCAGTCGACGAGACGCAGACACTCGGTTCCCGGCGGCGGTCGGATCGTGTTCGCTGGCGATCTCTACGTCAAGGGATGGCAGCTGTACAAACAAGGCCAAACCACAGCACCCCTACCTTCGACTGGCGAGCCGCCACGACGACGCAACGCCGATGGCAAAATGTCAATGTGCAACGTATGTTTAACCTATTATGACCATACAAATTATTACATATACGTGCGTAGTCACTATAAGCAGTGGTAGAAATGGTGAATGGTGGTTAAGGGGCATCATTCCTCATGCTTTCTTAATTTTTCATCCTTCTCCTCATACCCAATTTTGTTTCCACGCAACCCTTTCTCTAAAAAATTATAACATACTTATCATTGTAGTGTTTGTGAAAACAATTGTGCAAATAAATTGATTTATCAGTAAATAATTTAATGGAACTAAAGAATTATTTATCGTAATTTTACTTATAAATATTTGTTGTCTACTAAAAAGTCACAGCTGATTCATAATAACTTAAAAAAAATATTTAATATAGAATATATTTGCTATAACAGTTTTTATTTAAATCGTTGTTTTACCTCATGATTTTGTTGAGTTAACACTAAAAAAAAAAAAAAAAAAATAATAATAATAAAAAAATTGTAGAAATGAATATTTTATTTGCAGGATTTAGTTTAACAATACATTTACACTTATATTATTTTCTTAAAAAGTATTAACGTTCTTGAAGATAAATTTTTTGCATAATTATATTTCATTACAAAAACAAGTATATTTATTTTTCCGTTTCTATTTTTTAAGTTTTTATTTTATTTTTAGTGTCTAGAAACTGAATATTTTTCTGATAATATAAATATATTATAATTTGTATTCAAAAAAATTGTATAATTTTAAATTATTACTACTTTACGAAAATGTAATTCTACAAAGTTCTTTTAGAAACAATTTGTTTTTACTTTTAAACAATCGTCAGTTAAATTTAATATTTAAGTTATAAATATCAACAAACGTGATCAATACAACTTAAAATTGTGGAGATTAAAAAAAAAAAAAAAACAGCATGTGACAGTATATACGTATTATACGTAATAGTTATCATAAAACCTATACATACTAGATACTAGAATATTCAAAAACTAATATATCTTAATAAAAATATAATATATCGCAATAGTACTTAGCATATCGATCACCATCATTGATGATACCATAGTCTATAATTTTATTGAATCACATACTGAAGTATAATGAATCAATATATCTATAAAATAATGCAATATAAATATTTGATGAAAACTACTTATCATCAAATTATTCAAGTAATAATGTAGTGTCCTAGTAAAATTTAAATATTTAACAATTTTTTTTATTATTATTATTTGTATTTCCTCACTATTAAGTATTACACGGTAACTCAATATTTTGGTATAATTCCGTTCAAATAGTAATTTAAAATCTGATAACCTCTGTATTGTAGGAATTAACGCATTTGAAAAAAATACATTTTCGAGATGTTAATTATTTATTTATTTATTTTGAAAAAAAAAATAATTCTAGAGAGTCTAGTATTATATATCTTTGATTGTTGTATACTTATACAGTTATACACATATAAAATACGGATTGTATTCTAAGCTTAATAATATTAATTCAAACATACAGAATATAATATTAACGGGCAATTTACCCTTTACATATTTATATATTATAACTATTATTATTTATAATATGCAAAAGATAATTACGTATTTTATTTGTAATATTAAAATCGTTGCTGTGGCTTGGCGTGGCGCGTTGGCTGCTTCCAGTTGCGGAATGCCACTGGGAGTAAGTAACGGCCACAGCTACTAGCTCTCGGATGGGTGACCATTCGGGATCATAGTGGTTAAAAACCTTGCCACACATACACGTGTTTGCTATCAACCGTATCAATCGTAAAAAATACAACCTACCGAACCAACCTTACTTAAAAAAAAAAAAAAAAAAACCCAATGGCCTTAGTAGCCGCGGGTCAACTAAATAAAAAAAAAAAAAAAAAAATCGTTGTAATTTATCTCGGTTATTCATAAATAAAGTTGTTATATTTAATTATTTTACTGGTTATATCTATGACGCTATGTTGTACTCGTTTTTTATTTCGGAAATCCTACATCGATTAACATTTATTATTATAATTTATTGTTTTGGCTTAAAAAAAAAAATAAGCTTTTCGTACCTACATCATAATAGTACAGCTCGTTGTCGTTCTAAATACGATAATGTGATAAAAAAAAAAAAGAAAAAAAAGGAACATCAGCGAGAATTTGAAAGTACGCCCACTTCTTCATGTATACTACGAGTAACATAATATACCAGCGATTAAAGATTGGATTTAACGAGCTAGCTTTTTTTAAACCGGAGTTAATTTAAACTTTTTTTTTTTAATTTTAACGAGCTATTTTTTAATTATTTGCTTCTAAAAAAATAAACGAGTTTTGTTTAAAAAGTTTATTTAATATTTAATCAAGTGAATTCATTTTTTGTCGCTTTAACTTTATTATCCTCCTTACCATACCGATAAAAAGTTATCATCTTAAATTATGCAATTACACTGTTTCCTTTGTCAACATATGATTCAAAGTTCAAATAATATTTTAATATGTTAAGGCATCGTATTGTACTTCAACGATATAATTGTTAATTGAGTTGATGTATTTAAATTAATATATTCGTTTAAGATAGTTAAGTTTCGCGTAGTCATAATGTAGCATAATTATAATTATAAGTTAATGATTTTTTTTTGCTAACAAAAGATCTGCAAGTGTTTTAGTGTCGTTTTCTTTGGTATTAATTAAGTGAATTATACATCACAACATTCATTTTAACGTAATTCTACTCAATGTACAGCCAAAAAACTATTAAAATAAAACGATTACAAATCAGTATCATCACAATTTTTTTCAATACGAATTGGAAGGGTTCGTGCACAGTGTTATTTTCTCATTAATCAACATGGATCAGTAATAGCGTTTTGTGACATGTACTGAAAATTACGAGTATAATATCTATACGTCAATAATATTTAAAAATTTACTTTGCCTTTAAATTTTTTAAGTATTAATTCTATATTACGTCACTTACTTTGAAACTTAAGGTACTTATAAGCATTAAATTAATTATAGTTCATGGGGTTCTATACTATCACCATAATTGAAATTCGAGTTTAATTATTGAGGTTTATATTTTATACCTAATACCTTTATGTTCTCAATTGAAAAAAAAAATTATAATTGTATAACAACTTCAAATTTTTCTCTTACGTAAATTACAATTTATATTATATCAGATTTTTTAAACAATAGCAAGTGGTGATCGTTTATGAAAAATAAAAGAAATAAAGACATTTTTTATAGTCAAAATATTTACTAATTTTAATAATAAAATCTAAATATTATTGTTTTAAAATATTTGAATGGATTTGAATAAATAGAGGGGTAAAAGAGCTAAGTTCACACAAATTTCTTGATCTAGTGACTTACCCATACATGTGTTTATTTACTATCGAGTACCTTGAAATTATCGTAAATATGAATAGATACAACAGATACAATAGGTATCTGATAATATTTCTGAGCATGTTTACCATAATATTATTACGTGATATATTTTATCGCACTTGGCTCAATTATATTTTTTGTTCACTGGCTATTGTTAAGTTAATTAATCCAACATACAAGTTTTATATAATTGTCGTTATTATATTATTTTTTGTACTTACAGCAAAATATGGGAGTTAATTTTTTTTGGCCAATGTAGTATAAACGGAATAGGTATTATTATGCATGTCGGTATCGTACACTATATATTATTATACATTTAGACCCAACTGCAGATACCGCTGTAACGAACCGTAACGTTTGTGTCCGCATGTCTGAAAAATTATGCGACAAGCCCTTTAACGCCACCGTGAATAGGAGCTTCTGTGCGAGCGTGCGTGTTATGTGTATGTTGTGACGATGCTTGACGTACCTATATTCCTCGTACACCGTGTATAGTACACTGTAATAAATAGAATAAAATAATAATTTATAAACAAGTCACGTGAAATAAAAAAAAAAAATGTGATATTACATGTGCTAACATCTAAACAGAATGACGTGGAAAAATAATATACATAAAATACAACAAAACACTATCATGATTACATGACATAAAAATGTGTTTTAACTGTATAATTATTATATGGATGTATGATTATTGCAAACAAATTGTAATCGAAGCCAGTGGAAAAATCGTGGTGGCAAAGGGAGCGCTATCTCCCCTGCAATTTTAAAACAAATAAATGTATCATTTGTCTCCCGCAGATATACATTCAGTATAAATGTTTGAAACTTCTGAACTAAATAATAAAAGTATTTAATTTAATATACTTATAAAATAAAAAAAGAATGTTTCCTCAAATTGTTGCATAAAGTACTGTTTCGCGTTTTTCTTTTTATATAAAATGTTGATATATTGTTAACGTTATCGCATCATCTGGATTACAATAATAACATGAAAATATAATTTAATTAATTATGATTACAAAATTATGACCACATGGTTTTTTTTTTTTTAGACAAGATAATATACGAGTAGTACGTGTTTTTAATGAGCACTTGTGTATTTAATTTTACTTAACAATATAGGGTACTTTTATTTTTTTGTTTTTTTTTGTAAGTCTTTAAATGAGATTTAATACTTTTCTAAAAACAAACAATTAGGCTATAGTTCAGATTTTAGTTTATTTTGTTCCCTAATAATTTTAGCCACTGTTTGAAGAATTATCATTTTTATGACTGATAGTTTTTATGTAGGTACTACGCGTATATAATTAGTAATTTCTAATATAATATTATAATTGTATGCTTTCATACGTATATTCCTGCTGGATTTTTGAAAGAGAACCAATAACACAAATTAGAAAAACGTATTAAACATTGTGTTTTTTTCCGTACGGATGATTCATAATGTGTCTATACCATAATGTTGTATGGTCGACCTTCAAACATTTATACGTCTGTGTCTGAACATAATAATATTATAAAACGATGACCCAGCGAATTCGTATTATACCTTAACATTATTATTGTTATACATATTTATATCATTTATCAATAAAAAATTCAATTCTTTTTTAATAGAATTCCTAAGGGAAATAAATAGTATTATAGTTTATTGAATTGCATTAATTTTCAGTTTTTGATTTGCAACCAATACGGGATTTTTTTACTCCAATATTTCCTACGTTCTTCGTAATTTTTATTCCCAAATGATAGGAAGCACTGCATATTTAACAAAATAAAAATATAATATTTTATTCTCAAATATTTTTTTACTGTTATATAATTCCTGAAATTTCCTATGTTAATGATAATTATGAATACAAATATTATATTAACGCATTGTTTTTAGCGTAATACATGTCTTTATTATAATAGTTCCTAAAATATGTTTGCCACAGGTTATATAATTATTATATTGTATATAGAAATTTTAAATTTCTAATACATGTTTGTAAATTTCCAATTAATAGTAAGAATTATTCTCTTCATATATACTATAAACGATAAATCTGTCGTTATCTAGTATAAATTATAGTAATTTATTTATTAGAACAAAGTATTCTTCTTAAAATCCTCGTGGATTAAATATTTAAACAATTAAAATCAGAAACGATATTTGTTCCTGGGATCGTAGTATTTCATACTTAACAATTTAACAATGTAGATATACCTATAACACAGACATAAATATCTACCTTCTTATGCTATACTTGTATCTTATGACTAATACAAACAGTTTTTTAAGTAAAATATTTCAAGGAAACTAGACTTTAGCTATTATAGAGCTTAAAATTTAACTACAAAAATTTGTTTTTAAATGTAATAAGCAATCAGATTATTTTCGTATTGTGTACACAATATTAAACTAAAATAAACATCTAAGTTTCTTGTGTTTGATTCAATGTAGTAACAATCAATACAGCGTTAAATTTTACAATTTTTAAAGTACGATTTTGAGTAATTTTTTTAGTGAAAACTTAAAATGTTAAAAATAATGTAATTGTAATATATATATATACAAACTGAAATTATATTTTTTACTAAGCACAAATAAATTCATTATGATTATTTTACAATTTTAGATGTTCCAATAAAAAATGTCATTAAGATTAATATTATAATATATAATATTTATCAAAAACAAGGAAAATATAGTATACTTAATGAGAAAATTAGGACAAAACGCATTATTAATAAATGTTTTGTAATTTTTATTGGTATTATTCTCATGCAATAGCTTATTAAGCTACTTTTAACCGTTTTAAACAAATATGATTTTTTTTTTTCTAAACATCGTCAAGTATATCAAAAAAATATATATCAAATTATTAATTTCCATTTTGATAAACTACAACTGTTTAATAATATAGATATCACTACAAAGAAATATACTAGAATTTATTATGAATTAATGGATGGAATCAGTCGATTGAAAAATCTAAATCATCCTAAAAATCTAAAACTTTTATAAAAATTAAATGTAATTTCATAGAGTCTAGATTAATAGAGTTCTATGGGTTCTTATAATCTACACCAATATTATAAATTAATTTTTAATTGTCATTCTATATATTATATTAAATCCAAATCTGTAATAAAACGTGATACTTAGCATTTTTTGAACAAATTTCTCAAAATTTTGATTTCTAAAAGTAATAAAATAATTTATGTTTATTAACTACAACCATCATTATATTATTTCTAAACATCCTTGTAGTATCAATTGAAAATTAAAAATATTATTAAATTATCCATTTACAACAATGGCATCGAAAATACATCCCTTGATAGATTTTATTTTATGATTTTCAAAACAATTGATTAATAATTTTAGTACTTATGCTAAGAAAAAAAATCTACACTGATTAATGATTATACAAAACTATACACTTATCAAAAATAAAACGCAGATATATTATACTATATTATACATACTATTCATTACTACGATATGCTAATATTCATTATTGTAAATAAAATGTATTTCAATAAAAGAATCATATCGTGATTTTACTTTTTGCATTTATGTGCATTTGGAAAATGTAGATAGTCTGTTACCACTTCTACTTGAATAATTATAAAACCCAAGTCTCCCAAAAGGTTGAACATCTCTAGTTCAGATGTGTTACATTCATTAGTTAATAAATTTAAGTTATTGTTATTGTTATTTTTTTTTACCTTTTAAAATAAACTACAATAAACAAAAAAAAAAAACAAATTAAAAAAATACCCGAACCGTAACTAAAATGTTTTTATATTTACTAAATTATTATTTATTGTTTAAATAACAAAATTAAATATTCCTGGATTTAATCTATTTTGAACAAATTAAATTTTAAAATAAATTTTTATTTGTTCTTGTTTTAGTTATAAAATAAATCAAATTTGGTATCTCAACTTCTTTATTATGAAAACTAATGTCAATATATTTATTGAATTTGTTTCAATTTACGTACACGTAAAGCAATCATCCGATATAAGGTTTAAATAAGAAGGGTCTATATTTAAGTATAGTTTCAAAAAATATAATATGAATACAAACTTTTTAACATAGGAAAAAAATATTTTGTAGTCATATATTGATGTTCAACACTGTTTACGTGCTTTGCTTAACTAAAATCGTTAGAAAATTTAGTTTTCTGAATATGTTGCTTATATTGCTATTTCTGGGTAGAATTTGAATCACAATATTACTTTGTTAGCATTGTATCGTTGGGTACGGACTACTAAACGTGAAATCAATAGCATTGCCAAAGAATTCATTAAACCATTTTATATGCATTTATACGAGTATAGTAAATTTTGATTTCGTCGATTCCTTGAAGAACATGTAATATGAAACCTAATCGTTCTTCTCTCACACCTTTCTATATAGTTGCAATAAATTAGAAATGATGAAATTCAATACCAATTACAGTCTAGGTTTGATTTCAATACTAAAGTCGTCATTTTTTCTTCAGAATGTCATAAAAAAACCTATATATTTATTATTTGCTAACGATGTGTAACCTCATTACTGGATTACATTCAAATTGTATACTTGAGTAATTTGTACTTATACATACAAAATTATAAACGTTATTCTGAATAGTATGTTAGGCATCTATAACCTATTATTATTATTATTATTTTCTTTTTTTGTATTTAATAAATATTTTTTTTATTGCAATCTTTTGGCATCATTATTGTTCCTCTTTTGTATCTTGTATATTTTTATTGTATTTTTGAGCGTAGTATTATATGAATTGCCTTTAACTAAACTAAAAAACAATAAAACGTCTTTGATCACGTTATCTCAACTATTATAATAGCAGTAGAATTGCTATAATCTTAAAATGTCTTTTTTGATATTTTCCAGTCATATAATAGTCAAACGTGAACTAATTTAGTCCAAATTTAAAGTTTTCGTTTTAGTTAATGAATATTTATAATGTTGAGTCTAGGTATGCTTTATTGTAATAAATATAAAAAATTAAAAATGTTTCTTTATAATGAAAAATATAAAATTATTATCAAAGTCTTCAAAAATATTTAAAAAAATAATCTCAAGCCTAAACCTATTTATATACAAAAATAAATTTTAATTTAAACACTGAGTTATAATATACTAATTTTTTTTTATTTTAACTATAGCTATATTTCAAAATCCGTTTCGTTTAATTATTATTACAATAATTGTAAATTATGTGTTTAAAATGTGGTTATTTAGTATTACACGATAAGCCCATCCATTAATATAACTTCAATTTACTAGGATAATTATTTAAATAGAAAACATGAGCTTTGTTTTTCGATTAAAATGTCATTCGCCTGAGATGGAATGTATAGAAAAAATGAAAAACGGGGTGTTTGCGGCAGTCCCTAAGATTGGGTAGAAGAAATGT
This sequence comes from Melanaphis sacchari, assembly GCF_002803265.2. NCBI lineage: Eukaryota > Metazoa > Arthropoda > Insecta > Hemiptera > Aphididae > Melanaphis > Melanaphis sacchari. Next base: position 2,259,675 of record NW_020271547.1, on the reverse strand, counting down.
ATAGAACATTTTTACCAAATTTTACATAATTATAATTGAGATGTCTTTGTAGAGAGTATGATTTGAGAAATTTAACACTACTCAAGAAATTTTTTGAAATAAATAGATTTTATTAATTTTAGTTTAAAAGTAGTTCTTGTTACCAGATTTTATCAAAGACTAGAAATAAATTTTAAATGCACATGTAATTTTTCTAGTTTTTTTAATTATTATTCACTTTTTTATATTACAAATAATCTTAAGGAGATAGAAAATAAAAATACTAATTATTAGGACTATTCAAAAGCCATTGGCTTATTTTAGCGGTATTCATATACAAACTAAACATCACTTAATTTATGCAAATTCATATATAATGTACATTATTTTCATTTAATTAATAATTCGTTCATTTTATTTTTTCACAGTAGTTAATTTTCTTTTTTTTTAGACTCAATCCAATTATAGGATTAAAATGCATAATATGAACAAATGTAATTATAATTTACAAAATCCATTATATTTGCTTACTTTTTATTGTCAAAGTGCAATTATATTGTATAATATTGACAGTTTAGAAAAAAAAATCTAATGAACAAATTAAACAATACATAATACTTTAATATACTACTATAATGATTTTATAAAAAAGCAATGTCTGTTTTATTATTTCTGCAAACGCATAAAAATACCTTAATACTCATGGTTGAAAAATACTTTATAGATAATTGTAATAACAAATAAATGATTTTGCGTTTTAGCTTTAACATAACCAATTATTACTGTATTATGATTTACTATCAATAAATAAGAATAATTTGCTTATTGTAAATTATAAAACTGAACAAGGAAAACTTTTTAATCAATATTATTATGCAAAAAAATCAAAAATTACCGATTGTCACAGCCATTAATCTTATTTATTTTAGAAATATTTGTTCATTAAAATCCGATTGTATTTTAACGTTAAATAACATGAATAAAAATAAAAATATCACATACATGAAAATTTAATGTATGAAAATGTAATATTAAAATTAAATCATTGTAGTTCCGTGTTTATTAAATAAAAAAATGAATTAAAACCAAATATATTTACATTTCATTACTAAAGATAATATTCTATAATAATATGTGAAATATATTAGAATTAATATTTAAGCATCAAATTTTACAATGGTAAATATATATATATGTATATATACACAACTATAATACTTCTAGTTGATATCATAGCCGTAAAATATTATTCGATTTAAAGCTAGATAATAAAGTTTTCGCTAATATTCCATTGATCTTTGTTTTTATTTCGATTTAAAGTTTCCATATAACTTTAAACTAATGTACATTTTTGGGTTCACTTTCAAAATATTCATTGCCCGTATATTATCTTATTTTTTTTTTCAATCTCCTAGCAATTTATTCGAGTACTCTGAGTGTCTGGTGGTTAATTGAGTGACGTGTTTTCATCCAAATCCAAGAGAATATTATTATTTTTATAATTGCAATGTATGGAGCTTAAAAAAAAAAAAAAATGAATAAGATAAAATTTAATTCAATATAACATTATACCACTATAAATATATTTATATATTGTATAACAAACATGAAATGAATTAATGTAGTAATAAATACGAACACAATTGCAGATGTTTGCTATAATATCACACCAGAGAATGACAAATATATTGTGCCCTTATTATATTAATATGCAGTTCCATTAAAATCGTTGTCTTCTTTAATGAAAAAAACAACGTTCCATTTTCATAATTTCCTTCATAAAGGATTTGTTATTTAATACAAGTATTAAAACTGATCAATTTATCACCTACCCTCAGTGTATTTTTTAATTATGCATTTATTCAAATTATGATTTTTAAATTTTTTAGTACACTTTGAACCATATTTTTAAATACTTGTATTATTTAAAAGAAAATAAAGGAATATTGAGTGGTAGTAAAAACTTTTTTTAAATGGAAACCTCCCTTTTTTATTATAAATATTATTAATATGATGGTTTTTATTTTACATAATTTAAATTTAAATTTAAACTAATATTTGGTAAGCAACTAACAATTTGTTATGCTTTGATACAACCTTTAAATGCCATTAAAAAATAATAATAATAATAATAAACACTAGTTGGTAAATCACTCTGGTGTATATTAAAAAATATGGTATTTATGACGTTCATTAAATTTGCAAAAAAAAAAACAACTATTCAAAAACTCATTATAGAGCGCACTTAACAAAATTCGCTTGTTTCAAGGTATCTCTAAGATAATTTCGTATTGTCTTGGTGAATAAATTTTGAAAGACTTTATCATGACATTCTTGTACGTGAAAACCATATAGGTATATATCGTTTACTTAGGAAATAATTTTAAAGAGAAAAAAAATAACGGTTTTACATCGAAACTAAATACCATTTGAAATACGAGTATATTGTGAATGTATACTAATGCAGTAGGTATTGTATTATTTTATACAGGCACTGCACATACTGTGTTATATTAACAGACGCCTCTATTTGACTTCGTTATTATTATTAACAACACTTTCCGAGTTTTCGAATTTATTAACACGACATACGATACGAATAGAATAAATTTAACGTCACCCATATATATATATATTATGATAATATAATCCATACCTACCAATTTATCTACAACGTGTATTTTCGCTTTTCATTTTTTCAGTTTATCCAAAGACAATATGCTTAATATCTTATTTTATTTTCTAATTGGAGTAAAATATTTAATTCATAAGTGTTTTGTTATTATTCTTATTATTCTTATTATTTTTTTTTTTTTTTTTTTTTATAACAATATTGGTGGTAGGTACCTACTTTGGGTTCTTATCGCAAAAAACAAGTTTAGGCGCGTGGGCTAAGTGTGAGACCATTATACGCTCGGGGCACCTTCATTAAATATCCTCGCCATAAATTCGATAAATAATGGTCTATTTTTTATCTTTTTATCAAAGGCCATCGTGCACGTGGACCGTTCTTAAAAGTGTAAAGGAAATCCGTCCTAATTGTTATCACAGCGAAAATGGTTTTTAATTTACATCGCTACGCTATTTTTAACGCATTTTGTCGTTGTTTTTATAAAAATGGTATTTTGTATATTTTCTGAGTTATAGTTTTATACTATCTATACGATAATGTCATTGTAATAATTTATAAACACTTATTCCCCAGAAAAGAGAATACATGAGTTCATTGTAATATGAATATTATTATTTTTATTATTCTCCATTACTAAATATCTAAATAAATATTATATAAAAAGCAAGTCACTACGAAATCTACCGTTATTAAGAGAGTCTCGCGTTATCATATGGATGAAAACGTATACGAGTACTCTTCTTGTGTGAAAAATGTCTATTTCAGAGATATTTTTGTGTCGGGAGTTGTCTGATAACAAATATTTTTACTAATATTGTTTCGAACGATACTGTATGTTGTATATTATTATTATGTTTTCAAACTTCAGTGGGTAAAATACGTGACCTAGACAAAATGTCACATCAAGATGCTATTTACATCGGGGTGTAGGAATAGCCAGGCGCGTCCAAAAACCATTTGAAATTAAAATTTACGACCACTGCCACTGCCGCCCCAAAGCCCAGAGCAGAAATTGACATCGAATGGGAGGGACACACAAAATGCGTGTTATTCGCCTACAATGCAATTTCTGTTATAGTACTATATACGGCTTGTCGGAACAGAGCCGAACGTAACCGGAACTACCGTTTTATTACTATATATGTGTATGTATATATACATGGGTGTGTATAATGTATAATATATCGAATTTGGACTGTAAAATGAATATAAACGCGAATATAAATACTGCTATAAGCATTCGTGCTATTATTATTATTATTATTTTTTTTTTAAATAAATTTAACACAATGATTCAGTTATGCATATAATTTATACTTACATCAAGTTAATTAGAAACGACACTCTTAATTTTTTTTAAACTTTAAATTATTAAACTTAATTAAAAAATATGATATTTATATTTCGAATTTTGTTAAAATTTGAATTTTATCAAATAAATATAAATTGAGGTTTAATTTTTATCCAACTCATCATTAACGTATATGCATATTATAATTTTAGTTGAGTAAGACTTTAAGTCTCATAATTTTTATTCTTAAAAATTACTATTTCAATTACATAATACAAAATCACTTTAGTTCAGATTAACAAAATCTTATTATGAATATTTATTTAATTATTAAAAAATACATAAAATACCATATTATATATTCGATAAATTAATTATATTTTAACTTTGTAAATAATTGTTCAATGTAACTGTGTAATTTGATTATTTCTATTTTAATTATGAAAAAAGCTCAACTGTTATTGTTTTATGTAGAGAATCATTTTTTTAAATTCAAAATTATTATTTTCATTATAATAATATTATAATAATAGGATGCACGTATAATATAACCTGAAATATCTTCTATGATCCCGAAGTTTTGACTATTCAAAGGCGGTCGAAATAATAAAAAAAATGTATTAAATATAATATGGATATAAGTAATATTATAAAAAGACCTAGGATTATATTACAAATCAAAAGCCATAAACGTCTTCAGTGGTCTGCTCAAACATTTTCCATCCCACGGGATCTCTGAGAAATGTGGTTAAAAAGAAAAGGGTCCATGTAGAATACTGCTTTGCAGATTGTAGTAAAATTTCGCGAGTAAACATTTTTACAATTCGATAGACTTAAAAACGAGGTCTTCAAAATATCATGTTCAAGTAATGTAAAGAAAAATGTTATCCAAAAGATACAAATATAGAATGAAAGTACAAAAAAAATAAATAGTATCTGAATACAAATTATATAAAATATTAAAGAACACTACGGGAATGTAAAAAAAGCTTTATTCGTGTAGCTTCGCTATAAATTATTTACTAAATTTTTTAACTTTTATTTTATCGCTTACTTAATTGTTGTAAGTATGATAAGAATATTCAATGATTGCTGTATATGATTATTGTAAATTGTATTAAACGCATTACATAATTTTCAACACATTTAAATAATTAATTTAAAAAAATGCACAATTTATATGGCCTACATAAATAATAACCATCATTGTATTCTAAATTAATTTTAACGTATTACTAATAAAAAATTATAAGTTTAAAGAAATAATCGACAATAACAATTTAATTTAATATGTATACGCATTTATCGTGTAAAATATAAATGTTTAATGTATAAAATGTAAATATCCTTAGAAATATTAACTGTATCTGTACAGAAACGTTCGCAATTATATTTTAATATTAAATTAAAGTTTAACACTCCAACCTAACCTATTCAACGAAGAGTAGCATTTGATATCTAATATACAGCATAATATTTTCTCTATTTTTTTTTTTTTTAAATTATCTATCTAATCGTTTTAATAAAAACGTATATTTTATATCATTAAAACTGCATAATTGGCCGTTAATAAAGTTATGTAATCAAAAATAAAATAAAATAAATTACACGTTTACATAAAAAGTATTCATTAATTATTCAAAGTGCTCATGATTTACAAAATTAACCTGTATAAATGATATCGTTCTGTGCTCGTATTCATTGTTATTATGGTTATTGAGATTGGACAGTTAGTTTATTATCTACTATCTAGGTAACAGAATGCCCCGATAATGACTATCGGTTCGATATTACCGATACGCCCTCGTTTCTTTTCCCCATTCCCGATATCCTCTTGTAATTACAGTCTACCGTCAAGTAAGAGTTGCGCTATAAATAGAAAATAAGCAGCGTTTTCCATTTCACAATTTTCCGGTTACATATTTATTATTTTATGAGGTACTTCTATAAGCAATTATAATTATTTCCAAGTTAATTTGATTTTACTAAAAAAAAATGTATATCAGTTAAACGTACGGATAATTATTGTAGTTCAATATATATCCAAGCAAGTTACAGCAATTGTTTTTTCTTTCTTTTTTTTTTTCTAACTGATTCTTGCGAATAACGTGCTTTGCGCAATAATGTCAGTTACACTATAATGATGATAGAAATCTACAGTGAAAACATTCGTTGTGTATGAATGTGAGTAGTCAGACAGATGACTAAATAACAATACATTTTTCGTTTTTAAGGAATACTCGTCCAATCCGATCGTACGCGGTTCGTGCACCGTTTTAGTGTCATTAATTTTATCACTGGTGCGGCTGAGAGTCCTTGGCCGGTGGCATGTCAGTTATTTATGTCTTCTCGCGTTTTCCTCACGTAATCAGGTTTGCTGCGCTGCGATGGTAGGGAAAAAAAATAAAAGAAAAGCGTAAAATGTCAAGCAATAACCTTCAAATTGAACGAGTATTCCCTTTTCGAAAATTTTCCTTATCCCCTCTGCTTCTCTTCCATTACCTATATAAATCAAAATTACGTAGTACACGACATACACCGTGCATACATACACACATAAACGTATTAACTGACACGACCACCGAGTTTCGTGATGTAATACTATGCAAACGGAATTTTTATTATCCCAGATACTCGTGAACAAAATCTTCGGACATTGCAATTCTCCGTTTCGCTAACATAACCTAACCGACTCTACTCGTGGCATAGTATAAAAAATTGTATACATGACAAAATACATATTCCGCTCCCTGTCTCACTACCTTTTGCACAAGCCCTGTACCACAGTAATAATATTTCCCCTTTGCTTTCAAGGGTTTATATTTTTATTTTTTTTTTACGAGGGTAAGTCCACTGCAGTTGTTGAATACTGATGGCGTTTTTAAGGCGCATCAGTGTTGACGGGTTGCAAGGGGCGATGTGTCCGAGCTTTGAATATTGACACAAGTACCTACTATAATACCTGTGCGCGTGACGTGAATTTTACGGTCAAACGCTAATGTAACTACTGAGATTTTTTCCTTGCCTCCCCTCCATACGCATATATAATATAAACTACCCCTTCTATACCCAAATGCCTCCTCTTGCACCAACTCTATCACACCTGTTATTCCGGGCGTAACACTTCTAGTCGAAGAATAAAAACAATTACCTGAAAATTGATAACTTATTTAGGCTTAAAACTGTAACTAGTAATTTAAAGTCATATGTTATCTAATCTAATAAGTGCTTAATCCTCTGATCTGTAGATCATGTCTTGATTATTGGAAATTACTGTGTAAAATGATATATGGCCCGGAATCTGTCCATTAAAATTATAACTACCCAACAGTTTTATGACCAACATCCAAATCATCAAAGTTTCAAAAACATCATTGAAAGAAAAATAACATATAAATTAAGAAAATAAACTAAAAAAAAAAAATTAATATGTGAAACAAATTTAAAAGAAAAAACGCAATAAATTTCATACTCAAATTAAGCTTACAATAGAAAAAAAATGAATTAGTCGCATAAAAATAAAAATAATCATTAAATAAATTTTGCAGACTGTATGTTAACCTTCTCACGGTGTTCTCTGATTAACATTAATGGGATTTGAATTAGTATAATATGCAAATGTATGAAAAAAAAATATTATGGGACCAAACATGCTATTAAAAAGGGAAATATTACGACCAAAAATGTTCTGTTTTTCCAACCGTGTTACCACCATTATTCTTTAACTCATATTTCCGATAGTCATCTTACGTGTAAAAGTATTATAGTATTTTATATTATAATTAGATGACTTTGCTTAACAGTAACTTAACACATAAGCTTAGATTTAAAAAATCGACGTTAAAATCGTGATTAAGATCTATTAACTACAAATTCCTATCAGACATTTATACAGGATCAAAAACTACTTTGATATAGTTTATATAATATGTAATATTATATTTAATTGTATCACATGTTTTTTTTTTTTTTTTTAATAAGCTACTTCCCTAAATACCGTAAAGACAGACGTTAAATAGTATTTATAGTATGCTAACTGTATTTACCATAACATACCATTATAACAATAAATTTTGTAGTTTATTTCTTATCGAGTACACCTATGATTATGTTATATATTTTTAATTTGAATCTTAATTTAATTTTAAATTACTTATATGATAATCAGTTAAGTGTGTAACCTATTTACGTTGCGATTAAGATACTTCATATAATTCATATTTTACAGTGTATAAATAAATATATTGTGCTAAAAATAAGTTTTATACATAACAAGTTATAATATAAATGTATGTGTGTATTTATAGACTTAAAATTATCTTGACACCTTTTTACAAAATTTATATTCATAGTTTAAAGTGTATAGTTTTGAGCGTAATAAATTACTCTAAAATATTGTCCTATATATAAAAAAAAAACTAGTTTAAAACATTAATAATAATGGATACTTTGAAGGTTTGATGGTTAAATCGTTAATTATATTCAGATACGATCACTTTAAACATACTGAAAGTCTTATACTAACATTTAAAAAAATAATATGAAAAAGTTTAAAGTTCAATAATACAAACTCAACAGCTCAACAATTATCTTAGTTCTTCAAAAAAATTTTTTTTTTTTATGAATAATGTCCTTTTGCAACATAAATATATTACATACTCAAGTAAGCGGAAAAAAAATAAATTATGAAACTAATAAAGTGCAAAGCTATTAAAAGCATAAGATTTCATTTGTAGCAAGAAATTGTAATTGAAAACGTTTTTAATGTAAAAACAATTTCTTAGAAGATTACCAAACACGTGTTATTTCTGTGTCATTGTTATCGTTATTATTGTTATTATTATTATTATTAAAGTATACATAATTTTTTGCTGCTACTTTAGCTCAGGTCTCTTCCTTCCGACCTTTTTCACTATTAACAACGAGAAATATGGCTGTAAAAGGATTAAAGGACACGATTTATAGGGGCTACGCGGAGCAGCCGCCTACGTTGTTAAAAATGAATTATGGGAATAAGGTTCGTAATGAATATATGAAAGAAGAGAGAGAAAAAACTATTTTATATTACCTGAAGCTGCCCTATTTAATAATATCCTCCTGCGCGTACATGTACACTGCATACGTATACAGTCCCGTCAAAAGCGTATATTGTTATGTTTTTAACATATACGGATGAATCATTCGTTCATTGTTTTAGGTATTTTTCATTGGTTTTTTTTTTTTTACACTCTTGAAAAAAGTTTTACGGATAAACCTGTTTTAGTCAGAACGGGAGAGTTTTACAGTGTTATATGTTACTTAAACTACAATAAAAATACCTTTAATAACTCTCAATACGTATAGTATAGATTTGTGTAACTAAAACTCTGTCAGAGACACGTACCTACTTAGTTTAATATTAGATGTATGCGTACTGCGTACATATTAGATATTCTATATAGGTACAACAGTTTCCACTTATATTTTAAGCGTAGTGATGCTAATAAATCTGAAATACATACAATCGACTAAAATCGGATTTAATATGAAATAATACACGACTGTGGTGTTTGGTACATATGTATATATATATATATCATATATGATATACGTATATATTGTTGGTACTTACAAATATCTACCTTTATATTATATTATGCTCCCGAACGCTTTTTGAAATCGGCTTATCTGAATTGTTTTACTTATTTTATTTACTCTTAATCCTAACAAAACTAAAATTCTACTCCAAAACTTTTAAAATATTCTGTTGTGTTTTTGCTGTCTTATTTATATCTGATGACCAAAATGTGTATGAAAGAGTATTACGGAGGACTTAATCACGCCAAACAATCATGGATTTAGGTTTATCAATCACTGTTTATCCTTATTCGTCAAAACACGTTTGGATGGTTCTCAATATACGTAGAATCTATACAAAATCAGTGTATTCGTTGCACCCGGAAGTAGCAACGCGTATACCACCCTATATACTACATCCGGCCTACAACTCGCGTGAAAAGTTCTAAATACATGGTAGCGGATACATGTATAATATGCAGCGACGGTGCTATAACGCTGAAATCTGAAATGCGTGTTTGTATAGACTACACCAAAAGCGGGCTAAGTGAAAAGTCTTGTAAGTGGTCGAAGTATATATTATATCATATGTACATACGGAAACAATGCCCCCCCTAAATAACATCAACGAAGCCGTATGAGCTATATCGTTATAAACCACCCCATCAAGCTTTTTTTGTATACTTTGCCCTCAAAGATATACTGTGTACACTATGATTCTTTTATCGTAAACTGCGTAACACCATTAGAAATATATAAAATATATTTAATTTCTTTCAATTTTAAGAATATATACCACAGACAACAAAAGAAAACTTAAAATATAATAATCTCATAAAGATTAGAAAATAACATATATTTCTCAAAATATAACCCAGTTAAACTAACTATAATTACCCTTATTATATGTCACATATTTTAACTTGTAAGTTGTAAATAGTAATTTTAGTGATTTTGGTATTAATCTCAATGAAAAACAGGATGAGTACAGTCTGGCGGTACTATTTTGGTCTAAATAATTGTGCAGAAAAAATAAAATATAATGTATACTGTTAATCCATTCACAATCATCGATAATCTTATATAATATAAGAGTAATAGTAACATAAATTATTTTATTATTAACAACACAATAACACATAGTACACATATTTATTAAAAAAATAGATCTATTAATAGCTATTACATTGTTATATCGAATGTCGTATAAAACACCAACCATTTAATAAAACACATACAAAAATAAAAATATAAAATTTGGGCTTAAATTTTTGAATAATATTTAAATTTAGTTATAAAATTTGAATATAACAATTTCTCCTTAACAATCTTATTTATTTAAAAAGCAATAATCAAAAGAGCTTTAAACTATTCACTACTGCGTTTAATATTATGCTTTATACTTAATCAATTTTTAACTAATATTTAGACTAATTTTAAGCTACTTAAGCTATTTTCATACAACAAACCTATTTTTGTTGTTCCTTGGTATATGATATTAACTTATAAATTTATATAACCAATTTTTTAGTCATTTTATAATAATTAGCAATATGGTATAACTAATAACTATAATATATTATATCATAGCTATAACTATATGTTATATGATGTTTTTGGGGAAGAATAGTTAAAAATACTATACTAAATTGTAACTAAAATAAAAATAAATTATTTTGATAGTCATATAAATAAATTATAAAATATATTTATTTTTTAGAAATTGAGATTAATACAAATAATACAAATGTTTCTAATCAGAATCGTTTTTCTCATTCAAAAATATTTAAACTTTACACATCTGTTACAGCGACCTGAATTCAATATTATACACTCAAAACCTATTATACTCTATAAAATAGTACGAATACCTTAGTGGTTTTTTTTTTTTTTTCATTAACTATTCAAAATATATATATATATACTCGTAGTTTAGTTGCTGTAAATTGAATTTACTATCTTGAGCAAATACATACACTGAAGAGTTTCAAGTGATAAGAAATTCTAAAATTTATGTAGAAGATATTAATATTTATAAATGCGCCCTTCCTTTGTATAATAGTGGAAATCCGAGATTTTTCGTAAATATAATTTTATTTCTGCCGTAAAATTGTCTCATACTTTAGTAATATTATTACAAAATCAATATTCCTGTGTGCGCGGCGCATTTTATATAGATCGTCATGATGTGGTAGCCTATGCCCGTCCATTGCGTCTGTGTAATTTCGTCGCAATGCGTACCCACTGCTGCGGATAGACGAAATAAATCCGCGATGAAAGGTTAGAAAATTGGTTGACCGCAAGGAAGTGATTTAATTATCGCAGTTTTCTAATACAAAGTAATGTCAGTAGTATGATGTACAAAGGAATACTTCTAAGTATGAAAAGATGATTCAAATCCTCGTTCTTTATCAAATCAATTTATAATTATTATTTTTTGTCAAGCTAACCAATTAATGCATGATGTACATTATATGTATTATGTATACATTCTAAGTACTGATTTAATCTTTTAAAATGTCCGATATTATAAATTATTTAACATTAATTAACTATGGGCTGTTTGATAATTTATTGTCAACGATAATTCTCTTTCGACAGCAAAAGCATGATTAAAAACGCTATTATTTTTTTCTTATAATTTGCATCGTTTTTAAGTATAAAAGAGAAAAATGGGTTTGTTTATTTTTTCAACAAATAGTGTATATTATTATAGAAATATCGGGTACCAATTACTAGGTACGTGTTTATGTTATAATAAATAATATAAATTAACTATTATAGTGTAATAAAAAAGAAAAACACATTTTTATTTTTTATTTTTCAAGCACATAAGATGGAAAATTGTAACCTCCTCAGTACGCAAACATTTCTCGGAAGTAGCAAGAGAAACACATTAAATGTCGTCTTGACAAATTATAAAAAGTATTCGGTCTTTTGCATCCTTATTTAATCTAAACCACCCCTCCCCATCAGGTAGACAGACGATTTTTAATTAACCAATGACAATGCAAGCAAATCTCATCCTCAACGCTAGAAACTATTTTATATGCGTTAAGTTTTCATCACAGCAACACGTCTTGTATTGTATTGTATTGTTATACTCGATTTACAAAATAAAATATCAAAGAAAATCGTAAATCATCAAGAACAGCTCAAGTATGTTTGTAACAATAAACATTTGTTCTTGAAATGATCGTATTTTATTGTCAATTATATCATAATAATTAATATTAAATTTGCATGCTTCTTACAGTAAAAAATATTTGAAATATATGTAATTATAATATCGTTTTTTGAACTCGTGTAAACCTATATTATAATTTAGTATTAAATTGTAACTGCATTGAAAATTACATGTTGACACAATTCTGGAAACAATCGGTTATATAGTTCATTATAAAGCTACGAAGACTAAAATAATAATTATTTATTTACAATGACGCCATTTTATGTACCTGAAATAAAAACATACTTTTTTTTTGTTATACGAAATGTGCAATTATACACGCAATGTTAGTCCTGGTACCAAGTATTTATTTTTTTAGTTAGACAGTACACATACACCTCTTTCTGCTGCTATCCAATAAAAATATTTATTAAGGTTGTATGTAATTAAATAAGTTAAACGTAGAAATTAATTTTTAACAATAATATTAATTCTAAGAATTGAATCAGGTATAATAAAAAAAATGGCGAATATATTAAGAAAATTAAATTGATTGTAACTAAAACAGTTGCTCCGTTGTCGTCGCATAATTTTAAATTACGGATTTTATTTTGTTTACTGTATAAATATCAATATACCACCAGTAAACCACTAAATATGCTGCACAGTCGTTTATACGTTATTATTGTCGTGATGAATATTATTAATATTATTCCCATATTAGATTTGTTTTCCTACACTTCAGTGCACCTAAATCACCCATACAATACGCCGGTCAACTGCTATGAATAATATCATTATTAATCAACAAATATATAGTGTTTCATGCACTCTTAAAATAGTTAAACCGCTAAAAAAAATATTACTATCTTAATATTTTATTACTACGGTAATTTTCACAATGGTAGAGAAGTAAGTTGATCAATTACCTACTTGATATAACAATAAAATTTAAAAACAAAATCAGTTACAATAGTCAAAAAATGTTGGCAAGATATGGAAAAATTATATTATACCACGGTAAAAAAAAATAAAATAATATCCCTGCTCAAAATAAATTATTAAGTGAAACCACATTCATAATTTTTTCAAAACTGATTTTTTTTTTCTGTTATTTTATTTTTTTTTAATTTAATTAATTATTTACTAAAATTTTTAATCTACAGTTTTTCTATTTACTTTGTTATTTATTAAGCTAAAGGAGTAATTATTTATAAAAATGTTATGTGTTTTTTTTTTTTTTATTCAGCTATTTAAGAATTTAAAAGTTTCATAAATTGAATTATTTTCTCTCTTATACAATTTATTACCCGAGTGAAATTTACATGTTAAAATGGTAAATGTATAATATTTTGTATAAATTGGTATTATATAATACGAACTTGTCACTCGTATTGTATTTATGTATAATTCCTATTTTGATTGAAAGGTATCGATTTTATGAAACAATATGCGCGATTTCTATTATAATGTACAATGTGTATAATAATATGCTTATATTACACTCAATTCGCGGACACTATCGGATATCCGTAGTGACAGCTTGTATTGTTATCATTATTGTTATTATTATATTATTATTATATTGGCGTACGATAACGCGTGTGTCTAATAATATAATATTCATACCGAAGATAAAATTTTTCAGAACTCGACAGTTACCCCGTCTATAATACCAATGTCGTTAAAATTATTAACGTGTAAACGATATTGTACAAAATTCTAAAAGTATTATGTTATCGTCTACATCGATATAAACACTTTATTTGCACATTATCTTGCACTACCAAATGTCAGTTATATATTGTTAACTTTTTTTATTTAAATATTTCTCAATTTGGCAAAATATATTAAGTTCTTATTAAAATAATCGACCTTTTTGTCACATATTTCACAATCGCAAGGTGGTTTATTTTTGCAGACATTATTAATTTACAACCAATAAAACAAGAAAACGTTGTTTCAGCAATAAATGTACCCGACTCGAAATAGATAAATCTCCCTCCTACATATATTTTGATATAATAGAGAACGCATATTGAAATTCTTATATTTGTCCATGTCCTATTATGCACAAAATTTACTCTAAATCAATAAACTTATAGCTAATGTTGTTGCAAAAGTGCAACTGTAAACATTTTTTCAACACCACACGAACACATTTTGCGGTGTTTATAATTTTATTGTAGTAATGATTTTTATTTATATATTTTTTGTCACTGTTACAGGGTGTACAACTATCCCACGTGATGATTCCGGGAAAGTGACATTGGATTAATGAAAAACACATAGAAAAAATATTATCTTCAATTGGTTGATGGTAAAAAAACAGTCGACCAAGACTGTGGACGAGAAAAGGGCATACGGAATAAAATAAACGTTCATTAAATATTTCTAACATTTATATTTATATATTATCCTATAATATTATATAAATAAAACAACTGTAGCCGACTTAAAAAAAAAAAAATAAAAAATAATAATAATAATATTAATAATATAACTTATGTTATAAAAAAAAAAAAAAAAAATTATAATAATTGTATACTGAAATAATATTTATTATGGATTTGTATAATAATATAGTGATTTTATTTGTATAAAATTGAAATTTGCTACCGAATAAATCGCATTATGACTCTCTAAGTTCACAGCAGCCCTCGTACTCTACCACTACACTCCTCCAACAAATACTTCTACTGTCGACACCAGTCGCCGAGCACGAGAAGTTAAAAACAAATACAGTTGAGACAAGGAGATCTACTGATAATGGAAATGTAACTCAATCTTAACAAGAAACGTGTTTACTTAAGTCTGATGCGCGCATGTGAAGTTCTGATATTATACAAAGCGTATCATGGCCTCTCTTAACGGGGAAAACAGTGATATCCTCTTTATGTCGAAAACAACACGACTGAATCATTTTTCTCTCTTTTCCACATACAATACAAAATAAAACGAAAATCATTTTTTTTTCTCTCCAACAGATTAATTTTCAAAATTAGTATCTGTACCGTCTTGTAAACATTTGATTTCGTATTATTTCGCTTACAATATAAATTAAAAACATAAATAAATAAATCCGCACATTGCGGTAATACCGATCGTCGTATTTTTCATTTTTTTAAATGTATTTTAGTATTTAGACTATTATTGTTTTCCAGACACGAGATTCATCGGTCTTTTGCGCGCCTTGAATAAATACTCGTAACTATACGGCGATACGTCAACATATTAAAATCTATTATTTACAGGACGATTTTTTTACAAACGAAAAAAGTATTTTATCAGTCAATTTTTTATTAGCACTCGTATGTATTTTCTACAAAGAAAAAAAAAACCAATTATTGTTTGGGCGTATATTGATTCCACTGTGCATTAAAAATGTAATATACAAATAATATTATAAATTATAAACTATAAAAATGTTGGTATAATTTGTTGTATAACAATCGACCTATATTATCATTTTTAAATATATATATATATATATAAAATATACATATAATGTATAGGTATATTTTAAATAAATTATGCTTAATAATATTACCAATCTATTATGTTCCAAACTCATTGTATTAATGCACTTGTATCATACAAATCATAATTACATAGGTATTTAAAATTAATTATACATTTTATTATTACATAATATTATATACTAATATATTGTTTAACATTATGACTTATATCATAAAAACAAATTATTTTAATATGAAAATCTAATAAAATATAAGTTCAGTCCAAAACGTATACTATTTTGATTTTCTTCTATTTTTATGAATTTAAGACTGCAGACTCTATAGGTAGATTATGCAATACTTACCTATGAATAGTAGCTATATGATCGAGTCGATAAACCTTATGCCTACTTTTATCAAAACAAAATTATTGGTAGAATCGATTAATTCCTTATTTTTGTTGTATCGTTATATTATTCGAAGAAACAATACGTTATTATTTATAATATACAATTTCATTGTACCGTAATAGAATCTTAACTCCAATTTTTAAAAGTTATTATTTTTATCTTCTTCGGCTCAACATTGCGGACTACGATTGTTTTTGTTTCTACACACCAAACGTGTCTAGAATGTTGCTAAACGTTAGTACAATTTATACCGTTGTATGTATATGTATAATAACAATATAGGTAATGGAATCATCTTAGTTACATGTTTATAAATCGGACGCAACTATAAGTCTATCCCCCCTTGTACAGTTCATTATAATAACACAAATGCGGTATTGTCGGATCAAATTTAACAGTATCCGATTATTATTATTATTATTGTTGTTCATGAATCGATTAGTATATTATACTGTTTAAAGCCGCATGGTTACGCGTGTACGGAAGCCGTTCGATAATTATTATTACTATAATTTTCCGAGTCCCTATTTTAACCCCTTGTTACTCCCAAATACCTATTTTTACTAATTATTATACTACCATGACCACTACTACCTAACAACGTATTCACATGGAGTGAACAGGTTTAACATTTGGCTTACATAATATACATTTCATATACCATGTAGTGTATACGTATTAAATTATGGTAAAAGGGATGAAATGTTAAAAAAAAACACGTTTTTAAAAACCTCTGTTTTGCATAATATTTCCGGTGTTCTTACGTCCAGGATTTTATTTAATAGGTAAGTCGAGTCCTGATAAAAAAAAAAAAAAAATATAATAAGACCATAACCAAGTGATTGCTAACTTGCATCTCAGTATAGTTTTTTTTTTTTTTTTACCTAGTAGTTTCTCTAAAATTGAAAGAAAATATCGACTATTTGGGTGCACTTCATCAATACAAGAAAAAAAAACGATAATATCTATTTTTCAAGTAGGTAATGTATCCTTATGTATTCTATAGTAATATAAATAAATATCAACAAATATTGATTATCGTACTTTAACTAAATATTGCAGATATTGCAGATGAGATCTAGTTATTGCATTATTAGTATTTTAATTTGATTCTCGTTATTAGTGATATATAAATATTCGTTTTAAATAAATAATAAAAATAATAGTGTATATATTTTGTATGCTGCATGTATACTACTATACTAGTATAACTAATTTTGAGTATGACAACTATCAAGTGACTACGATGAATCAATTTTATTTAAAGACTAAAGAATTGATGTGGGTACAGAAAATTAACAAAAAACAATGTGTTTCATATATTAGATACTATTCTCACGTTATGGCTATATTAATGTACAAAATAAATAATTAAAGTATACATTTTACATATTGCTTAAATCTACTGTTTTATTAATATACTAACGCTTATCATCACATGAACTTGAATAAATACAAATTAGTCAATATATATTATGTATACCTAATAATTTATTTTTTTTGTCAGTGATACAATTCATAAATATCAATGTAATAAGAAATATGAATTTAAGTTTAAAATATCATTAAAAAAAAAAAAAAAAATACATCGATTAATTATTGATGATAAATCGATTGTAGCTATCTGTTTATACTAAAATATATCGACCGAATATCGAGTGATAAACATCAATACTAATTAAATAGACAGATTAAATCTCTAAAAGGGAAGAATGTCACACGTAAAATTTATCATGCATGTAAAATAAACTTTTTTTATTTATTTATTTTTTATTTTACATAATATTATATAAAATCTGTACAATGATGCACAATAAGCATATTTGATAAGAGCTATAATAACACGAGTAGTTGAAGTAAGAAGCCACCCACTAGTGACACTTGACTGGGAATTTAATAAATTATCTAACTAACATATAAATATATTTATTTTATTTTTTATTTTTTATTTTTTAATTATTTAGTAAATCACGTCACCAGTTTCTTTTAAGACCACGCCTGGGGTTACCAGGTAAGGTTTGGATGGATAGGTTTTTAATGAGTGGGTTTTGGTGCGTTTGGAGACGGGTGTGAAAGTTTTTGTAGAAGCGTGCAGCTTCTTCAGTCACAGTTTTAATACTTTTTTTATAAAATCCAAACAGCATGTAGCCAATAATTGAATACCTATGGTACTACAAAATAAGGTTTAATTTAAATATATTTTATGGGTATTTCTTTAAAAACAGTAACAGTGTACAAATTATATATTTGTATATGTGTTTTGTCATAAGCGGGTTTTTGGGAAATCTATCTTTATTGTCTACTCATTAAATTCAATGAAAATCGTGATTTTGTAGTCATCGGTTTTATCGCCTATGAAATACTACCCTAGATTTGTGTAAGTATTCTTTGAATTGTTTTTTAAAAATGAATTTTGCTTATAATATACATTGTAATATGTGATATGTATTGTAATATTGTTATATCGAGTATATAGATTACACAAAAACCTTTTTATTTTTATGTTGATAACTGTCATAAAATCATTTGTTTTACTTAAAAACGTATTTAAATAATTTTTTGAAATATTTATTATTGATTATGATTTTCAAACTCACTATGATCTTATCAATGATATTTTCCATGAGTTTGTAAATATTATATTAACATTTTTCAAGAAGTATAATCTTATAAATCAATTACAAT
The DNA here is from genome assembly GCF_002803265.2 of Melanaphis sacchari. Lineage (NCBI taxonomy): Eukaryota > Metazoa > Arthropoda > Insecta > Hemiptera > Aphididae > Melanaphis > Melanaphis sacchari. The sequence goes on along the minus strand of NW_020271547.1, from coordinate 2,240,492 downwards.
ATATATTATTACTTAATACTATTAATTCACATTTTACGTGTACAAAGTATTTACTAACGAACAAAAACTATAATATGTACAATAACCTTCTCTCTATACGAGTAAAAAAATATAAAAGCTGGTAATATATTACATTAATATTATGCTTTTAGCAAATGACAGTTATCGGCCGTTGACCATGATTCCATGATGTGTTGGCGTCTGATGAACTCATCTCCAAAAACCGGGATTTCGTGAAATTCGGACTAGAAACAAAATTAAAAGTTTTTCGTTGTGGCTTTTGAGTTTTGACGTGCTTTTGACTAGTCCGCTTATAGCTGGTCCTTCGGGCAAGTAAATCATCACGTGCGCGAGCGATCAGTGATTTTATTTTTCCGATGCGTGACCGGAATTAAATACTATTCATTCTTTTTTTTTTTCGGAACGTCTCTAACTATTTTCTAGTCGACAAGGAGTATTAAACTTTTGAACTGTCTTTGATATGACGTTCACGACATCAAAACGATTATTGTAAGATGGTAAAAAAAATGACGATTTACATATTATTGTTATTATCTGCCACCGTTAAGAGTAGATAAAATACGTTTTCTTTGAAAAATACAAGTTACTAATCCGCTCGTTCTAATAATATTAATTAAATTATTCAAGAGTTTCAAGACTTAATAGTTAAATTTCGTTCTTCTTCAAAAACAAGCACGACTGTAAATAGATAGATGTAATTTTTGTCAATACAACGATAGAAATTATAGATAATGTATATTCCTTCTTCATTTTATATAATAATATATGTGTAACAAACATTTTTTTTCAATAATTGATAAAAATCATGACATTTAAAATCATATTGTAACATAATATTCTATTAATTTAAATATTTATGTTGCATCTGTATTCTTAAATATTAAATATTGTTTAATTTTAGAATGGTTTGTTTTTCAATTATAAAATAATTGATTTAGTTTAATAATCTCAACATTGACATAATATTATACCTACCCATAAAACATAAATTATTATGGGTTTAACATATTTAAATTGCAGCGTACTTAAAACAATATAATATTATATTTATAACAATGTATTAATTTATTATAAAAATGTTTAAACAAAAAATGATTCTCTTGTTACAATATTATTATTAGATTAGTGAAAGTACATAATGAGTAAAATATTAAATATAACTAAAACAGAATAGTTTTTGAAGGTAAATATAAGTAATATCTTATAAAAAATGTCTACACCATAGGTATTTATTTCTTTAAATAGTATGAGAACATTAAATGTCATAAATTATTTAACTTATTTATAATGTCGTATGGGTCCTACAGTTGAAAAATCATAGTTTTGCATTGTTATGTAATTATTATTATTTTTTAGATGTGAAAATGGTGCAAACACATCCGCGAGGATGAATACACCAATGAACGCAATTCTCACTAATTGATGTCGTTTTTACATTAAATGCCGAGCGGCGTTTTGCCCAGTAGACCTAACTTTTTGTATTTCTTAGGAATACGGAATCAGCGATGCTATCACGTTAATTATAAACATCACGTAATTTTGAGTAGAAATTTAATATTTGTATAAACAACGACAGCGGCGATGACGTGTAAATAAAATTTAATTATCATTTTGGTGGAAGGTGTGGATGACAGGAGGGAAAAAAGTCGGTGTGCATTCATGAGTTTTCGTCTAACTTCTAACCCGTAGACGGGTGTTATTTTTACCTGTTACTATTTTTATTATTATAATTAAGGGCTACCAAAGCGAAAACTACCTCAAAATATAATAGCGCGGGCGTTGTAATTAATTAAAAAATAATAACAATAACAGTGGAAGGTAAAAAATAAAAATACATCTATTCTGGTTTATTTGGAGTTTTACCCCAACTAGAGGTGGTCGTCATCTTCGTCGTTGAACAAGTGAGAAGTAACATCATAATATAATAGTCGTAATACAATATAACAGCTATAAACGCAGTAAGACACGTGAATTAACTTTCTTTGAATTTCTATCACGCGTCCGTGTATTTACTAAACGCATTAGGAGCATGTGTATTATACATAATATTATATTACATACGTACCTATATACAACATTACGATTAGTATCCAGTGTTGTGTGTATAACGCAGCAGTGTGTATACACAAGGAATCGTGTCATAAAGTATACGTTTATAAGACCATAAACGTGTAGTATATACAAGTAAAACAATACATCGTGATCCACTAGCGAAAAAAAATACTTTGACTGTATTATATTATATTATATTATCAAAGAACTGCAGATGTCGGAGTGAAAAAAAAAAAACAAAAAACAAAAATGACACACCGCTCAGACCTGCTCGGGGATCGTTTCGCTTATACATTTTCTCTGGACCGTATGGGATTTCAGACTATTTCATAATATACCACGTTTATGCGCACTAATGTATTCGGTGTTTGTGTGCAATAATAATTAAAAAATAATTATATTATACTGCGATAGGTACATACTCGTATAAAAGACCGGTGTGACGGAAATTTTCCAAAGAAGGTTTATTATTGTTTTTCGGAGCTATTAGTGTGACACTCTTTGATTGTAGGATTTGCTTCGGTTTTTTTTTATTATTCTTCTGAAGTGTTTCTCTAACCACTATTTATTTCCTCGAGCTTTACCGTCTCCACCGCCCAGATCAGCGCTACGACGAATGCATTATTCAGTACGTGTCTTTGTTCTTATTAAAGTAAAAGCTGCAGTAGCGGGCTTCTACACACACACACACACGCACACGCTTTTAGATATATTCGTATGTGTGTATGCTTGACGTGAATATGCACTTTGAACAAATAACTCGGCGGTAGCAAACAGCGGCTAGGTATTCTACTCGGTTGACTTTGTGTTTTTTTTGTTTTTTTTTTTTTTTTATGCGCGAGATCAGACACAAACCTAGTGAAATTTGTATGTATATTCGGGGTGACGATCAAAATTTCATGAAATGATTGGAATCGTATTTTATCACTATTGTGTTTTTGTAATACACGTGTTTGTTCGTTTTGTTTAAATATATTACAATGATGATATGTAATAGGTATAGGTGTACAGAATGTTATACCAGACCCTCATCAATTATGCACGCGTGGTAACTCGAAATGTTGACGTGATGTCATAATATTAGTAATTACTACTGTAGGCCGTAGTAGAAATCGCCCAATTTAGTGCGCCGAACAATATAATATTCGTATATAATATTACGTAGGAACATAAATTATTGGAATTTATGTATATAATATTATAAATTGGACGTCTGTGCGATCAAAAACCAGAGTGTTGCAGCACCGTCCAATTTCAATTCTTTTAAAACTATTGCCCCACTAATGTTCATTACTATAACAACATCCATGATAATACAATATATAAAGTGAACTCAAACATTCGTTAACTTTTGTACACGTTACTCATCGTCATGACGTTATCGTGTACTATTAAATATTAATAGAATATTGATGATCATAATATAATGTAACGTTATTATTTACAATACGAGTGAAAATTCGCGATTGTATATTACGGTATATCGTTATTATCCACAATTATTTATACTCTACTATACAGTATAAACAACTTGTCATAACCATCATAATATCATCGTGTACCATACACATTTATATTGCCAGTACTCAGTTCCGTGTATACAGTTTTATATCATGTGTGTTTTTCCTTACATGAAAACAAACGCGTGACTATATTAATTTGGAAAAAAAAAATTGAGAGTTCATAAAGATACACTTTCGTGCAAGCAAATGGCAATCCAAACATGTTTTGATAATATATTATGTTATCGTTGAAACAATTTAATTCATGTCCAGAAAAGCTTGAGAAACAATGTTAACAGTACACATTTAGTTTGGGGCCGATTCAAATAAAGCACGTTCAAAATATTTATTTTTTTTTTTATTTAATCAACAAATAACGCTTTTTGATAGCGAATTTTATTAATGAACACACACATAATATGAGAATATAAATTTTAACATACTTACGTCTGTTTACTTGTTTAAAAACCAATATCCAACTTTACTAAACAAATATAACACATAATAATTATAAAATTATAGTGTTGTTTAATCAAATAATTTCAAAATATTTTTATTATACATTGATATAATTAATATGCCAAGAAATGTAAAATACGTTATTGTTTTATTGTTTCTCAATTAGCCAGGTGTGTATAATATTAAGGTTTTGTTGTAAATAATCTTTACCATAAATATACATATTAAATCATTTAACCATTTAACGTAGTGAAAATATTTTAAAACCTTTAAGTACGAGTATTCGTCACGTTTCACAAACTGTTTGAAAAAAAATTGTGTACCTATATATTTTTAATGTTATGAGTTATGACTTATAATATAAGAAATTAAGAATAACTGCCGTTATTATCCGCCGCAGTGAAGCTATTCGATTTTATAATATTAATGTTGGATTTGTTTCTTGTTTATTTATTTATTTATTTTTTTTTTTTTTTTTGCTTTGAAACGACTACCGGGAAATTATCCGGGGACGATGTTTTATTTTTTTATTTTTTGTAAATTCGTCGCGGACAAAATGTAAAACGAAACGAGTATATTATATCTTGGAACGTGAAAATAAACATTTTATATTTACCGTGCTCGGGAGGGTCATTGGAAGTTTATTCTGAAAAAAATACAGGTTTGCATAATATTATACGCGCTCATATTATAAACGCGAATGGGTTTTGGTAAATTGTTTATAAGATCTGAACGACCCTTGTCATTGTATATTATATTATAAAGTCATACACGCTTAATACAATATGTGGCTGGTATTGCGGTCGTTTACTTTTGAGTAAAATGCATACAAACAACGGAAAATTCGTCAGCAACATGTTTTGTATGTGTTGCACCAAGTGCACACAAATCCGATCAAAGTTCTGGACGAATCGATATTAAACGTTTTCAATCGGTATTTTAATTGTATAATTTGTTCGTGTTACTATAATGTTATAACGTCGTGTCGTTGAAACGTTTTCACGAACGGTTTCGTTTGACCGTCATAAATAATTTAAAACCGACATTAATGTTACCGTTCGCAGATGTTTGGACCGAACGTGAAACGCATCCAAATCAATTTATATATTAAAACTGCCCCAGTACTACATGGAACACTTACTCGGATAAGAAACGTCTGTTCGTCTATATGAATCTATTTTTCGTACTATAAAGAGGGGTTGGATCGCTTCCTCGGTAAGTTGTTATTGTTATTTCAAGGATTATATAATACTCATGGGGTTTCCGAATGCAGTGGCGCGTAATCCTAATATTTGTCATTGCTGTGTGTGTGTGTTTATATTATTATAATTCAATGAGACCAATTATAATAATTTATATTCGGGGTGTAGTACGTCGAGTTCGTTAGACGTAGAGATATTCGCCGGCCGATCGAACATGTGCTTGTGTGTATGTGTTTTTTAATACTACTTGTAATACCAATTTAATCAACATTTTTTCGGGAAAACGTAATAAATTTCTTATTGACGAATAGATTGTAAGTAATGATATAAGCATTAAAATGTACAGAGAAATAAAATTACTGATAATGTACTGTAAATGATACAATAATATTAATATGCACGCACTATGTATATTATATACCTACGAAATATAATAATATTAATTAGGTATAATATAATGTATAAATTAAACTTTAATGTGAGCTTTTAAATGATTTTGAATACATCGAAAAAAAAATGTAAAACCTTCCGAATATTATTTCGAACTTCAAAATGGTTTAGGCTTTAACCTATGTTATCTCAAAATCCTCAAAATCCTCTAAATTTCACTCTGATTACATTATATGTTTTTAGAATTTCAGAATAACTGCCTGTTAATCAACTTGAGTCTTTTAAACAATTTACTAATTAAACTTTGTTTTGGTCTGGCTCATCATATCATGATAATACAAATATGCGATATTCATAATACATAAAATAAATTCTCTGGTTTAAGTAAGAGAGAGAACGGTAAGTTTATTACATTCTACTATCGAGTTGGGCAATTTTCATTAACATAACTTAGTGGTTATACTTGGGAATAGCAATGAATACCGAAGAACTCACGAGAATCAATTACTATTAAATGTATTAATATATTAACATCTGTTGTTATGCTTAAACATTTCAATTTGAATGGTTTTAGATGGTATTTTAAAAATATTTACTTTTGTTATCTGTTAAGTAATTTGATTAGTATTTTTGAGTATACTTAAACGATTATCCACTCAATTATTAATTATTTTGAATTCTGTTACATGTCTTAATTAGACACATATATTATAATATATACTATAGTATTGTAAAATAGATACCGTAATACCTTTATCGGATCAATTTCCAGTGTTTCGCTTGTTTTTCGTTTTTCGTTTATCATTTATTGATCGTTATTTTTAATTAAATATTCAGTTACCAAGTGATTAAAAAAAAAATGTTTCCTTATTTCGTTCAGTGTATCTGTACAAACAGAAATAAAAAATAAAAAAATAAAAATAACGACCAATAAAAAGAAATATTAGTGTTATGCAAGGTCATACGATGCTTCTAATGTGTTCCAATTATTATAGAATGAATATTAATGTTTTTTTTTTGTTTTTTAAATATTTTTATACTGTCATCAATTGTGTAGATACCAGAATTGTAACTTAACATCTTATAATTTATTTTAAAGCTTAAATTGGAAATAGATACCTACAAACAAATGATAGGTACGTTGGAAAACTGAATCTATTACTCAATTTATCAGATTTATTCCCATGATATTTATAATTTTAATTATATATTTAGATATTAAACATAATATAGTATATAATGATAACCGATTCATTATTCACTTATATAAAATCTATAATAAATATTAACCATCATAATGTCTATACTCTACAGTATATTATTATACAATATTTTAAAATATTTTAATCAACAATGACTTTTTTAACACAGTTAGTTAGTTTTTAAGTTAAAAAAAAAAAAAAAAAAATAGGAAAATCAGTACGCAGTATAATATAGATTTTAAATACATCTCAACATTATAAATTTTGTGTACATTTTGAATTTAATAATAATTATCACTATAAGTTACTATGATAAATCAGAAATAGCTTTTGAGTTATAAGTATTTAAAGTTCAGGTTAATAGAGTGGAGTATGACTGGGATATTCTACAAAATATTATTATACTAATCTGCTCATACAAACTTTAAATACTTAACCTAACTAAAAAAATACTCGTCCGAATTTCAATTTTTATGTACCAGAATATTTCAATAATATTCTGTTTAACAATGTAAAATTCAAAACGTATATTCAAAAAAGTATGTAATTTAGAAAAATTATATTGATAAAAAATATTAAAAAATATATTACTATATTTTAACTATAAATTAAGTAAGAAAAATATTTTCAAAAACGTTGATAGTTTTTGAAATAATGAATGTCAATAAAATAACCATTTTATATTTGTTTATTTAGTTGATCATTATCTGACACATTGTTTAAGGCGTATGTATATAAAAATGTTTTAATAAATAACCTCGTAAAAAGTATATATAACTATTTCAAAATTTAAAGTTTATTGATACTGTTTTAATAAAATATGATTGTTGGTTAGATGGGAAAGGTGTTGAACATTTTCAAAAAAATAAGAAATACATCAAAACGACAATTACTTAGGTACATGTAATACGTTGAACAATAAATTAACGTCAAAACAATTACTCTGTTCAACATCATAAAGGCTTTTTGAATAAAATATATTGTACTAATATAATATTGTTTTAATTTGAAATGATAAATTAAAATAACCAGTAGGATGTGGCATGGCACTTAATTATTTAAAACATCAAAAATCAAAGAAAATAGCATAATATTTTATATTTATGCTAAGATTTATGTGATTTTATACTTGAACAACACAATTTAAATTAAAACGTGATGATATTAATATTTTATAGATTAAGAATTTCATAAATTGCTTAAAGATCAAAAAGTACAAACAGAGCCATAGTCTTTGCAATTTAATGATTGTAATAAGTGATCTGTATGATTAACTTTTTTATAAATATGTTATGATACAAATAATAATATAATATTCTATATTATTTTTTAAATAGTTAGTAATAATAAAATAATGAAATAATCTAAATTTTTTTTAGCAAAATAAGTTTTTAATTACACCAAATATGTATAATATTATAATATATTTATAATACCTAACATTGAATAGACATTACATAAATTTCAAAATAATTAATGCTATTAACAGATATTTTTGATTTTTAATATTTATATTTTACTGTGAGTAAAAAAAACTTGAAAGGTTGATATAGTTTTCTTCGTAATATTTTTTACAGAAACTATAAAATAAGAAAACACAGTTACATTTTTTTTTTTTTTTTTTTTTTATTTAAGTGTTTAAAGAAAAAATTGACAAAATCTTCCATTTTATTGTAACATTCAAATTATTTTACTAAGTTAAAATTGCATTAAATATTAATTTTTAAAAGACTATACTTGAAAATATTATTAATATTATTAAAAGCACCCCATACTTTTTTTTTTCAAGCAATCTAAAAATATTAAATACACATAATAATATGCACAAATATTTTTTTGTTTATATTAAGTTAAAATGTTGACATAATTAGATATTTCAAAGAAAAATTGTTACTAAAAATATTATTTGATATTAAACTTTTCATCATAAACTTTTTGTATTTCATAAACTATTATTTATTGTTTACTATGCATAATAATATTTTAAAAATATTTAGTTTAGTTTTAAGCTGTTGATAAGATTTTATTCATACCATTTTACGTAACAAATAACTGAGAATAATAAAATTGGGCGTCTGTAAGATTTATCTCAAAAACAACCCAACGGATTTTATCAGAATTTTGTAACATGGTGTTTTTAATAAAAGGTGTCCATTTGCCAATATCTCATCTCAGGGTAATCTTCGTTTTTGTGTTATGCATGATATTAAAAAAAAATTACAAAATTGTAAAATATTGATATTATTTGGTTATTTTAAAGAGTCTAAAAAATATACAATAATTGGAACTAGTTTCTATGAAATATTACAAAAAAATCAATTTCGAACATAATATTAGTTAGTTGTGTGGTTATTCGTGAAATTCGCAATATTTAAAATGATAAAACAAATAATAAAAATATTTTACCCAGAAAATAATTATTATACTATAATATAGTATAAATTTACACAAAACAAGAGTATTTCACCAACGTCAACACATAATAATTGGAGGTATCGCAATTCGGCGGTAAGTAATCGGCAACGCATCCACTACCAAATGTACAGAATAGCAGTAAACGTGTAAACAACTAGGGGTAATTTTCGTTTATCGTTTCTGTTTTACTAAACGAATAAATAGTTTTTTTAAAACTGAACCTTTGCCAAATTCGGTCTCTCAGTCCTATAATTAAATACGTAATTTATTTTTGAAAATAAAAAAGTTCAATCTAGCGTTTTAATAATAGAAATTTTTAATGCAATGTTAATTATCCTTAGAATAATAGGCTAAACACACCAGTTTCATTCAGAAATATTGTTTTTTGTCTGTTTTTATTTTTACCATTGATTTTAATAATTATTTTTTTTTCAAAATTCTTTATTAGTCTATCTAATACAAGTTTGAAGAATAAGTTTAATTAATAAAATAATAAATGTAACCATATGAATGATTTTAATATAAATAATAATTAATCATGGTAAAAGCTAATAGTGATCTACTTATTTTTAATTTTTAGATAAACGAGTTACGACTACATTAAAAATACCATTAGCTTAAAATAAAATACTTTTTATAATTACTATAGATTGTATAATTACATTAATACTACATTATAATTCAAATATTTAATTGGATGAGATATCTTATTTTGCTGTATCAAACAATATTGTGTTAGTAATTATTAAATTATTATTGTTTCAACATTTTAGGTTGGCCAAAAGATAAAAAAAAATAAAATAAAAAAATAGCAGCTAAACTAAAACATTCAATTTAAAATATCAATACTTTAAACGCTGTCACAGTTCCTGTAGAATGGAGATACATATATTTTATTCATATATTATTAATAAGCACATAATCGATTCATCGACATTCGATATTAATTTTTGTACTTTTACTGTCATAATATAGTATTTTTATTACAACGTGCTCTATCATATTATCATGTTTTATGTCGTTTTATATAGAAATCTATAATTTTGAATAGATTTGATATAATGAAGACATCCCTACAAATTTACAATCTTCTGTTTCAAAAACCTTTAGTTTTTCACTGTTGGTGTCGATATACAGCTTTTTTTGCTATATTATAAACAACCACCGAGCAATACGTGATTGTCAGCTGTTGTTTGCACGCCAGCGTTACATATACCGTGTTTATGTCGTAAATGTCTTTAAAATTAGATATAATAGTATAATAGTTGGGTCGGGAGTTTTTTTTGTCGTTTTTAATTATTGTGTTCCTTCCGGTATGTGAAATTGAGTTTTATTAAGGCGTTTTTCCACCGTACGCTATTATTATAATGCCCCTTTATTAAAGATGATTAGATTTTATATCGCATATGCGAGTAGTTACCTAACCTAACACACTTACACCCGTTTATATAACTAGGATATTAAAAAAAAAAAAAGTTATAAATAAGGTACAGCAGGGACCGGGTCGTTGTTGGTTACCACTTTCTACATTTACGGCAATAAAATATCCTATAATATATTTTACGTGGGAATGATACGATCTAAATATATATTATGATAACTGTGTAACCGTGTATCGTTTATATGACTACACTTTGGTGTATCGATCAACATTTTAGCGTAATATTTTATGATTAATTTCAAAATTATTAACTGTATTATATTAATATTCGGTGAAAATGTATAGCAGTAATTAAAAATTAAAATTATGAACCAGATTGTTTAAAAATAATAAAAATATCTTAACGTAAATTGCTGATTGTCACCGACGTGTTGTGCAACTATTTATTTTTTATTCATTAATACTCAATTACTCATATATAAATCTGAGAATTTTACTATATTTCTATTTATTTTTTCTGAAATTTTGGAGTCTTTTTCCATGTAATATAAAAATATAATAAAATGTATATTATATTGAACAATAATTATTCACTGTATCGTCATAATCTAAATATAATAGGTAATTTTGTTTTGGTAGACAAATTTCTAAAGAATAATGCAACTATATAAATACATTTTATAAAATTGATTTAAATTATATAGTATATGGGTTATATAGATTATAATATTATAAACACAAAAAAATGAATATATAATATACAAATAGATGGTTCTTAGTTTATGTTATTTAATATCAAGTAAACGACAATGGAAAAAATATCAATAGATAATAGTATTAAATGTAAAATGTTATAGTAGTATTAAATTATTATGATTGTACTAGAATATGATTTATATTTCCATTGTTTAATAATTATAGTATTATATTTATTAATGATTTAAACATAACAAATATTTAGAAATCTTTTATATACATCATATTTTTGCATAAATTACTTAATATTTACGTACATCATTATCATTTATTATTAAAAGTAAGATATAGAAATATTCCAATGATTACCAATAACTAATATAAAATTCTTGATAAATTTCTTTAAATGTAATAAGATAGAATACAATAATAAAAAAATTACTAGACAATCAAAAAGTAACACTATATTAAAAATGGCAGAAAAATGGTTCTAAGTCGACTCGAACAACCCTTACTAAATATTATTTTGTGAGTAAGTACTAATTTGTCACTTTTATTAGAGCAAAAAGATTATCTCAAAAGTCATAATCTATAGTTGTTTACTTGATGCAAATATATACATATTAATATATATTTACATTATCATAAAATAATATATGTTCATATACGTCATAACTAACATATTTTATCGTTCATAAAAGATCAAAACAAGACATTGTAAAAATAATTTGTATATTTTAGTGACATGGAATATTATAGTATATTGTGTATCATGATATGAATGCATTCAATATGTGTTTTTTATACAAAGTGTAATCTACAAATATTATACATCTTTGTAAAATAAATAAAACAATTGTTTAACTTCCCGCTCGTTTAAGACTCAAGTACTTTTTCCACGATTTCTAATGCTTAGGAAAATGTTTACCAATACGCCACTATCGTAATAATAATAATAGTATAGGATGATGTAACACTTTAAGAGGATTTCGACCAACCACGTGTTTTAGAGGCGATTTAACTTCGCACACATAATAATATATATATATATATATATATATATTATGCATGTATACGACGGTGTGTGTTCTGCGATTACGAATTCACCATTATGCGTGTGACATTTCGTTTGAAATTACACCAACCGACAGACTCGGAGAAAACTTAAACCTCTTTTATTTCTATGTTTTTAATAATATATCCGCGCAATTTGTTTCCCAGAATTTATACGCGACTTGTAGCCTATAGCGTCGTCGTCGTACATAAAGAAGCCGTTTCCAAAGACTGCGACAACGTCGTAAAACCTATTGGCAAACGTTAAAGTAAACGTCTCATTTGTGCGGATATAGTACACATATTATTTATATTGACATAATGTTAGGACGAATAATAATAAAATAATAAAATACAAGCGGTTTAGTTTATATTTATTATATAATTGCACTGAGTTGCTCTTTCTGTTAAATATAAATGCGTTCAAAACAAAATATTACTATAGTTATGACTCAGTTATATATGTCGTCATATGACAACTCAAATAAATAACTCTATTTACCATAATGGTATTGGTCTAGATATTTTTTTTTTTTAAATATTTACTAATACAGTGTATACGGCAATTATTTAAGGCCATTATATTAAAAGTTTTATATGTAATACTAGATCCATATTGTTGCCATATATGGTTTAAGTATTGATTACCCAACATTGTCCATACACTTATTTTTTTTAACAAACCCATAACATTAACTTACTCGGCACTTAATGTACAGTAGATGAGCCCGATACCCGTTAATCATCTACTTTTTTGTTATTTATATTTTATAAACTAATCAGCTATATTAACTTTCATGTTCAACATAATACATATATTTTACAATCCTTTTAGTTTATAAACCTACCGATGACAAATCCGTTATTATTAAACATAATTATATACATTTTTTTATTTTTTAAATTATTTTTTAATTGGTGGTGTATGACATTTTAACTATTCCTTAATGTTAATGTAGTGATTATAAATATATATCGATGCGGCGATGCTCATTGCTCTACATAAAATAGTCTTGTGTTAAATATTTATGTATTTTAACGATTTCGTAAGTCGTTAGTTTTTTTGACAATTAAATTATAATATACTCTTTGACAAAACAAAATAAAAAACTTTTTTTTGTGTGGAAAAATTTCAACTTATTAATATTTTAACAATGATGAAAATCAAAACGTGTAAAAAAATGTGACTCGGTGGTGTATACACAGCATGTTATTAAATTTTAGAACAATGAAAAAAAAAAAAAATAAAAATCATTGAGATTGGCTATCGATGTCGAACGCAATAAGATTGATAGAGAAAAATCAAAACACAAGATTATGATCGGGTCGCGTAAACGACGGTTGGTGGCGAGCTGGAATTGCGCGTCGACGGCGCAAACAAAAATTCTGACGTCAGACGGTGGAGATCGAAATGCGCACGGGGCGAACGAAGGTGCTGCGGAATGAGTGACAGCCGGAGACGTAATTCGGCCGGCTCGATCGCTTTCCGGGACGGCAAAGAGAGTCTGACGTAATAATAATATACAATCCACCGCAGATTTCGGCACGACGTCCCGACGGCCGTACGTCCGCATCCGGTGTCAGCCCGAGGAGGAGTCATGCGCCGCCGGACTCTCAAACACAGCGAGTTCCCGCGGGTCCGGCGGCGCCGAAATCCGCGTTCCCAGCGCCGCACCACAGTAATCACTCGTCCTAAGTCTCCGCCGCTGTCATCTCTCGACGCGACTCTTCATCGTCGTGTCGAGGTGCAATCGATATATATCCCCGTGCTGCCGGTACACTGCTAGCCGTCGTATTGTCGTCGTCCGCGAGAGTAAAACTGTCGGACGCTCGCCGAGCTACCAGAGTGCCGAAGTCACGCTGAGCGCATTCGACGGGCATCCAATGGCGTGTCTAGCTGATAGACCTGGACCCTACCCCGGAACCCTAGTCGTCGCTTAAACCCAAAACGTGTAAATTGTACACATTTTTCTCATAACCGGGCCTACCCTGAATCTCGATCCTTGACACGCATCTGCGGACACCGTCCGTATTTTCTCCTACGTATCCTTTGGCCTATGCGTCGCCATCGTCCCGCCCGATGTCTTCGGTCGAGAGCCACGAGCTTTGGGACCGTGGTTACCGCGGTTCGGTTACGTCCGGTTCTAGCCGACCGACTGGTTACACGAACGGATTCCTCACTTCTGTTTCCTTGACCGGCACTACGTGCTTTAACGTCGCCATTGCCTTTTGATCCTTCATCGCAAACGTCTTGACTTGATCGGCTGCACCAGCCTTTCCGATGACTGCATATTTCGGTCGGGCGAAGAATCTTCGCCGCATCCCGCCAATCGTCAACGACATAATATCCAAGGGTATTGTCAATGCTTTCATCTGATGTAATGTGCAAGAATATAATTGATAAAACGATTTGTTCGATTACTAGTTGTAAAATGTGTCCACATAGACATCTGCCGTAGTCTAGTACGATTATTGCGACTATTTGTGAGTATATTGTTGCGTAGGTAAACGATACTTGTTCAGACTTTGAAATGCAAACGAATTTGATTGGAATTTAGTCCAACACTGTAACTGAAAAAATAAACGCTTTTCCAATAATCAAAGTTTTTTTTCAATTGTTTTATATACAATGCGAATACATACTATTATCATTTTCATATGATGTTATGATTTAATATAATATATGAATAAATCTTTTTATTGCTCATGTATAATATGTATATCATATTATTATGTCCACAATCAAAGCCATTATTTTCTTTACATATTAAAATAAGAGTTATTTGTAAAATGTATTACATGATAACTAGTGATAATATTTATGTGAATTCAACTCTAATTTAATATACATACATGTTTTTATCGTATTAACGATCTCGATTTTTCTTTCTGAGTGTTATAAAAATAAATGTATTTTATAGTTTTTATTAGCAAAGTTAATGGTTTTGTCTGTTTTTTTTCAATAAATTATCATGTATCAGCTAGGATTAAGAATATTTTGTTAATTTTTAGTGATATTTATTATTTATATTTAAATTTCATATTTGATATATCACCAGATGAAATAAATTGAGATCGAATGCCGATAATATTTATTTTTTTTAATATTATGTTGTTTTGTTCAGTGACTATAAAATATAATGAAATTAGTACTTAAGGCTTGATGAATAAGTATTATTATACGAATTATTATGTAGTCATTATAAAACTGTAAAAGGTATTAAATCCTGCAAAAACGATGTTATATTATATGCGTTCGAGGGTTGACCAATCTCGTTCGATTGGTAACATAGATAGAATGAAAATGCACACGTTTGGACGTTGCTGTTGTTTAGATCATAAAATATAAGGTTTTATGATTTTAGAAAAATTGCTGACGCTTCTTATTTTATTATCTGAAACGTGCATTTTATAAATGTTTTGGACATTTCAAGATTATATTTTTCATCACACTATTAAATATTTATTCACTTTATTAAAATATTGTTAATCTATTCCAAATTAACTCACCATTTCATCTGTTTAGCTTTGGAACGCCAAAATAGTTACATAATCAATGCCATGTACTTTTATATAAAAAAAAATATGCAATACACATTGATATATCGTGTCATTGTAAGTGGAGAATATCTATCACCACTACTAGCTGTCGTAACGCATTTCTCCAGCTACATTTCTTTGCATTTCGTGTAATTTATGATGCACTTAAGTTTGTCCATGTTATAATACCTATTTAATGGTCTTAATTTAAGTTGTATAACAATATTATATCATCGCGTTTGGTCATCATCGTGATATAATATTATGATTTATGTTTTCAGGTTTATTATGGTTTTGTTTAGTATACGTAGCGAATATACATTTTACGATGTATACGCGAGTGTATCGGTTTTAATAATTTATCTACAAAGGTCAGATCTGGTATCTATAATATTAGTACAACTGTATCTATAAGATTTGCCTACATTTTCATGCTAAAATAGTAAATAAAAACTATTTCGTGAACGAGATAGCTGCAATGAAAACGAATATTATATTCCACTTGGGTCAGACGTATAGCTACGACACTACGATATAATATATTATTATATCTTGGTTTTACCTCTATTGTACGACAGACCGTACTAGATGAAAAATATGTATCTTAAGTACCTACACAAATACATAATATGTTAAAACACTTAACGTGAGTACTTCATTGTTTTTATTTTTTTTTTTTGTCATTCATGTATATTAAAAAAAAAAAAATTTAGTTTAAATTGTTGTTACAAAATTTAGTTCTTTCATGTAGTTTAACCTTACTCTGCCTTAGTTTTCGTAGTTCTGTATCATCAAACCATGGATATTAGGTGTTCACGAAAACTTTTGAGGCATCTTCTAGCCATCTGTGTTGTGCGGGTAACTCATATGCGTGAAATGTATTTAGGCACCATTGCAATTTTCTAGGTCAGTAAAAAGTTTAGATTTACAACTTCTGTGGTGATATACCTGGCATATAAAGCCGTATATCTAGGCTTACGCATAAATCCGAAAATTTCCGAAAATCCCAGCCTGTCATCTAATTGCAAATAAGGACTGCGACTTAATGTGATAATATAGTTTGCAGAGATTGCAACGTGTTTCAGTGTATTGCACATTTAAAATACGAGCGCTAAGCGAATAAAGTCTAAAAAACGACTTATTGCGTAGACCAAACCAATAAAACGATCAAGTAAATATTTCTATGTCTTACAGACTATAATCTTCTTAGAGACTTGAAACTCGACAATAACACAATTGGCTGTGAATCCGATCAATATTTTTCCTATCGTACCTATCAAACAAGGAACTTTATATAATAATCGGTTCCTGGAGCAATGGGCTGCTATTCACTAACTGAATGTAGATACCATAACTGCTTAAAATCTGAGAAAATCAAGTATTAAAATACAATTTCTGTCCATTTTAGACATGAAAGTCAACAAAACCACAGAAAAGCATATTAAGAACAGATAATTAACAACTTCCGCATCAATAGTGAATAGGTGTTTTTGTTATGTTTGTTTTAAATAAATGAATGTCAGGAAAATATTTGGAATATTTTTACAGAAATGTCCTTAATAATGATAAGAAAATAGCATTGGAAAACTTTAAAATTTTATGCTACTTGGGTCCGAATTCAGAAATTATTTAAGTTGTCTGGACATTTCCAATTGACAATTTATGTTGTTTAGAATATATTATTATAATTATATGCAAAATATGATAATAACATAAAATAATGTAATAACGAAACGTTGTGCAGTGTGCCACAATTATTTTACAAATAAGCGGTATGAATTGATTCATATTATATTTATAACTCCATAATTCATTTTGTATTTTTTTAACAGATATTGGATAGTGGATACCTTTTAATTTATAAGCTTTATGTCCGTTAATATATTATTAAGCCTTGGAGTGCATATTTAAATAAGATTTTTACAGTTTTGAAACATTCTCAAGCCGATTCAAATGCGATTTGTACTAAAAAATAAAATGTATAACTTTGAAAGTTCAATCGTTACTTTGGCTAAGTATTGGATTATAAAAATTGATTCGTTTTAAATTAACATTTTAAATCCTACCATTAGTCAGATTTTCTTTCACTGATTATTATTCAATACCTGGATTAAAACTGGAATTGAAAAAGTCGCAAATGCGATCGTACTTTTACTAAGTACCTTTTGCTAGACGCCAGCAGTATTAAATAGCTTAGCTAGTTATTCGATAGTGTTAGATATCCCCAAATATATTTAATATTTTAATTTTAATTTTAATATAATTATTTATCTGTTCATCTGTAAAGAGTAATTATTTTATTTTTATTTTTTATATTATATTCAACACTCTCAATGATTTTAGTATTACTTAATCAATAAGTCAATTATAAAAATGACAATTTTATCAATATTTATCAACGATATCATTTAAATCAATATTAATTTACACTAACATATAATGACTACTTGTCCATTGCCCATAGATCACTGTTAAAACAAGTAAATATCAAATAAAATATTAATTTTCCCAATAAATATCTAGGCTGTTACCTTGGTGCTCATGATATGGTACATAATAAATATGTTTTTACAATGTGTACAGAAACATCTTTGCCAAACGAAACTAATATTCAAATGATGTACTATGTATAATTTTTAAAGCTTTTGCGAATAGTTGTATACTAAAACAACCTACGGAACGTGTTTTGAAGGCGTGTAGCAGTTCGTTGTAACGAGTAAAAATCATAAATTTGTATCCAAATATAAATAGTTATTTGTTCGTGATATTTTTAAGAAATTCAGTAAATCATTAAATTGGGTGTATTTTATCTCCAACATTGAATAAAATAAATGAACAATTAATTTTAGCAATCAAAACCATTATTGTTTGAATTAATCAGAATAGATACTGTGTGAACATTGAAATAAAAATAATTCAAACAATTCTACTATAATAACAACTAAAAATTATGACGACATGAAACTAAACCTTTCGTTATACCTACCTCTATATAAACTACACTAAATGTTATCTATTATGATATTATGATAGACTAATAACTCATACTTCGGTACGTTAGGTTATTAGCATTACATAATACGAAGGTTAACCATCAACATATTTATATCGTACCATATAAATATTTTATTTATTTCATATCACAAATAAAGATTAATGTTTTTTACTAAAAATAATGTGTTTTATTTTGTATTACCAATTAAGTATTATGTATAGAACTTAAATCACAATATTATTAAAATAACAGTGATCAGTGTTTATGTAATATGTTTTATTATTTTTTATAAGCAAATCTGTTAGATCTAAAAAAAAAAAAAAAAAAAAAAATGTAAAATTATATTAAATCACAAAATATTGTTTAAATTAATATTTATTTGCGTGTTGTTTAATATAATTATTTTTAAAGCTATTAAAATTAATGAATAAGTATATAAACATAAAAACAAATTGTTAAAACTTTGTATAGTAAAATTTAAATTATATTTTAATTCAATTTTTTTTAAGTACATCCATACTTTTTAGATACCATTTAAAATATTTTTTAGATCTAAAAAATCTAATTGAAATTTATTTTAAGGATTAACAATAATATTTTGACATAACACTTGTCTAATCATTTTTATTAAAAATTATGTAATGTTATTATCGAGATAATGATCATG
This sequence comes from Melanaphis sacchari, assembly GCF_002803265.2. Classification (NCBI taxonomy): domain Eukaryota; kingdom Metazoa; phylum Arthropoda; class Insecta; order Hemiptera; family Aphididae; genus Melanaphis; species Melanaphis sacchari. The sequence continues at coordinate 2,220,917 of NW_020271547.1, read as the reverse complement.
GCAGACTTCCAAATCTGTAACTGCGGACATACTTCCTAAGATATCCCACGTATATTAAAAGACTCTCCTATTTTTGCATTTAGAGGATTAATGTAGAAGTGTCACGATGCGATAGGTATAAAAATTAATTGGATTAAGGCTCTTGATATTAAATTATAAAGAAGATAGTGTCACAAAAACTTTATAATTATTTTTACAGTTACCAAAAATATATCTATTTATTCCTGTTATTTAATTTTTAATATCAACTGATTTTATTCTATCTTTGTTAAATACTATTCTTTATTTGAGATGAATATCTTATATTTAATGCTTGCATAATATACTAAACCATACGATATTGATAATTATTATCAAAATAATTGTTTTGATTAGAATTCCTAACCTCGAGGAAAATCACTGAAAAGTTAAACATAAAAAGATAAATTACATATATAGATAATTCAGGGGAAAGATGATCATTAAAACACAGATTTTTTTTAAATAAAAAAATAATTTATCAGGAAACTCTTTGAATTAATCTGAACGATGTAAATACAATCAAAAAATATTGTCACACTTAATAATTGCATACTTTCTACTTATTCACAAAATTTAGCAATTTATACTTTAATATGACATAAAAAACAAAAATAGCTAGTTGACCTGATAACTGATAACTCATTTTATATAATTTTATTTTGTTGTATGAAACTATTGATTTAGATACACTTAAAAAGGGCAAGTTTATATTATAAAAGAGCTTTTTTTATTATTAGCTAACTGAGAAATTATATTGAGAAAACCAGATCATGAAAAATTGAATTTCCATAATTATACCAAAAAATCAAGTTTTAATATCTGCATACCCGCGATTATTTTACTTGTCAAAATATGCAATATAGAATAACAGGTTTATTAGGTATTCATAGTAAACATCATCAATATTATAATATACGCACACACTTTATGTCACAATTATTGGCATTTAACTAAAAAGATAAACGTAACTGTAATATATTTACAACATTTTTAAACACTCAATAATTATTATTATTATTATTTCTTGATGATTATTTAAATAAAATTTATTTTTTTGCATGTTATTTTTATATTTAGAGATATGAACTAGTATTAAATATAAATATAAATTTGTTAAAATATAGTAAAATACTCGCTGTATAGAACTATTTTCTACTAGTAGAAAAAAAAAAAGACTAAGCTAGTAAAAATTGGTAATTTTATACATAAAGATAAAAATAAAAAATAAAAATAGTGTAATAGTATTTTATAAAAGTTATTATATCATTTTTATATTTTCAACTATCATTCAAAATTTTAATTATTATAAAATTTGTTTTTTATAATGTTATAATAATGGATAAATAAATTCATATGTCAGTTATAATATTATTATAGACTATATAGTCTCCAGTTTATTGATATAAATATAAGTTTAATGCTTATAAAATATTAACATAGTACCTAATAAGGAAAATAAACGATTAATTTTTATATGTTAGAATAAAATTAAACTGATAACACTTATTTATTGATAAATTATATTATTAATTTATCTTTAAACCTTTTTTTCATTTATGAGTTATTGCGATTTCTTATCAACATTAAATTGGTAATAATAAAAAAAAAAAAAAAAATCATCTCTACTTAATTATAACTATGATACAGAGGATTCCGCTTAAAATAAGTCCGTTGGAATCAGATCTATTTGCCACATAAAGTGGTTTCCATGAATTTAATACCAAAATTAATATATTTAATAAAAGGAGATTAAGTAAATACTACTCAACTGTATAGTTAGTGCCAGTGGGTCATTAAAATTGATGTGTTAAATTTTAATTCAATGATAAATCATTATAAACGAAAAGCGATTCTTAGCAGAGATGATATGACAGCATATCGTTTAAGTGAATTTCATTATTTGTTTTTTCATATTGATACTAAAGTATTGTATTCTACTATTGGGTTACAGTAAATTGATTTAACTTTTGCCAAAAACTTTGCATTTATAATATCATTAATACTTCATAAATATAATATTATAACTTATAAGTACATTTTACACCATTTTACACCATATTATATGATTGTTGTTAACTTTTAAGCCAATATTACCTTAATAAAATTATGAATACCATTGTAATAAATTATCAAACCTCAGCTATAAAAATTGAAGATTTTATAAATTTTAAACTAAAAAATACCATAAATCTGTGTGACTGAGTGATTTTGACGAATTTTGTCAAAAGATGAACTTCAAATGTAAATTACAAATGTTGCATTTTTATATTTTTATTTTTATTTAATTTTTTTTTTTATTTTTTTTTTTTAAAATATGTGAAAAAACTTTTAGTAAATATTTAAGAACTGTAAACCAGCAAATTATTTTTCGTTTAAGTTTGTAAAAAAAAAAAAAATTAAAAATTAAAAATATAAATTTTTGTACATACACATATTATAATTACGATGTTTCCACCGACGTGTTAAGTGCACACGTGGGCTCTGAGTTAATAGTGCTTTGTCGAAGCAGTTTAACGTTAAATAATTTAAAGCTTTAAAACGCCTGAGAGTATTTACACTTTGTCTAAGATCGTGATTTTTTTTTTCTGAAATGCATTTTCCAAGGTTTAATGATAGATTAACACTGATTGAAATTTATCAAAGGTTATGGAATTTAAAACCATACATGCCGTTTTATTGTCATCATTTTTATCGCTCCCGAAAGCATTATCTTTTCTAATAAAACTACTAGTTTCATAATTAATTTTTAATACTTTCTAAAACTTTTTCTTTAAACATAATCTAATTATGCATATATGAAAACGAATCTAATAAAAACATTCAAATATCGTCTTATAATATATTTTATGTTTTGCATAATCTCTAGTTTTTTATAGTATAAAATCACTTCACATTAACTGAATTAGAGGCAAATGTACATTGGAATTGGAATAAGACCATTTTGTTCATTTTAAACACCCGATCACATTTGAATAACACGTTAGTGGTTTTTGTGTTTTTTATGCTGTAAAAAAAAAAAAAAAAACATTAATAAATGCATTAGATTGAAGACAAATAATGATAAAAAATAGAATCGATAAATAATTAATAGTTAAAGTAAAAAGCTAATTGTATTATAGTAGTAAATTAGAGTAAGGGAAGATTAGGGGTTCGAATTAAAAAGGAAGGAAAGGTTATATGAACAAATACAAATTAAAATACTGTATGTTTACAGCATATCTACAAGTTGTTAACAACGAGTTTTTATCGTTTGTTTTCAATTTTTATACTATATTTCAAACTATCATCACTGCATTTCCAATGTAATGCGTAGCTCGAAGGTATCTAAAACATTCCGTCTGTCATCAATTTCAAACGATATGCTCTAGCATTCATATAAATAAAAGATATTTTTCTGTACGTTGCAATAAATTTATGCGACGATGGAGGCTTTAAAAATGAAAACTGGAACCTCAAGTATAGGCAATTGATCGTTTGTGTCGATAGTGGTTAGTTATGTAAGTTACAAAGACTTGGGTAAAATATATTGTTAAAGCATTTGAAATAAATATCTGAATACTTAAAAAACTTTATTTCTCATAAAATATTTAAATTTCTATACAAATATTTCAAATACTTTTTAAACCATTTTTTTTTAAATATTCAAAAAAACTATATTTGTTATCAGAAAATTCAAAATTATAACCAATGTCAAAATATTATGAATTTTTATTTAATATAATTATGACAAAATGATAAGTAATATTGCAAATTTCGCTAAAAATAATTCGTAGGATCATTGATGCAATGATATTTTATTATTATTCTCTCGATAACATGTATACACATAATTATTTCAGTTCACTGAATTCTATTGTAACGTTGTTTATTCATTTATCATAAAACATTGGAGTTTGAATAAGAATTTACAACAGTTGAGTGCTGACAGTTATTGAGCTCATAAGTATTATTGAATATAAGAAAAATTAATAATGACTTAAGAATGTAATATGATAACGAGAAAAATAGTCCACATTATAGAAAGATTAAAAATAATTATAATTTATTTCTTGAATAAATTTGTATATTAAAATTAATAAATATCACAATTCAATATTTTCAGTAGTTACTCATAAAGAATGTTTTGATTAATCAATAAAAATGATTATAGTTATGTAAATCTATATCTATTTAAACCAATAAATTTAAAAAAAATATATAATAAATACATAATAATATTATATATAAAGCATACAAATACGTATAAAATACAATTACATAGATACTAAATAATAAATTACATTAAAAAATGTCAAGTTATAACTCGTAAAAATATTGAATGACCTACATTCGAATTCGTTACTTTTGTTTTAAATTTTTATACTGAATATTATAGTTTGTGTGTGTGTTGGAGAGGGTGGAATTGGCTCATTAACGCGGTTTTGGTTATATGATATTTATAAAGTTTATATGCATCTATTAATGAACATCGAAGTTAATTCGTTTTCGCCAATCGATAATCGTATTTAATAATATTTACACATTAGATTGCTAATCAAAAAGGTATTTTTATGCACATTGCACTTAACTCCCGAGTTAACTTAATCTAACTCGCATTATCAATTGCATTTAAACATGGAAATGTACTAGATAAATGTACTTTGCCATTTAGAGTCAAATATATTTATTTTTGTGAGTAACGTATTTTTAAAAATTGCAACCTACACATACTAAATAAACAGAACTCAATACAAAATTATACAGTCATGATAGTGCTCTGAGAAGAGCTGAGTTTTCAATTCACTGTGTTGTATATTTTCTCATCAACGATAATTCAACAATAGATATATAGTTGCATTGATTACATTTTTAATTGGTGAGTTTTAGCTTTTTCTTTATATTTTATACTTTAACATTAATGAAAATAAGAAAAATAAGTTAAGTATTAAGATGTAGCATTTTTATAAGAATTATAGAATCAATGTATTTGTACTAGGTAACTACAATTCATATTTAATAAGAAATACATTTTTGACACTAAATGTTGTTCTTAGCTAAAATTCACTATAATTTCCGTTAGTATTGAGTATAGACTTTTCACAATTCAAAACTTTTCTCTCATAGAATACAATTATTTTCTTCAAATATTTGGGTTGAAACGAAATATTTAGTTGTACCAAAAGAGCAGTTTTAGAAATTAAAATCATTAATTAAAAAAAAAAAAATATTTCATTAAAAAATAACCAAATAAACTATTTGACACTGTGAAAGCTGAGTATTGTTTTTATTGATTATTTTATATCGAAATGAATAAATATAATATACGATTGAATAAGCTTTGTGTTTATTTGAGCTTTTGGAAATGTAAGTACAATATATATATATATATGTGTGTGTGTGTGTGTGTGTATTATATATGCATAATATATTAAAGTTATTTTGACTGTTAGCTGGTAAAATGTTTGTAATAAAATCAGTTAGAAATAATTGTAAAACATCGAATGTCAATTAAAAGTCAATCCAATAGTGCTATTGTGGAGGAAAGCGTCATGTCATTAAAATATAAATTCAGTTATGTCAGTACGGATAATCAGTAAATTAAATTACGCGATGTTTATCCGGGTAATAGTTTCGTGCAAATAATAACTGTAATAATAATGCATGGTACACTTTTATTATGGCGCTCGTGTGTGACTCATAAGATTTGATTAACTGTGCAGTATTTTGTAATATACCTATCTACGCACTGGAAGTGATGTATACATTTAGGACTTAGGTATATCATTATTCATTTATAGAAAAACGATCAGTCGTACTAAATTTGAACGTGCATTCGCACGAAAGGAAAAGTCTCTAGAGGTTTCCTAGCCGACGTTAACGGGGAAGGGTTGAAGATAAATTAATATTTGAGTATTAATGTTAGTATCCAAAACGTAATGATTTTCTTATACTTATTCTTCTCATTTTTTTTCAGCCGTCAGTTTTTACTCAAAAAATGTTGTTTCCTTAATCAGAGTTTTCCTTCTCTTCTAAAAAAAATAAAAACAAAAACACGAGTTTAAAAAAATGAAATGAAAATAAAATTTTTGGCAAACCGAGAAATGTTTTATTGTTATAGCCTTGGAAAGAAGATCATAAATAATAAAGAAACGAAACAGACCCTGAAAAATGTCAACGAAGCATACTGTGGACGCTGCTGGTGGATGATGATTAAATAGGAAAATATGAACTACGTACATTATTCAAATCGACGACAAAGAAAAAAATAAAAGGTGAGCTCTTTTCACGTAATTAGAAAAACTTGGAGAAATTCAATCATTCTTGAAGACGAAAACAATTAAAATACGTCGTACTGCACTGATTTTTAACTGTTCCAGATTATTTCAAACGCCCAGTATAATATTATATACACGCAATTTAATTAATATTTTATTTATACTATAAAATAAATAATATGGTTAGGTAAGGTTAGTTTTGATTTCAAAAAAACTAGAATTCTAAATATTTATATAACAATTAATATTTAATATTCAATTTATTCTGGTTTGGTGTCAATCATTTGAAATCTTTAGATGCTAGCATTATTATTATTATTTTATTTTTTTTTTTTGATTTATCGAGAATTTATAAGATAATCGATGTAAGAATAGGTATACTATTAATGAACATTTAAGATCTGAAAACACATACTGTAATAACAATAACAATAACTTTTATAATTTAAACAAAAAAAAAAAAAAAAAAAGTTACAGTGCGTAGAGACTGCAATATATTATAAAATATGGTTGAAAATTTTATATAGTAATAATATTATAACAATTAGATTAAGAAAATAATATTAATGAAAATCTATAGAAACTAATACTATTATTTTCCTAACATTTACCAAAAAAATCTTAAGTCTAAGTAATAAGTAATGAAAAACAATATTTGTTTCAAAAATATAATTATCTGATAAAAAAATAGCATTTGCTTTCAAAATAAAAAAAAGGAGACGTAGAAATCCATTTTTCCAAAAACCACTTATTAATAGTGAATTTAATTTACTTCACTCAAAAAAAAAAAAAAAGAAAAACTTTGATAATAAGTATAATAATATTAAATAATTAACCATTAGATTTTTTTTATATATTTTCTATGCGTATAATAATTAATGTAAACAAAAAAATCACAAGTACATACTTCACAAAGGCGTTTTGCGTTTTTGTTTAATAAGAAAAGCGTTATAGCATATCTATATTCCAAGTTCACCGTTTAAAATGTCAAGGTCAAACCAGAAACTTTAATTAGTGTAGTAAACCCTGTAATTTACGCTCAATCCCTTTCAAAGTTATTCACGGCTTAACTTCAACAGTGCTGTAAGCATACTAAACACACACTTTGAATTTTAAATCTGAAAAAAAAACACTTTGATTTGTGCTATATATCAAGTTTTCAGTGATTTTTAAAAATAAAATTATTTTCTTCAAAAAAAAGTATATTGACAAAAATGTAAGTTATAAAAAACTTTGGAAGGAATACAATACGCATTTTAAACATTATTAACGAGAATCGTGAATTAGCACAAAATTAATTTCGCTGGGTAAAGACTACCATCACTATTTAATTATTTAAATTGCTATTATAATAATATTTATAATTGATAAACATTTTGTATTAAGCTGGACGGTGCACCGCACAGTTTGTACCACTATATTACTCTGATCTTCAACTCTTTAAATATTTAATGCTATAACTATTTAACTAATAGCAGAACTACTCATGTGAAAATTAATTTTTATGTATCATTACGCTCCATTTTTTTTTTTTTTATTTAAAATATGGAACTATAAATATATAATATATCTTGTCATTCAAAAAAGTAAAAAATATCATAAAAATCACATCAATAACAAATTATAAAACATATATATATTTTTTTTTTAAATATTGTTTTTATGAGACCAAATTATACGAAAATCATAGCTACTAAAAAGTCAAAACCATTGAAAATAATGAGTGTAGACACTTAAATGGATTACCTTTTATATACATTATAATGGCATAACTAAATCAGATTTACGTGTTCCTGTATTCAATCCGTGTGTTTTTGTGCCATAGTTGTGGCATAAGTACATATAATAACTAAAAGTGTACCTACATAGTTATATAGTAAATTTACGGATTAGTATTAGTTCCATACGAACCCTTAAATCAGCTTAACTTATTTGCGAAATTTTTTCCGTTGAAACACATTATAATACAAGTACGTGTATAGGTACCACATTACTATAACAATAATAATAATAAGTAATAACAACATCGAGTATATAATATAAAGACACATGTCAAGCATATATTCCTAAATTGCATAATACTTATTCAAAACTATATGTAAATACTAAATAATAATTCAAATTTGATAACATAAATTTGAAATAAGTTTTTAATTTTAATTTTTTTTTTTTTTTTTTAGTATGAATGTGTACATCTCATTTCAGTTCTTGCTAAAAACTAAACAATATATTTTGTATGTTTTTTTCATTAAAACATAAAACTTTACTATCAATATTTAGACGATCATACAGCGAATTTCAAAGGATGTCCGTCCTTTAAAACTTTCCGCAAATATCAATCCAGTATTCATCGCATGCCACAACAACCTTAAACCTCATATCCTTCAAATAAAAATTCAAATTCCAATCCTCACTCTAAGCCCAAATCTTACGCTTATGCCTTATCTGGTTCCGAAAACAACACTAATAATATTTCCGTAATCAATAAGTTGTTATCAAAATTCTTTCTGAATTTCACTTCAATCATTAACACACTTATATCCCTTTTTCCCACTGTCTTAAACAAAATGAATTTACCTTAGTCACACCAGCGTCACGTCATACTCGTACATTATTTAATTTTCATTCCGTATTATAAATAAATATTATATCTTATCTTATTATTTTATATTCTTATTTATCATTGTTTTATTCATATAATTATATATTATGTAACTATATATACTTTCTATATATTACTATACTTATGCATAGTACATACTTTTTACATGTATATCATCTATATTGTCTTATTTTGTTTATGTACATTAATTGTCGTGCCGTAATAGTTTTGTATTAACGACTAAAAGTATAAAAAAAAAAAAAATTATCAATATTTACAGTTAAATATAAAATTTTAATTTATATTCAAAATAAGTATGCCATATTTAATTTAATAATTTAAACAAATATAATAAATTATACAAATTTGAGCCTCGCCTATGATGAAATATATACCATGCAATAATTATCATATGAATTATTATCAACATACGTTTTAATGTTGATTTCTACAATGAAAATGTTAAATCGTTTTCTTTTGAGATGTTAAATATATTCATACTTGTTTATAAGAGTATAGATTTATATTATAGCATGTAATAATATTTTGAACACTTGTTTATTGAACATCAGTAGAATATTAATACGAGGAAATTGTTATTAAAACTTACGGCTACATAATGTTTAATTTTATACATGATGTACTTGTATATTTATTAAAATTTTCGATTAACTAATATTTCTATGTAGGATTACTTTAAATCATTGTTAGTAATTTTCTACTAATGTTTTTTATTATTATTATTTATTATTTTTTGTTACTCGGTAAATGTTCCATTATTTATAGCACATTCTACTGTATTAAAAATGTCAATTAAACGTTTGATTAGGACGAGTGTTATTGGATAAAAAGTATAAAGAGAAACTGTGAAAAATATTCGTATAAAATTTTCTTTTTTTTTCATATTATTATGACATGTTGTATCACTTAAAAAATAACATTTAATTTCATTGGAAATAAGTTACAACGTAGGATCGTTCGGAAACTGATCATAAGTCAAAAATAATTTAATACACTATATATTGCGAGGTTGTAAGTCATAATACACGGCACAATAGGATACACTGTATAGATTTCCTTTTTAACTCGTATTATTCACGGAAATAATTGTAAGAAATCACAAGTTTGCACGTCTAATATTAAACTGTATGATGTGTATTCCAAATTAAATCGATGAGAATAATAATCATATTCAGTAGTCACCACGAATGACTATAATAAACCCAAAATGCATGTTTAATTATTGATATAGTTCAACACGATCTAATGATGCAACTACAGTGGAGGGCAGAGAAGAGTTGTGCTTATCCAAAATATTTATTAAAATATTATATTATAAATTATAAATTATTGTATTTTGTTAAAATTATAAACTTCAGAATTTTTGAGAAATTTTATTCTCACGTTATTACAATACATAATATGATAAATAATAGTTTATACAATTATAATATATATTATCTATATTCTATAGAACAATGTATCATATCAACTGTGGTATGATTATGACCATTAGTTTATTGATTTATGAAAACAAATTGAAGAAAAAGAAAAAGAAAAATTCAAGGACGCCATTACATTTATATTTTTTATCTTTACCGTATAAATGCGTACATTATCTTAAATTAAAGTAGTATCATGATGTACGCAGTACGATGTATACCTACAAACTATGATTGTAAATTAAATTATTATTACAATAAAAATAATAATGTCTCGTGTACATTATTCATATATTTCATATAATACGATATTAAATAATTGCTAATTAAATGTTTGTTTAGATATTTAATGCTCTAGTTAATGTGAAATGTATATAAACCTATTTCAAAACAATTTCGCATTGTGATTTATTATTTTTTAATTACCTTAAATTAAATTAATTATATTTTAAATGATTAATATAGTTAGTACATATTATAATAAATAGCTTATCTCCTTAATGTTTGTTCACTTATTGATATATATATATATATATATATATATATTTTTTTTTTTTAATGTATAAATGTATAAATTATAATATATAATCTTACCTAGTTTTCTATACGTTATCTATTATGCCCTTTTATGTATAGATTTTATATTTCTTGTAAAATAATTATAATAATATATTAACAATATGCGTTTATTCACTATGTAAACATAGTGGTTGGTTTATGATTAAATCTTAAGATTTGAGCACTAGATATCCAAGATCCATTGTAGTAATAATAATAATATAACAATGCGCTTGTATGTATTTGGCATTATTATTTTGTATCATTTACATATGAATATATAATGCATACTGCACCGAAGAAGCGCGTTATTATTCTAATCAAAATTTAATCTTGTCGTCTTACATGTTTCATGTAATATGATTATAGTCTAATACATAATATTATAAATTACAGCGTTTCACCGCATTATATTTTCTAGATTATAGAAAATATATTATGTTTATTATTTTAATTGTGAATAAAATAAACAAGCGAAATGAAACTAAAAATTATATTATATAAAATGTATTCAATATTTAAAAAGCGTTATACTTAATAGTATTGTTATTTGCTATGATATTTAATAGTGAATGTAGGTTTGAAATTAAAATGTTCTCTTTAAAAAAAAAAAATGATACGATATAAATTATATTTTTATTTGATTCACACGACACAAATTAGTTACGTGACGTATAAAATATTGACGTACCGTATACTGGCCTATACTGGATAAAATCAAACCAATTTCTAAAGGATTACAGGTAGAATTTTTAGGAATTTGTATTCAAATTTTCTACCATTCATAAAATATAAATTGTATTACGGATATACCAAATATTTGGGAATACGACTTTTTGTTGACTTTAAGAAGACCTATAATTCTACACATATACCTCATATATTTAATATAACATTTACGAATTTAAATTTTCATAGAAAAGTAGAAAATAATAAACCTTGTAAAATCTAGCATTAAAAACACAAAAATTAAAAAAGTAAACTTAATATTGCAGTATTTCAAGTAATCATCAGCCTGAAGACAAGGAGACACATTTTCCCCAGTGCCCATTAACGTGGTATTTAAAACAGTAATAAGAAAATATATAAATATATCCAAAAGCTTTAATCTAGCTCAACCAGTGATTGACAGTGACAACATATAGATGGTGAAGAAATTAAATAAAATATTGTTGAATGCTATGGGTTAACTTGATTTTATATAATTAATGGTAAGAAAACTAAATATATAACATTTAGAAAAAAGGAAATGAAAATATATCTACCTTTCATAGAGTACCAACATTTAAATATTTAAGAATTATTTTAACCCAATGGAGTATAAACATATTACATAGGTATCAAAAAAAATAAATAAATATTATTTTGATATTAGAACCTTCTTAATATCAACAACCATGCTTAAAAATTAACGATTAAAATATTTATGATTTTGATACGTCCTAAAATATTATTTGGTTCTGATACAAAGTTCCTGAAAAAAAAAACAAAAGAATTAAAGCTGAAAATGTTTGAAAGAAATTTGAGTGAAGGAAAGTGAGCAGAGAAGACTACACAAAGAGTAACTCCAAAATGTGTTACACTAACTATACATTGCGAAGGAAACCACAAAGAACATATAGACGTAGATCAAATATATCTGGTAGAACATTTATACCATCATAAAAGCCCTAATTGAAGAATATCTGATAGCAAAAAGGTATAGCATACATAAAATGGTAAGTTTGTGTGAAAAAAATATACAAAAGAAGTAGATCCAAGAATCAACTGGAGGGAGACAGCTAAAAATAAAGAAGAGTTTAACTTACTGTACAGTCTAAATGCAAGGAATCTGCAAAAAAAAAAATAACTCTCACATTAAAAATAAAATAACTTTAATGCTAGGAAAAATGATTTCTTATAATTATTATTTAAATTATTTTACAGTTTTTTATAATATCTAAACAACAATTTAATTATAGTTTATTGAATGATTAAATATAATGTTAACTACGTTTTGCTTGATTGTTTAATCATACTTAAAGTGTAATATTCATTTTTTATAAATTGTATTTCTATGGATAGGAATGTTATTATTATTATAAGACCATAGACGATTAATTTATTGATATTGTTATTTTTTTTTTTTTAATAATATAGTATAATAAATGAATCTCATGTTTGCACTTAATCATTAAAATATTGTTGATGGTTATAGTAATACAATTAAAGTAGTAGAACCTATTAGAACGAACAGTCTCGTATAAAAGTTTCCATATTTTATTGATTTTTAAATCTGAACTAAGTGTCTTATTACAAGTTAAGATATTTTCACAATTCAATTATAGTAATTATAGGATAGGTATAATATTATTCTTAAATACCAAAACATGTTTTGAAATTTTACAAAATGTCATATTATTTCTGTTTTAATAATCTGATATGAATAAGTAACTGAAAAAAAAAAAAGAATTCAAAATAACTGTTATTGTATAGAGTATTTTAAATTATATTTAATTACTCAGACGTTCATTATAATTCTGAAACACCCAATTTCTCATTACAAAACTACATTGCCATTTATTATTATATTCAAACATTATATAGTACGATGTCTATTTGATAATGAAAATACTTAAATGAAAAGATTGATTCTTCATCGATTGTTACACAAATAAAATATAAAATTACATGCAATTTATACGTAGATATATATATATTATACTGTTCAGCTATTAATGAAGGCAAAACCGAAATAGTATTAAAAACATTTTAGCAAAATTGCAACTTGATTATATCGACGTAAATACACAGCTGTGGATAGTTTATATTTCTGCAGCAATCTTTACCATTCACAAATGTGGAACTTCCAATATCATTGTACATTACTCGACTCGGGCATCAAACACTTGAAATATATACCAATAAATATATTTATGTGAATTATGTATGTGTGTGTGTGTGTGTGTGTGTACTGGAAACTAATTTATTGAAACGTTAGATAAATTACAAGCACATTAAACACTGTAAACACTGTAGTATATGTGTGTGTGTGTAGTATACCAGTATATGTTTAAATATTTTAAGAGTATCGATGAAACAACGTAAATTATATTGTTTTTGTATAAAAGGTTATAAGTTTGAAATTTTTACTAATATTGAAGTATTTCAATAAAATGCTAGAAAAAAATATAATAAATTGATTTGAATTCATGGAAAGTAAGAAATCAATTTTTATACTTCACATAATTTATGTTACGCACTTGTATATTATAACAGTTCAATACATTTTAATAATAGAATAAAAATCTCTATATTTTAAAAACTATATATTTGATTTATTTTAGTGTCAGCATAACTTTACTGTAAGTATATTATAATTTTTACATGTATAAACTATGTGAATAATAAAGCATAATTAATATTGTTTATTATTTTATAAAAATCGAAATTTACATAATATAATTTTAAAACTTATGTTATAATTATTACGCATTTATACATGTAACACATAAAATCATAATGTTTTAGTCATTGTTTTGAGTCAAATGCAATCGATTACCAATAACAACAATTTCAATGAGATAAAAATGAATTATGCATGTAATTTTTAAGTCATTTAACATTAATTTAGTTTCACAACATTAATCCTATACGGAAAATTTCCAAAGAACAAGACACGAGAAATAAATTCAACTTATCAATGTTTTAGAGTTATCAAGAATCAAGTTATTAAGACTTGATTACGCTACTAAGATATTTACATAGTTTTTCTGAAATGCGAAATAATTTTATAGATTTATAATATATAATGATTAAAATTAAATAAATAATAACTACAAAATAATATGTTTGTTGATGTATTAATATTTTATTTTGATATGAAATATATAATCAAATATGAATATTTATTCCAAATTTAAAAAGTGAACGATGCACCAAACAATATAATATATTTATAATTATTTTTATCAAAGTATTTCAATATTTACATGTACATAACAATATACTGAAATAAAAAAATATTTATTTTGTATCACACAGTAATATTAGACTAATTAAATCTGTATGCGTTTCAATAATGTTTTAAATATAAATTTCTAACTTATTGTTTCTTTTTTTTTTTTTTGCGAAATTAAAGTTTAGTGCAATTATTTAAAACAATCAATTGTATGATATTTTAAAACCTTAAATTTTAAGTGTATACAAATTGGATTCCAGTTCGTTATTGTTCAGCATTTGTTGTGGCGTATATTGGTAATTAAATACACGGTTTGTACTCGTATTACCCAAATATCGTAAATATAACCGAACCGTCATTGAGATGTAATGCGTAAATTTATATTGTATACATATTAGTACTAATTTTACATTATCGAAATAACTTAACTTTAAATCGATTGACTTATGTGTCTACAAAACATAATATATCTAAATGTAGTGATAAAATATTTTGTGTAAATCTTAGATAATATAAATTAATTATTATTATAACCTATATCATAACAATTAATAACGTTTCGAGTAGTTCTGAGGTCAAATCCGTATATAATACTAATAATTTATTCTAAAACCTTAGTTAATGAATAATTATTATATCCTATTTAAGAATAAATTAATATTCATATTTATCGAAATGCATAACTATAATACTTTTGTTGAAACTGAATTTAAAGCATTTTATATAAAAAAAAAAAAAAAAAAAAAATGACTACACATAATAATTCAACAATACTGAATAAGAAATAATTTTATCTTAACAATACTTTATCATACCTATAAATTAGGCTAAATTAAAATTAAAATTAAAGTATTTTACAGTTTAATTGTTATTATTTACTAATTATTATTATTATTATTTGTTAATCATTATTATTTTTATTTAAATATTATAATATTCAATTAATTATAGATTATGTACCTATGTATAGTACTGATTTATCAGGTTTGGTTAATACTTAAATATAATGAATTACTAATGCATAGTTCATAATATTATAAATATTTTAAATTGCCTACGATGATAATATTATCAGTTTTTACCAATACTTAGAGATATCTGTTAAAACAATAGGTTTTAATTTGTTAGCGAACTTAATTAACGATAAGTCTAGTTTTGATCAACTCTATTGGAGGTCTTAAAGATGTCAAGTGGTCATTAGTCTCTCCTTCCCCGCCTTTTTTAGTTTCCGGTTTAATAAACTATTTTTAGTAAACTATTAGTTACATTTCAATACTACTTAAATGTTCATTCTACACGAGTCTAAAAAAAAATAAACTATAAAATACTAAAACAAATCCTTTTCAAAAACCAAGTGGTAAAATACGATGACAATATTTTATCATAATATATTGTTATTGATATCGGTTATAACGATGATTTAAAAATATAACGCACATATTTTACAGAAAAAACCATGTTTACTTTATACGTCTTGAGCATAGTTATTTGTTTTCAGTTTACACATTATTTGTAATGGTCGGTTCAATCGTTGTTATAGACTATAGTGTTATAGAATATATTATATTATTATAACAATGGGCACGAAAATGTCATTATTTTTCATTACGATACTTGGATATAATAAAATGCGTGCATGACGAATACGCATACATATATAAAATATTATGATCATTTATAAAAAAGGTTAAGCCACAAGAATGATATGTATATCTGTTTGATTTATGTTGGGATGAAACGATGTACCGTGAACGGTGTTTTTATCATTCAAAACATGATGATTTAAGGAAATGCACGATCATTTCTCTACCAGATCACATGTTACGCAAACACATATACTACTATCATAAGTTGTGCCCAACGTTCAGCGCCTTACTTAATCATAAAACCTGTTGTCGAAAGTAATCGGTATAATATTAATATGATATCTTATTACATTTCGGAAGGATATTTGTAAGCAAGATTAATTCAACGCGTCGGATGAACAAAAATGTACATACCATGTCTACGCTTGTTGGATCTCTAGTCATGAAGTGGTTGAAATAACTGACGTATAATATCGATTACAATATATTAAGCTAATTTTGGTAATTTTGAATTCTAAACCACTCTAATATTACAAAACACGTTCGTACGTCGTTAGAACAAATATTACTTCGTAGTTTCGGATTTATATAATGGAAGAAGTAATCGACGACGAAGTTTTCTAAAAGCATTGTGGTGATCCTGCAGTATTATGTATACTGGAATGTGGGAATAGAGTACAGAATAAGTTTTTTCACAAATATTTTTAAAGAGTCACAAAAAAAAAAATAACAACAACAACAACTAAAAATTGAAAACATTAGCTAGACTTGTAAAGAAATCCAAGCAAACCCGCGTGACTAATACAGCGTAGATCTGGCTGGTCCATGTATTATCTGATTCGATTGTTATTTTAGTCGCAATATCAATCTTATTCAATCACAAATTCACTATCATATGAAATGTTTAGTAGACTGTCACTGGATATGATGTCTACAGACAATGTTCAAGCTCCGTTCAGAATGATTTTATTTGAATGCAAATTTGATTTATGCTTACAATACTAAGCATATATATAGTATACGTTTAACCCTTTTATCCGACGTACACCCATATCAGACTTGTCTTGATTTCGTTATACCATCTTCATGAATATAATATTAAATTCATAGAATTCAGGCAAAGACCTAGCCCTAAAGCTATATTGTATGACTAAACCGCTATGAGTTTTCAATATTATGATTTTAATTTTAGATTCGCACATTTTATGTACCTACTTTTTTTTGTGTACATAATGATTGGATGATGTGTTTTGTTAGCCGAGCAGAGCGAATTTCACGATCGTTCGGATCGATTTTTCACTCCAGTTCACTCGCCCCCTCACAATAAAGACGGAATCGGGCTGCAATAGGATAACTTACAATAATTTAATCTACGCGCGTACCTTATACAACAAATGGAAATAAATCAAGTGCGTTCGTCTACCTGGTCGGCATGCACAGATCTGGGAATCTGCTAGACACACGTACACCATGTTGTCGGATCCTACGAAGCTGAAATAAAAATCGATGAACGATTTTCGTCCATAGTTATTTTCGTTGCTTCCGGTACAGTAATTTATAGCTGAACGGTTGGTGAACGAGGACGAAGATAATAATATTATTTAGTATAGTCACGTTGGGTGTTACGAAAGTGACTAAAATAAACAGCAAGAGATAAATGTATATACTTTTGTTTACCAGTATTTCGGTAATGCCGATCTATGTATAATAACGGTCCATAGATGGTGATTTGAGCTGTGTCGTGTTTACAGCGTGTGTAATAGCGCACTGCTTATTTAATGATGCGTAGGTGTGCCGTGGAAAAAAAGGAACTTTTTCCCGACTTTGGCGTTTTACAGGAATGGAAGATTTGACCATAAAAACAATAAAAGCAAAATAGTCATGGGGATTCAGAACTCGATATTGGTTTGTTCTGCGGAAATTCGAATGGCTATCTAAAGCTAAATTCGTTGGCCTACACGTGATAAGATTTTCTAACAAACTCACTTGTTTCGTGAACGTTTAAACATGTACCTAATCTGTATTTTATATTTGTGATTTTCATCGTTTTTATATTACAAAATATTTCGATAACATTGGAATCAATTAATTAACATCAAGATTCATTATTTTTATATTATCCAATTAAATTATCGAATGATGAATCCTTTTCTAACGAACGTACTGTTATCTGGCGTGTCAAGTATTTGGAGCTTCTACCACGAAAATCATTTGAAATTTAATTAAAATATTATGTTGATTTTATACGAACATGCACATTATACATATTATAAATATAATATAAAATATATAACATACTCGACTTCAAAAACTTTTATTTTTCTATTCGTGCACATATTATTTGTTCAATAAATTGTTCGATTTATGTAATTTCCACAACGATTCTCTCTCTCTCTTTTCGCCGCAGTAAAAATAAGAATCACATTTCGATCGGATGGCGACGTGTATCTATAGAAAAATCAAATGTGATTCGGTCGTCAAAATGACTTTCAACTGATGACACCATAAATCACCATCAAGTCCGCAGTATATATATATACACTTCACTCATCTAATCTTTTATTCGCGTCCCTCCTTGAATTTCAAATCGCCACGAGAAAAACTCTTTTTAATTAAATTTACACTTCAATCCTTTGTGACTGGCTGTTGGGGATACCACCATGGATAATAATTTAAGAAATTATTTTATTTTCCATATTAATACTGTCACCCGAGTCAAAACGTCTTGGTGGTTGAAAATAAAAATCGTTTATATATTTTAAACATCGTATTTTAAATTTTTAAACTACTAAAATGCAAATTTGTATACATGTGTATAATATATTACAATGTTTACAAATTTATATATAATAGATATTTAAAATATTGTTTAAATTTAAATAATTATATAATAAAATGCCATTATTAAATATATATTATAAATATGATTTGGTTAAATTATTTAGGCTTCAAAATGGGTATTTTAATTATCCGTCTTTTTACCATAATACCTGCAGCTGTATATTTAACTGTACAATATATCTCAATATATCTAAAATTAAGTGTAAAATGTAATACTTTTGATTTATTAAGCAATGTGGATTTGTTATAACAGTATTTAAAACATTGAACGCTGCCTACTTCATTACTCAGTAAACACTTTAAAATCTATACGTTAGTTGATGGTTCATATTATATTGACTACATGCATCAGTTTAAAATGTCATGTTCAACACTGCATTAAATAAACAAATCTCGGAAAAACATGAATAATGTTGTCATTTCATTAATTTAAAGTAAATCACATTCAACCTAAATAAATAAACAAACTCCGATTATGTAAAACAACATGGAAAAAATATATTAATTCTGTATTATATAAATAACTCTATGTACATTCGTTATTGACATTTTCAATATCCACCTCAAAAATATGGTTGTTGAACAAATAAACAAAATAAAACACAATATATCAAGAGCGTGCGCTTTAATAAATTCTGCTCCAAGCGACCAATATGGCAATAAATGATAGACTGCGATCAAATAAAAATCTATTTGACATAGGTATATTTTCACGGATAAAATATGTCAAGCATATAAAACTAATTGATGACATTATAAAATATCTAATAATATAGTACCACGAACTAATTGGTTCCGGTATTATACAATTAATATAACATCGGATATCCTTAGTTGTTTCTAAGTTAGAATCATTTATAATTTCTTTTAAACAAATTGGATAATGTATTGTATAGTCTTACAAATTGATGTGTACATTTCATTATTTTATGTTATATACGATTTCAGGGTATATTCTGTCATATGATATTAAGATATAATAACAATGTAAAACAAAAACCAGAAGTTTTCGTCATCTGTCACAAATTCATGACCCATAACAGCAATGCTATATTTCATCGATAGACCGTAACTCCGTACCGAAACACATCTCAGATCACAATAAATTATGAGGTTGTAACGTCGCATGCGTATTCAGTCACTGGATGACCCGACAAAGATATTTGTGGATTAATTTTCACCCAGGGCAGAGATTATTAAGCGCGTGTCGTTAATGCATGCTGTAAACTTGGAATCAACAATATTCAGTCCTCAAGACTTATCGTAGTATATATAATAATAATAATATATAAAGTACTTTCAGCACTCATCAGCCGCGTTGAGTTTATATTATATTGTGCTATGGCGGGGTGGCGTGGCAGCGCAATAATAATCAAAACTTCAAATACCAAAGTATCCCGTCGTCGTCGTCGTCCGCTTGCAGAGAATACATAATACATTATATTATATAATATCAAAAACGATTACAATCGCTCACAAAACTTAAAGTCTTAATACATAGTTGTTCATAATTGTATGCAAAACAAATATATTATACAACTACCGACCGTACGACGGATCGGATATGCTCTTTTCGAGTATGTATGTCATGTATTATAGTAAAGTACTTGAAACAAACAAAGAAAAAATCCAATCCTTCTACGTACAAACGATGTAAAGAATAAGGTTTTCTCGTGGTGAGCAATTTAAACCGTCCAATCATTCGTGGGTATATATATATATAAACGAAGCAAATATAGACAGAGTTAGGGAGTGATATTAAATAATAATAATAATAAAAAAAAAAAAAAAAAAAAAACGTTTTTGTTCGTGAATGTCGATATAGACTATATTGCACAATAAAAATAAATTCAACCGCTCAAAATTTACTTTGAAAATACTAGGTACATACATACATATGTATATATATATATATATATATGTATTGGTAAAATCTTCGATGCTGGACGAGTTGATCAATCAGTTTTAACTCGATAAAGTCAAGTTAGTTTGAAAAATAAACTATAAGCTGTATTATGTATGGTCAGTATTAACTCGAAATACTTCTAACTTATTTATGCCTAAAGTTCGTTTTGAATTTTACAAAAAACTATAGAAATGTTCGATAAAAAATAATGGAATAAAATATAAGTAAATAGCTGTAAAAGTAGCCTATAGGTGTAATAATATTTTAAGAAGGTCGATTTGATTTCGTTTTTTAGAAATTTATTGGTTTTGGTAATATATGTTTACATAAATATATATATATATATATTTTTTAAATGCATTACCTTATGGAAATTTAAATAGCAATTAATTATAATATTTTATTAAAAGTCATTAAATTATATTCACTAAACATCCTTCAATATCATGGGAAACGCGTATAGTTTTAAATGCATTATTTCGCCTAAAACAAATATTTTATCATTTATTATTCAATATATGAATAGAAATGTATGCGTGGCTAACTTTTATTATACAGCTCCAACAAATAATTTTCATTTTTTTTCAACGAACAAAACAAAATAATTTGTTATCACTATTCATTAACTCTATCAATTATTTACTACATATTTATATTGTCCTACTTATTTTATTTTATATTCTTAATACTGTGATCATGTGATCTGTAATGGATGATTTACAAAACTTACGTAATAGAAGTTGCATGAGACATATAAGCCGTGAGGCTTGACAATATTTTAGAAATATTTAAACTATTATTATTTATTATATTTTTCATCTAAAACCTGTGTTATCTGCAATATCAGCAGATGTTCAACTTGCCATAGTTACACACTTTTATTAAATTACACGCTTTTAAAAAGGTGGGAGGCAGTGCGAGGGCAGTGCTGGACGAAAAAAACGACCCATGAGAGTAACCCGAACGATTTATCAGTCAATCGACGACGTATGTCCGGATCGGAAATAAAACGATTGCAAGGCGCGCGCAAGAGACAGCTATCACTGTGAATATAATGTATTGCCCGAGGGATGTACAGCTGACAAATCGCGTTGGATAATTTAATTTCGAATTCGATAAAGTTTTTGTATTATAGACAACTGATAAGAACTCGTTGTCAACGTAATGCCTTGGGAAAACGTCGCCTATTCGTCTATAATATTGTGACTTCATCTACCGAGGAAATTGTCAGATTACATCTGTGAATATTAAAAAAAAATACATCGAATTTCAGGAGTAATTGTATAAACGCAATAGACTCTCAAAATTATCATCACAAATGAGATGAATTTGGGATATATTTATTTTATTTTATAGATTATTTATAAGATGATTAAATATTTTCATAATTTTGACTAATTTTATCAATATTTGAATTCAAATTTCTATAAATATATATATATATATATATATTGTTATATTAATGTTTATTATGTTTTTAATAATTCTAGTAAAATTTTAGATATATGTTCTAAAATATTAAGGAATTTTCAACAAAAAAATTATTTTTAAATCTTCGTGACTTAGGCTATATTTTCGATGTTGTTAAATTGATATATGATATCTTTACGAAGAATCTTATATTACGTTTTTAATATTTTTGATCTAAAATCTAAATGACATTTTTAATTGAAATCCGTAGAAAAAAATTGAAAAAAATCCAAAATTTTAGTTTTTAGTAAGATGACTTTTTTCTATATACACCTAAAACAATTGTAAAATAAATTTTTTATTTGTAAAAAATGCTGGTACAAAGATTTGAATAACATTTTAATTATCTAAAGTTATTCATATTTTTAATAACAAAAAAAAAAAAAACTTAATTGAATTTCTAATACATATTACTGCATTTATTAATATATAATAAACTAACTAATAAATTATATTACTACTACAATTATGCATTTGTATACAATGTAATAAATTAATTAAATCGTATATGGAAGGCTTTAACTTATAAGTCACAATCTATTGAAAGTTAGCTAAATATAACTGAACTATTCTAATTTTATATAAATATATTTTAAAATGATTTTTTTTAACATTTTAAAGGAAAGGTTCCAAATGAAGGATTATTAATTTGTTTATAGAACATCGCTTATACTCTAATGTGGTAGATTGGTGAATAAAAAAGTATATGAATATAATTTTTGAAAAATTACACAATACGTCAATGCAAAATAATATTATGTGGGATGATGACACTATGTGTTTAATTTCATCACTTGCTTTTTTACCCTATATTTTTAAATTTTTTTTTCTAAACGCTTTTTTTTACATGTATCTTTTTTATACTTACTGCTTCTTTTATTATTTGATATTTTGAAAAAATAATTTTAAAACTTCCTTAAATAAAACTATTAATTTCTATAATTTTAAAAATAAATTCCTGGAATATACTTATTGGTATTTGGACCACAGTTAGTATATAGACATACTATTTTAAAGATACTTGCTTTATTTTGTTTGTACGTGGAAAATATTTCAAATTCTTGAAGTAGCTTATACAAAATATTTAGTGATCTTAACAAAAATCAATTATCAAATATTATAACGTTATCATTGATTTTCGTGTTTTTGGCTTCTAGTTATGGAGGATTAAATAAAAATATGTATTCAATTTTTTGTTTATTATAGTTCCGAATAAAAATGTTTGCACTTTTCAGTTTTTGCAATACCAATATGGTTTAACCAAAAACCCAAAAATCTATACATAATCATACAACAAAAAAACTCTTTTCTAAATCTTAAACAAACAAACAAATTCGAAGAATACAACTGTCTATCCTTTAGAAAACTATAGAAACATTAATTTTATAAAAGTGAATAAACCATTTAAAATGTTTTGTATTTATGTATATCAATAAAAAACTATGAATTTTAATAGTTTTTTCGATATTGTATCCAGGTCTTGGAAAAATAAGATAAATTAAAAACTCGATAACATTTTTTATATTAGTAAAAAGCTGTTATTTAAAAGTTATAACTTTCGTTCGATGCGTATATTATATATATACGGGTATATATGAAAAATATTTATAATTTCCGGAAAAAACTAATGAGAAACGAACACATACATAATAGTAATAATAAATACATAAAACACAGACATCATAGGAAAATCATTAACTGAAAAAAATTGTAGTATATATACATGGTATAATTATTGTAGAAGCTAGTTTTTTAAATTAATAAAAAAATTAAAGGAATGTGTGATGGGATTTAATTTTATCATTTGTTTCAAAAACGAATTTTCGAGATCAACCATTGGCGTATATAAAAGTACATAACTAACCACCAGATTGTTTTTATTTGAGAGTATGATATTGCAGTACAAATTAAGTTCAATAGGTAATTGTATAATCTCATTTTTATCATTTACTGTAATATTATCATAAACATTATTTGATAAAAGCAAAATAAGTCCAATGGTAAATTGTTCTGTTTGAGATATAAATTCAACGAGAAGTTATTAAAAACAAATTAAATTTATGGTTTATATGCAGGGTATAACAAAAAAAAAAAATATATATATAAAGTATTACAGAAATAATTGAAAAATTTTATATAATTTTTATTATTATAAATAGAATATTTTTGTAATTTTTCAATTATTACAATTATTACAATATTAATTAAATTAAAAATTGGATAGAATAAAATTTATTAATTTTTAATAACTTATTACAAAGTAATTAGTACACATATTTCGGTTATTTGTAGGACTCGCATTGTGCTCTATATATTTTTAGTATAAATAAAAAATTTATTATTGTCATTTATTGTAATATTAATCTACCAGAAACGTTCTACCAACTTGTAATTTTCTTTAAAAATGTTATCCAATTAAATTAACTGTTCGAATCACTTTTTTCAATTAAATTTTAAAGTTCTTTTACGGGCTACATGTCACACTAGATTCATACCCTCTTCATTAATTCTTTTAGCTTTCAACTCAAATAATTATTTACTTACCTCATTTCGTTTCCGAATGAAATAGTAAGAAAATTACAGCTCTTTTTACCTCCTCTCCCATTCATATCCTTATAAGCTATCTTGTATATAGTCAAATTTATTTTTAATTTAATTGTATTAGTTGTTTTTATAATAGTTGTTATTTTTGCTAAATTATCTGTATCTTGTATTCAGGTATAAACTTATTTTTTCGGGTATAGATCTAATTTTAAATAAACAAACTATATACCTATAATATTAATCTTATGTTATGGAATATAATAAACATAGTTATTAATTATACAATACTTAACAATTTTCCATAGCCTAGTAAATTGGACAAAAAGAACTAAACAGTTATTTTTTTAACAAAAATATTTTAAAACAATGTTAAAAATAATATTCATTATGCTTTATAAATTATACAAAAAGATGATTTTTGTTTTCCAAGTTATATATATAAAAAAAAAAAAAAAAAAAATTAAGAATAATAAATGTAGAAAATTATGATATATTTCCAGTCTTTCATACAAAACTTAATTTTACAGTTTGAGAAAATAGTGTTAATTTATAAGTTAGGTTTAAATCAGGTTAAGTTTGTATTATTTCATCTTTCATCACTTCCTACATTAATGAAAATGCATTGATTTTTAACTTTAAGAATATTTTCTGGTAGAAAATTATGTTAAATGTTGCTAGTACTTTTTAATATAGCTAGGAAGAATAAAAAGTAATAAACAAGTATAAACGAGAATAATTACGAAAAACTGATTTTTGACAAAAAGTATTTCGTTCTGTTGTTGTAATTTAAAAATTTAAAACTGTAGAGACTTGAATCATTCTACTTTTACTGAAATCATAGTTTTAAAAAATTTATAAAAATTGTAATCAAGACTTATTTTAAACTATTTGTAAATATTTGAGTACTTTGAATTTATTTAGTTTTGAATATATAGATACAATATTTAAGTCATATAAGATTACAATTAATTTGTTCTTATATTTATTCAAACATATTAAAAATGCGTAATATGTATTTTTGAAAGCATTTGAAGTTTAAATTTTAAGCAACTTTTTTGAAATTATAAAAATTCTATAATTATTTTATAGTCATTAAAATGTATTTATTATTCAATTTTTATAGATCCAGTTTTAAAATTTAATTCTAGGTTTCTCATAAATACTATTTGAACGAAATCCTAAAATGTAAAAAATACATAAACAAAAATTTTTTATACACATTTTTAGTTCAAATTTGGATAAAATTAAATACTTAGTATCTAATTCTTTTTTAATTCAAAAATATTATTCGAAGGGTCAAGAAAATTGTTGATTTAATTATATCTTAAAATCAATCAGATTTCAAGCTATTTTCTACCAAAAACCTATTAATCTACTGAATTACTACTTGCAATTAAATAAAATACCAAAATAGCAATGAAAATATATAATAAAACATAATTAATAATAATTCTTGAAAAATTTAATTCTTTCTGTTGTATATCAATGCAATACACTGCTAACATCATACATCCTTTATTTATACATCTAAATACTTACGGAGACTCGAATAGAGCACATAACTAATTTTTATGACACTTCAAACCATATTAACATGGAACACTATAACATGTGTTAGTGAATAACAATTAAACTGCTTATAATGATGAAAACAAATTTATTTTTATGAGTTTAAAAGTTCCGATTATATATCAGAGGACGAGTTAATACGAACGTTACTGTACGAGTTGCACTAAAAAACAGTACGATGATTTGTTTGTACTAAGAGTAATGGAATTGAGTGATAAAAAAAAAAAAAAAAAAAAAAATGGGGACCAAAAGTGACTTTGGTGTTGGCGACAAACTGAACGCAGTTTAAAAAGCGACGACAGGCAAAAGTAGTCGAAAACTTGTTTTCATTTAACGGCAGTCAGGTTAAGCTTTACGGCGTCAGTGGCAGCGGTTGGTGTATTTCGGCGGATAGCCGTCGCATCTACAGACGGGAGGCTGCAGCACAGTAGTATCTCGTCGTGATCTGACCCCAATAAATTATAATAAACGACTTTTCGCCGCCGTCCGCTCGCACCCAAATACCAGCACACGATTTAAAGCTGCGGAATGCTGTAAACTTTATCCCGGTGATGTATCGCCGTCCCGGTGGTTCTAGTTGAAAAGTTCGACTCCAAGACGATATTTATCCATGTATGCACTATATATATATTATATAATAATAATAATAAACAACGTACCTACTCCGTGATATATTTATATAGATGTTGACCGTCTAGATAGAGTATATCGTATCATGTAATACGCATAAACTGTAGATGGACGATATATTTTTTCCTCGGAACCGGATATGAGAAAATATTACGACGAGGAAAAAAAAAATCCTCAACAAATATTCGTTTGGACTGCGAATCAATTTGATTATCGTTTAATGTATGGACTCGTTTTTTTTTTTTCAAAACAAACATTATAATCATATTAATAACGAACAAATTCCTAAACATTTTTTTTTTTCATTTATTATTATTATTGTTATATTTTATTGCCGTGAACTCCTAAATACTTTTACGAGTTGATAATATTTATTTTGATCCCGAATTTTCTCATACTTTATCTAGTCCACACAAGAACGAAACTAATTTGCACTCGATAGCATAACATGTTATTATGTTTATGTTTAGCAAACATAGTTATATATATTGCTTGCAGTCTGCGCACTGTAGTATATTAAGTTTAGTCAATAATTTTCCATGAAAATGTGCTGTCTGTCTATCGGTTCTGTAATGGTAAAGTCGTAATACCGAGGCGGTAACATATGTTTTTTTTTATTATTATTATTTTATTGTTCAAAATCAGAAGAAAACCGAAGGGAATTCGTCTGACGCCGAGTCGTAAAAGCGTTCTAACAAATTACGTTACAGGAATGACAGCACTTTTTATTTACCCTAAATTGTATACTTGAAACGGACGTATTGACCCGAATGTTTGCCAATAGGCTCCCTCGCGAGGAAAAATCTTGAAAATGGAAAATAATATATATATATATACCCGCATAAAATCACGCCGACCGGAAAATTCACTCAATCGACTAGCTTTATACAATGCATATTTGTGCAATTGTACGCTCACTATGATGATTTCCCAATAGAGAGCATATTTTTATCAATACAATTTGAAGCAAATTATTTTTTTTATTTTTTTTATTTTAATATCGTACATACCTGACATAATTTTTCAACATTTAATACAAAAGAGTGAGCATGTGAATACCGCTCTACACAGCAAGCATGTGTCTAGTGAGTATTCGGTTAATAAAATACTATATCCTTTAATAGACAATTTGGAATTTAAACCCATTACAATGTTAACAATTGGTTTACTACTTTTGGCTGTCTTGGAAAGCGGACATAATGCGTAATATGATATTAAAGTAAGTTATAGGGGTGCTCTTTATTGAAACCTCACCAACTGTAGACCAATATAAACTATAAGATTAAGGAACTGTATGATAGACGCACTAGCTGGGCTTCAGCCTCTATAATAAACATTACAACCCTTAATAAAGCTAAACATTATTATATAATTTGCATGGTTTAAATACTTAAGGGTGAACCAATTAAAACTGTATTTTAAAATTCCCGTACAATTTTAAGTGTACTTATGTTTTCATAATTGTTAAGTTATTAACTTTTAATTTATTTTCTAAGATATAACAATATTGTTGATTTAATTTATAGCCATCTAACATTCTAACGGCAGTCATTGTTTTTAATATTCTCTAAATAAATACAAGTAGGAACAATTTATTTTATTTATTCGAAAAATTTACTTTTATAAATAATAAGTATTTCAAATGATTAATTCACATTTGATAAACGCCTCTCTGTTTTTAGAATTTAAAACATTTCAATCGATACTAATGTCTAATTTTTCAATTTCATATTAAATTAATTCGCTGGAACTTATCTTCAACGACGAATACATTACAGTGAAAAAACAAGATTTTATATTGGAAAATAAATTAAATTAGCTTAAAAGATATTAATATTAAATTTATTTTATATCAAAGAAGACATTTTTATTATTTAAGTACGAATTACATTATTTTTCTGATAAAAATTGTTAGGTACACTTACCTGTATATTAAATAAATGAATAATTAATAGTAAAAGTTATTCATTTTAAATTATTATTAATTATAGACCGTATCGTAATATTAAAGTAAGTATTTGAAAAATTAAAAAAATAACGTAGGTATGAAAATTTACAAATTTGTAGGTGATTAGTAAATAACTATTTAAAACATTTTAAATATCTAACATATTTCTAGTGATGACAATTCACACTTTTTAATCGGAAATATATTAAACAAATTTGTATCTAATTGTTTACGTAAAGCATATTTTTATTAAATATTTAACCAATTACGACGATATTTATTTTATTAATAGTCTTCCTAATGATGTATAATTTAAAAAATTGAATTTTTGAAATGTATAATTTCATTACTTTTGAAAAGTCACAAAAAATATCTCTAGTGATTGGAAATGCATATAAATCTTCTTATATTATATTTTCAAATTTGAATGAAAAACTTTCTCTTTTTTGGTGTTTCTCAATAAACAAAATATTGAGTATTAAAATATGCCTAAATATTTCTATATAGGTATAGGTTAGGGTGACCATACGTCCTGTTTTATATAGGGTTGTCCTTTATTTCAACTTAATGTTCTTTTGTCCTGAAAATCTTCTTTCAGAATACCTTTTGTCTCGTATTTATCCCGTTTTTTGCCTTACTGTTATAATTGATAATTTTTTGAATTGATTTAAGAAAAGAGTCGTTTTTTACGGTATCTTTATATGGCATAATAATTGAATTGAATAATATAAGAATTTTTACTTTTCAGTTGTATTTTTAGATTATTGTTTTTACCATAATTATCACTGAATCACATTATTGTCAGTGACTTAAATCGTACCTACGTATAATAGTATTATATTTACCGACTAGCGTGACCGGCCGCAACCTGTTCCTTATAAAATGTTTATTATTATAATAATTATTTTATTATTGATAAATAAATATTTTATTACTCAAAGTACAGCCTAATTATAACAGCTCCATGTTGAGCACAAGCATAGTCACACATATTTTGAAATTAGAAAAACCTCGGTATGCTATAATCGGATTTCAGACTGATAGGAAAAACAATATGAGTAAAGCAATGTCATGTTTTGATCATTGTAAAATCAAAAACTTGAAGGTTTATTTAAATTCTAAAGTATTTCCCTACGAAGATTTTCACAGCGACTTTACTAAGAACAAGATGACTACATTATACCGCGCATTTACCGAGTTCCAGAAATCCTACTAGGGTCGCGATAATGTTACTCCCCTATTGACTCGATTAGATTTTAAAAAAACCTAACCTAACCGATTATAGTTGTGAATATGACTATATGAGCAGACAGAACGATCATGTAAAAATGTTAGCTGTTGATCTATGGATTAAGATTCAGACTGAAGAAGCGTTTCAGCCCCACTTCGGCATATTGCTTAATATTACATGACCAAATTATAACTTATAATCTATTTAATAGCGAAGTAAGAACAATGTAAATATTTATTGTAAAACTTAATATTAATTCAATGAATAAAAAAATAATTTTTATTTACATCATGCTTTTATTTTACATAAGTTATTAATACAACTGTACTTAAAGGGTGGATACCACATGATAGGATGAGTGGGAAGGGGGGCACAGCCGAGAACGTAAGTGATAGACATTGATAGGAGGAGAGGGGCTGGGCCGAACATACCCAGGTATGAACGTGATAGCATAAAGCTATAGGCTTGGCAGGGTAGCCGGATTCACCGGTTTTGCGGGGGATCCAGAACATACTAAAACATACTATTGACGTGGATTGGCCGTACTTGTTGGGTTCAGGAGATCTACCGGCAACTCACTGGACAGTGTGAATTATGAGCAGCGGTTATTATGGTCTTTTTTAGGATGGATTTTATCATTCGTATAATTATTTTTATCTATATATATATATGAATGGAGCCAAAAATGTGTAACAATTCATCAATTGAGAACGGCTGGGCCGATTTAACTGAAATTTTTTTAAATTGTTCGTAATTGTCAGGAGAAGGTTTTTACGAAAACAAATCTTCAAATACTTTTTAATATTTAACGTGTAAATTTTATACCTATATTAAAGGCAGCGTTTCCACCTACCTGCAACCTGACCTATTTTCCGCTTTTATCGGCGTGTAAATATCATTGTTCCGAGAATGAAGTAAAGTTTTAATTTTGTAATTTTCGTATCGTTTTTATTTATAACCGTAAATACCCTCTCCTTACATAGTTACATAGAACGCAATAATCGATAGTAGAAATAAAATTTAGTTTTTAATTTAAAATATATTATTCAAAGTAAAATTGTTGGTGAATTGCGTTCGTACAAATCTGTTGATAGCGTGACCGTCGAAAATGAAGCGAACAACTATCCGACGGAATTTTTAACTCGCTTGATGTGCCAGGAACTCCGCCGCATAATTTACAGCTAAAGGTGAGATCGATCATTATTATGTTACGGAATCTAAATCATCCAAAATTGTGCAATGCTACGCGATTGTCCGTCAAGAAACTGATGAACAATTTAATACAAGCAACGATCATCAAGGGCAAATTCAAAGGAGAAGAAGTCCTTATCCCACGAATTCCGATCATTCCAACAAATATTCCATTTCAATTCGAGCGAATTCAGTTTCCCGTTCAATTGGCTTTTGTGATGACAATCAATAAATCGCAAAGCCAATCCTTGGAAGTCTGTGGGATAAATTTAGAATTTTAATGTTTTTCGCAAGGTCAGCTGTACGTTGCCAGTTCGCGTGTTGGCAAATCGTCTTCGTTGCTTATTTTTGCGCCATAAAACAAAACGAAAAACATTGTTTATCATATTGCACTCAACTGATTTCTGTTTCAATTCAAATAAATCAATAAATAAATTCTTGAACTATATGTTTTATTATCACTCTAAAGTTTATCAGAAGGCGTTAAGTTCGCGGGTCCATATTTAAAAAACTTTTTGGCAATACAAAGTTTGCCGGGTCAGCTAGTTGTTAATATTGTTGCGTGCCAATATCAGATCCAAGTTCGGGGTGATATTTTAAATGAAAATTACAACTTTTAAGAACAATAATGTGTTTATTACGTATAAATAAAGTTCATGTAACTGATACAAACAGTGGCTGAGTGTCGTGAAGGTGCTCAAGTCTCTGTGGCTCTGGTACATCTGCCCTTGCTGATCTCTGGACTCCCTTATACGTATACGAAAAAGCCTCTTGTTATTGTAGTCCATAATCTTTCATTTCGTATTTATTCTTGGAATTGTTTTCACACTTGTTTTATCGATAACAACAATCTCCAGGATGTAATCTGTTCCCAATTGTCAATTCGTGGAAATGCAATAATGTATTTATTATCGACCTCGGCACACGTAATGTACTATTGAGATGTTTATTATGATGTTTTTAAAACAAGATTCATAAAAGTATGAATCTATTATTTCGTATATATTATAACCATATAATATATTATATTATTACATTAGGCCACATATATGTATATAGCCATAGATAACCGATATTCAAGGCGGCCTTGTTGCCTATACGAGATTTGCGATTGACACTCGCAATAATCATCGACTAACGGTTTACAGGTAGTGATTAATAAGATTATAAGCTACTCTCTCGTTATCGAAAATATAATATCCGATAATGTAATTTAATTACCTACATGACATACCACCCACCTTGAAATACCATTTCAAATGTACAGCTGACAATTAATTATTAATAACATATAAATAATGAGTTTAATGATTCGGTACGTTTCTAAAATTTTCTAAAATTTTTTTTTTTTTTTAAGTAAAATAATAAAATACGTGATTAAAGAAAACTTTAAAAAGTATTAATTTAATTTAACCATGTAATTTTATGTTTTTAAAATAATGTTTTTATGTCTCTAAATTTTAATTTTTAATAATTTAAAAATTATATTTTTTCATAGTTAAAAATCAACAAAAAAAAATATAATAAATATTTTTATTTTTTATTTTTATAAGAAATATACAATCTGTACCCCGAGGCACAATAAGAATATGGGTTGATTTACAATGGCATGAAGGAGTTGTTGGAAGAAATATTATGATTATTATTTGTATCTTGTTTTTTATTTTTTTAAATATGGTCACCCTAGTATAAGTACATAAAATCTATTCAATTTGTCAAAATACTTTAAATTTACTTAGTTTTATAGTTATTGTTGTATTATATCATATTACTATAAAATACTTTGATTCCTGTACGTTATTTAGTATTAATTAATTAATTATATTATTTAATTTTTATCTTTAATATTTAATAACACATATATATTTTCTTTATAAACTGCTCTCAGGAGTAAAAATAAATAAATAAATTAATTAATGAGTTGGGTAATGTAAATATTCCATATTGAAAAAAAACTTAAACATTTAAAGATACATATCATACTATTTTATGCTGAATACATTTATTGCCACTTATATGCTAAATTTTTAGCACATTAATTTAATTAGTAAGTATGTTTTTAGTATTTTTCATACCTAGTCAGTTCTGTTATATTTTGTTAGTTTTTGTAAACAAACTGAAATAACTCAAAAATCTTGATAATTCGTTTTATTTTTTCTTGTATTTTAATTATTTAGTATGGCTGACTATGGTATTTATATATATATATATATTTTTTTTTTATCTCTTTTACTTTGAACAATTCGGCTATAGTAAATATTCTTTATACTTATATATATATATATATATATTTATCGAAGAATTCTTGCATTAAATAGTAGTAAACACTCCTCAGTCCTTATTATAAAAAAAATAAATAAATATTTTCAAACATATATTTTCTCATTGTTTAAAAAAAAACTGTAACATTCGTTACAGACTATTCATATATTTATGTATAATATTATAATAAACACATATTATAGGTTTGATCAATATAAAGTATACACACTTGATAGTTTTCAACACATCTGAATTATCACTTAATAATTTATATTATAGTGACACACGACAGGTCTTTCGATACCTAACCATGAACACCAGCTAACTTATCAATACACTTATTAACAGTTATTTTCCTAAACAGTAAAATACTGTTTTAAATATAATAATTGTAATGGATTTATAAATCAAACTTTCTTATTTTTGATAAAAAAAAAAACCTCATACACAGTGCTTTAACACCCCAACTACGGACAATTTATCCATAAAGAATAAAATACCTTCTCAGGATAACTTATATCGAAACAAGGTTCTCCCAACAACGTTACACAACAATTGATTAAACAATAGTGCTGTAAAATTCAATTTCATTTTTATCGAACATCAAGATAGTATAATACAAGGTATTTAATAACAAAACAAAAATTTGAAAAAATACAAGAAATTAAACCTACCAATTAATAGTATAATTAATTATTTTCAATTTTAATGTTTTGAAATCCTCTTTTAAAAACAATTAACACAAATGAACTCCCATACAGATAATTAAGGTATGTACCTCGATTAATTATTGTTTTGAAAAATCATATAAATATAGTTTCTATTATTGTAAACATTTTTATTGTTTAACAAGTGTTTATTCAATAAAATAATACTC
The DNA here is from genome assembly GCF_002803265.2 of Melanaphis sacchari. NCBI lineage: Eukaryota > Metazoa > Arthropoda > Insecta > Hemiptera > Aphididae > Melanaphis > Melanaphis sacchari. The sequence goes on along the minus strand of NW_020271547.1, from coordinate 2,186,045 downwards.
ATTGGGTGAAAATTCTTAAAAATTAAGTATAGAATCCCATATAAGTTTTTTAAACAAATATTAAAAATATAAAGGCATATTTTTATTTTTTGATATGCATTTTAAATTTAAATTAAAACAAAAATTATCAAAACCAAGATAATTAGTTCATCAGAATCAAAAAATATAAACAATATAGAACACATGTATTTTATATGGTCATTTGAGGTTTAAATGTGTTTCAAATAACATATCTTAGCGATGAATAATGATATTAATTATATTTCTGTAATTATTCAAAAAATATTAATCATTAGATTTAAAACTTTTACATATCCATATTATGAATTTTACTTTACACAATTATACTTTAAAAATATCTAAAAATTAGTTTAATAAACTACCTTTTTATAATTTTATACCATGTACTTTTAACACTGTATAACGGCAAGGTGGTATTGATTCAAAATTTAATAATAATAATAATATTAAATGACATAAATAAATACTATCATAACAATTAAATACTAATAATTTTATAATAAACGTTGTTTTCTAAAAAAGAAAAAAATTTTAATTCAAAAAATCCATTTTCAATTAATTCATAAAATATTGAAATAATTTTAAAGTGATATGTTAAAGTCAGGGGGGTGGGGGTTAAACTTGGGTACATCAACATTCTACTTCAAGTACAGATTAAACTACTAAATTTGTGATATATAATAGGAAAAGGTGTTTTATATTTTCAATTGTAACGTTGTCAATTCTAATAAGATATTCTATAAACGTGAAATTTTAAAATAAATAAATTACTATTAATACATTACAGAATAAATGTTTTTGAATTCAACTTTCAGCTTAATACACACAAGGTTCAACAAATCACTTCTTAGACCAACCTTCAATCCAGAGTTTGAAAATAATATAAATAAAACACATGTAGATCAACGTGCACTATAAAAACAAATCATATTTTAGTATTTTTAACTATTATTTTAATCAACGTTTTTAAATCATAAGTTCTTGTTACATAACCTAGGGATGATCTATTAGTATATAAGATATCCAGAAAATGTTTTATGGCCATATATAATAATAATAATAATATTTAGAATAAATCAAAAAAATTTTTCAATATATATATATTTGTTTACAATGCATAAACAAATCATAGTAAATAAATGATTGCTTTCTAGAATATTTCCATTTTTAATTGCTTTTCATTTTTAATGAGATTTAAATTAAACAGTCTTTGATAGTAATTAAATTTAAAAAATATTTTTATTTTTTTTTGTTTCATAATGTAAATATCAATTTTATATAAAATTATTTTTATCTCTATAATGGCGTTAGTTAGATTATTCTTAATCAGGTAATGATGAAAAACACAAAATAAAATTTCAACATAATTACTAAAACAAATTAATAAAAATATATATTTCGGAATAGTGTACTAATTAATATTTTTGATTTATTTAATAATATAAAGATTAATAATAATTGGAAATTATGGCTATTATGGATGGTTCTACAAATTTCTATACTATAAATTATATATATAAATGTCAAAATTATTATTTTTTTTTTCATTTGGTTAACTTTTGAAATAAATGACCATCAAAGATTTCTATAGTCTTTCCTACCATTTTATTCAACCCAAACTGTTTGAACATAGAGATGAAAAAATCGCTTAATTTATTCTGAACTCTTAAAGTAGGATTTTGTATGATAATGTTATTTTTTTACTCTTATTCTAATAATTTTATTATATTTTAATTAACTTTTTTTTCAATTAAGTAAATTAATTTAAAATTTGTTATAATACTGATATATAATGAATGCATAAGTGAAGAAGGTATTCAATGATTCTACTTTATATTTTGCAATTTAGTTCAAGGTATTTGATATTTTAATTTATAATACCTAATTTTTTTAACTATTTATAATCTTCAATTATAATAACGAGAAAAATAAATTTTAGCCAATTTAAGTTTATAGTTTGTAATTAATTATACTATTTAGCGTTTATCTTGAATGGTTATTCACCGTAATGATTAAAACAAATTTAATAGATATTAGATAGTACCATATTCTATATTTTCAAAACAATGTAAAGAGTGAGTGTTCTTCAAATTAACAATATTATAATATATTCTTATTTACTCGATCTGTTTCAATAAAAAAAAAAACAACAACAATAACAACACGTAGGTAAAATATCGATCTAAAACATTAAATTATATACCAAATTATAATCTGTTTAAACTGATCAAGTAGATAAATTGTAGTTGCTAAATGGAATCATGATCATATGAATCGTTATTAAATGTTTATATTTTATTGGTCATACACTTTAGTAAATCAATTTTAAATTTATATTTAATGTTAATAAGTATAAAGTTTTTATTATTTTGATAATATTTAAGTTAAGGTTGTTAAAATTATTTCATTTTCAGATAAATATTTCCACAATACTATAGTAGTTTTTATAGATTGAATGTAGGATAATAAAAGTCACTAAAACGCCGATTGAAATATAGTCTTTAAATTTGTTATTGTAATACTAAAATATAAAATTAAATCATTGCAAAGAAGTTATGATATTAATCCTGTATTATAAATAATCAAATACGATCATCATATGGTAATATAGAAGTATTTAATCTCAGAATTGAATATTCTTTATCTTCTAGGAAAGTGTTGCGAACCTACTCTGGCCTGCAGTAGGATGCGGGAAAGTATCCGATATAACAATAAGTTTACAGTCCACTGATTTGAGTGAATGAGTTACAAAATAATTTTTTTAGCCAGGGAGGCAACCTTTTGAAAGCAAAAAAAATAAATAAAATAAAATGCAAGAATGTTCTATGTATTTTTGAAGAATATTATTTTTCTTTTTTACTCTATCCTGACAAGTCGTCGATTCTTTTTTCCTGTTCAATGATCGGTTTCCTTTTTGAATTAGCGAGACCAAATTCCACAGGGAAAACTATTTTGACAGTGCTCGTATGAGGGACGTGCGACGCGAACATCGTCTTGCAAAATTCCATTGAACTGTACGAGATTACATTAAAAGTCTCAAGCGATAACTCATTTTTTCATTCCCCCCCTATATCTTATAAAATACAATTTTACCTTTATTATATTAAACCACCTAAATATATATACATTAAATTTATAACGTCGATATTTTTTTAGTTTAAAAGCTCAGAAACTAAAATATATGTTTTTCCATTATTGTACACAATACAACATTATACTGTACTAATATGTATACAATGCACAATAAACAATTTACATTATAAATATTGGGTTTTCGGTATGTCAAAATAAGTTGGTTTTCACATATGCTTAAATACCATTCAACATTATGTTTATAAGTCAAGTATATATTAAAATTATGAAACATTGGAAATAGTACAGTACGCAGAAGTGCATGTTTTATCACACTACAGAAAATAATTTAATACAAAATCGCTTATGTATTATATAATTTTATATCATAAAATATTATTGAAAATTATTTGAAATACATTAAAGGTACGATTAATGCAAAATAGCTGTAATATATGAATTAAATATTATATTGAACGCGTTGTAATTTATTATTATTTAATTGTGGTTGCCGGTTAGTATTTGTATCAAAAATTATCAAATTATAGTTTCAAAAGTTGTGTATATTTTTTTAATTTTACATTGAAATGCTTGTTTAATTCTAGATTGCAAAATAAAAACGATGAATATGTAAATAGTTACTTTAGAGAGTACTAAATTACTACGTATAATCTCGTATAATCAAATAATCAATGAGCTGGCTAGTATCTAACACGAAATGCAAATATACGTAACGAAGTATACTATATTACATAATACGAAATAACTTAAAATTTCTTTAGAATTGCTCAGTTGAACAAAAAGAGCACAACATTACTAGACTCGCCATAACTGTAATATTAATTTACCAGATGTTTATTTTATATGAAAAATTTAGTTGTAATTTAATTTTAAAAAGTCGTTTGTTGTATAATATTTACTACTGTAAATTCTACGGAACGAATTACTAATATTTTGTCGACGGAATATGTTTTTTTTTTTTAATGTAACAACAATGTCATAATAATTTAAATTGTATATCTTTACTATGAAAATATGAAATATTTTAAGTACAACGTATCGTTATTTAACTAGTACCAACAAATTTTTAAATAATTGCATTTAACACAATGTATCGTATCAAGATTGTATAAAATTATATTTAATTTGTGTACTTTGCTACTTGCGTTAAATACAATGTTCATTCTTTACTGGAGCGTTCGGAATCGTGCGCATTTTATGATACACGAAATAGCATACGTTTTAAGATTTATAATACTGTAGGATTTACATATTGAATTTACGTAGAAACTGGCTAATATTTTTGTCTTACTCGTATTATAGCACTTGTTAAATTTATTGGATTCTATATCATATTCATTTAAAATATTTGTAATTTGTTAAAAAAACGTGTATTCATTGTTTCCTCAAAATATATTACAACTACATAAATACAAAGAATATCTTATACAATAATCTTTCTTCCTTGCTTTCAGAAAAAAATAAATGTTAAATAATTAAAAATTATTAATGCAAACTTAAATTAAATCTTTTTTTTCTTTTTTTTTTAACATTTAATAGAGTATATTCAATCTGTAATAATAGTTACAATAAGCATATAAGCTGAATTTGTATAATTATTATGAATGCGTGAGGTGAGTAGCTACCCAGCAGTAACACTTGACGTAGTATTTAAGGTAATATAATATTACATTATATGTATTTTATACATATTTAAGTAAGTGTTTTTATTTTCTTATTAAATCAAAATAAAATATAAATTCAGTTACCATAAATCATGACTGTCTTAAAAATTGTATAGGATAGTTCAATCAAACTCAGAAGCAACAGTAAAAGATTTATGTTCACTGAAAAGCCTACGCCAAAGTATGATCGGTATCTACAAGAAGTTTTAATAAAGTAGCTTTAACATAATATACACAATGTTTATAAATCAAATTTTTCATGTCCGAATTGTAAATAAGAACTATCAAAACATTATTTAATATTTGTTGAATATTTATCACATGTATCAATTTGTTATTTATTCATTCTTTTTTTTTCAAACTTTTAAAATAATTATGATTAAAGCTATGTAATTAATTATTAATAAAAACATATAAGTAATTTTTAATTAAATATAATATTTATAAACGAAAATATTATACCCAAAAAAATCATATGCGATTTACTGAATTTGAGGATTATTTTGACAGTTCATTGTTTGAAATAAAGACAATTGCATTTCTAAAATGGTTACAACATTAATTATTATTTTTTTTTTAAATTGATATATAGAAGTTCAGAATCAACCAATTTAAATAAAAATCATTTGAAATATATTAAATTTAAAATACTTTACGGTGTGCGATTGGAGAATTATAATTTATACCAAAATTAATCAGATTAGAGACAGTAATTTTGAAATAGTGCTATGTATAATATACTATTGTAGTATAATGCTATTATATTATTTTTGAAAGCAGAATAATTCGGATTCAAAATGCATTAGATGTGTATAAATAACTTGGAAAATTTTAGCTCAATCATCCAGATTTTAATAATTCAAAAGGTTCAAGTAATTATAATATGAATTCAATTGAATTGGAAGAGAAAAAACACAATTACTTAAAAAATTCAATGTAAAAACAATCGGTACCTACGTTGATTTTATATATGTAATTTTAATTGTTGTTTTTGTTGTTGTTACATTAGTCCGTAAAGGGCGATGGTGATAGAATCCCATGTGGCACATCCAATAGAAAATGTAATTTAATTCAAAATCCTTTTAACCGTTAAAATAATTGTAAAAAAGAGCATAAACATGTAATTGTGTCTCAGAACTTTGTCAATATCTTCGAAATTAATCGATATCCCTATTAGTAAATTTCAACGGGGAGGAGCGCATACCTAAATAATTTTGTATACACCAATGGTTCTGCTAAAATTGTCCCCCCAGTAACTGATTATTAGAAAGGATTCTATCTCACATTCACTCTTACAGTCACTCAAAATGCATTCTTTTACGCGTGTGCGTTTGTTATTTCGATAGTTGTAGGTGTGTGTGTTACTGCTTGCCCCATGCGTACCATTCCACCTCTTATCCGACGATTCGCATAAATGATTAATTTACTATATTTAGTTGGAAATTGGGGCCGTGACGAAAGGCTATATATTTTTTAACGCTATTACCAGTGAATAATCGTGTCAAATTAAAAATAGCGAACGATTGAAAACGGGCGCTCCGACAAGTTTAATAGTGAGAAATTCTGTTGCCCCTTGCGATTATTTATCACGCGACGAAAACATGAACACATATATACAAGCGCGTGCAGCATTAGTCATTTATTACCATTTTAAGCCTCCACAACGGTGGTACTGGTGGTGGATTTATGTGCGATTACAAACACACACACACACACACACAAACATATACAAATACCCACTCACGGAGTGTACGTATATTACATAATTTTATACTCACATATGTATTATATTCGCGTAGAATATTATATTTATACAAACAAAATGTTATACATATATAGGTATGTATTATGTATTGTATAGTTAAAGTTGCGCCGTAAACCTACTGTTACGTGAGGGACATAACGTTTAAAACGTACGGTGGCAGCAATAAAAACAATTGTGAAAATAAAAATTAAAAAATAATACTCGTTTTAATATCATTTTTCGTTCATGAAACGCGCTAGAGTGGAAAACATATTTTTTATTACCCCCACAAAATAATAAAACTCAGAAATTCCCAATTTTATACTTAAGCATTACAATACTATGACGTCAAACCATGTGTGAAAGAAAATAAGCTAAAGAACGTCATTGCACGTTTCATACGATTGTGGTAAATGCATTTCTTTAGTATTGTACAATAATAGCTTAGTCGAAAATCTTAAAAGAGTAATACTAGATACCTTATAAGATGTTATTGCAAGAATTAAAATGAAATGTTAAGCGATATCCCACAATTATTTGTTTATGAGGAACCTTTTTGATTCCATTTCCTATAAGTATCAATAAAAAATTCTGATACCTACTGTAAAATATAGCGGATTTCTATTTTATTTATTTATTTTTCAAATTTCTGTCTTAGAATATACGTACAGTTTTAGATCGTTAAAGAAGATGCACGTTTAAGTATATAACTATAAGTCATGACTCGTGAGCAGCTCTGTCAATTGGATTCATATAAATAAATCATAATTCATAAATATTAAAAGATAATATAAAGTTTGGGCTCTAAAATAAGTTTTTTAGTTGTCTCGAATACCCACACATACTTATATTAAACCAATGTTTGTTATATTGTTATTGTTAAATATAATAATATACTGAATAATTTGTTACAATTTAGTGAAAATATTTGTACTATATCATCCTTAATACGAATACTGCCTTTAAACAAATGACGTATTGCATAATACGAGTAGAACTCACTTCATTTATAATCTAAAATACTTTATATTTAAAATCAATGTATAAGTCTTTTTTGTCATCTTATCATCCTATATCTATGTTATTCATAATAAATCAAGATAATAATTGTGTTAATTCATATACTGTACGTACGAATCGTTGTGGTCTGGTTAAATGCGTTTATAGAATAACGTAGGTATTTACATTTACTTAAGTAATTATCACAAACAGTAAATCATAATTTTAATTAATTAGATTTTAATTCATAAAACAATCTATGAAAATTTACTGTGGTAGTAAATAATATGTAAAATCTAATTATTACATTAACCATTGTTACTTTTAATCGTTGGTCTAAATCCAAATGCAGGTAACTACATTAAAAAATCTACAACACACGACGTATCCTTGCTTGAACACTGTTAAACAATTATAATTTATCATTATGCATCTCAAGCAAAACCTACTCTCAAAATGAATTATTTAAATTTTATATGTACCTAGTTAACTTACTATACAAATTATTAGTTATATATATATATATAATTACCTATAGATCATATTTTAAAATTCTTGAAATATTTTGTGCTATTTAAAGAATGCTCTGTAGAGATACAAATTTCTATTACTTCAAATGAGAACATTTTTTTCTACTGAGAATTATTTATCAGATATTTTTTCTAAACATATTTAACACATTAAAATCAAAATTCAAAGTAATAGTTATGAACTATTCAACAATGCGTACTAAGCATTTCTAATATAAGATTTGATAATAGTATTTAAATATTCTATGGAAATTGTGGTGATATTGAAATTTTAGTAATTATTATTTATCAACTAATATTCAATATTTATAAATTTTAAATGTGTTAAGTATAATAAATACTTTATCTAGTTCTAGTATTATATTATTTTATATTTTGATATAAATGGCATACTGTGATCAAAATTGTGGTTCAACTTCAAACTAAACATAATTGTTTTTTTTTATTTTATTAAAACAGTTATAAATTATTTAAAAGTATATAACAAATTAATAAAAACAATTTATGTTTACTACCTATAATAAATTATTAAAATATTATTTTTGTTATTGTCAACGTTAATAAATACATGTATATTATTTTAATTATAAATAGATTTAATAATAATAATAAGGATAAGATAATTATATGATTGTAATAAGAAAGAAAAATGTTCTCTTAATTTTTTATCATTGCAGTACTAACCTGTCTGGGATGAAAAGACACTAAATTAAACTATCAACCTCAAGCACCCCTTAATCGTAATGTCTTTTCTACTGTGGTATATGTCGCTAATCTTCGGTAGCCACGCTGTCGTCTATTGCGCTGCTCTATGCCAACCCTCGTCTACTTTTACAACGCAGTAGCATATTATAAAATTATTGTATAATGGTATGCGTGTAAATGACTGGTATAAACGGCGATCATAATATAATAAATTATTATGAATAAGTAACTAAATCCAGGATCATATTCAAACTTGAACTAAGGGGAAGTGGGTAGGTTTAATGTCACATCGATTTTAATCCAATCTTCTCAAAAAAATGTCCTGATTACATGTATTTTAAAATTTAAAAAAAAAAAAATAGAAAAAAATATTTTTTTTTAATATTCATAACAATTTAAATATCAATCTGATTACACGTTTTATAAGATAAAACTGTAAACTAGTAGTATATATTATATTGTGATATGAATATATAAAGAAGCGACACTTTTGACTATATTCTAATAGTATAATAAGTATAATTATTAGTGTTTCTAATTTATGAGTTGAAATGAAATTAAAACTAAAATTAACGTCAAATTAAGTTATATTTTAAATTTTTAAATTTAAAATTAATTTACATATCTACAGCGTTACCTCGATATGTTTTTTTGAATACTATGAATAGGTCTTTTAAAATTTAAAAAAAAAGTAATTTTATTGGACAAAAAAATGTTTTGAACCTGAAGTCAGTACTAAAAGTTAAGCGTAATTAGTTTACTGATCGTAATTTTAGAACACAAATTTGTTTTATGTGCAATTGGTATATACCTAATTTATGTTGATGAAAATTTACGAACCGTGCACCCGCATATGGTACTAATATGTATCTATAGTTACCTAATATTAGACCAGAATAATTTAGTAATGTGTGTGTGTGTGTGTGTGTGTGTGCGTGTATGCGTGTATGCGTGTGTGCGTGTAGTTTGAATAACAGTGGTCCAGAGCTACATAGTTAATATTGATGAGCTACGTGGATGATTAGTGTGTAAATGTCTATAGCATTATATACTCATTACGGTCTAGGGGTGCTATACCTGGGGAGCACACATAAACATACATGATTTGTTAGGCAAAGTTAATAATAATTTAATTACAGTGATAAAGATCATATAATAATAATTAATTGAACGAAAAAAAAAAAACTATAATTTTGAGTTTATTTGATGGAGTAATGACTAGTTTAATGTTTGAAATGTGCTCAAAACCTTACATCTTGAGATGGTCCAAGTGATACTTAATCTAGCCTTGGGCATATTTCTATAATAATATCACACGTTATTCTATAATATTAGGTATAACTTACAATACACACACACATACTACCTATAGTGCAATACTAATTTGGTTGTAAACAACAAGTATACGACTCTGAGGGATTATACACCGCTGCTGTTTTTGCTATATAATATACATATACATACTACTTACTCACCACACAAACTGTATGTTGTATACTTAATGGGGTTTTGAAGAGCCGATGCGAACTAACCTGCGGGTAGCGCACGGCGTATTATGTATTTTATGATACTATATATTATATGATTATACCTAAAGTGTACACACATGCGCGAATTAAGTCTAGGTGCTTCCGGTGTTATTAATATTATCATCCGTTTCATTCTAAGTCGCTCGAAGTTAGTTATTCCAACAGCTAATAGTAGTAGCTCGTAGTAGTATTTATAGTAGCCTTAATTGCCATCAACCGATCGCGGTCAAGATACAGGATTTCAGTTAATGGGTATAAAGTAAATACGACTCATCATATTCATCACATAAACGATTGATTATAAATGTCATGATAATTAAACCTATATTGTAAATACATAAGTTCTACTAGTGCTAACTTTATGCATTTAAAATAAACGTCAACTCATAGATTTGATTGTTTTGATCAATTTTTTTTTTTTTTAATTGTAACTAAATAAATTTGATTACAATAACACTCATTTCTTTTCCAAATATTAAGCATGATTCATTTAGTTGGAATTTTTTTTTTATTATTTATCATAACTTTTCTGAGAAATACTGGAAAATACATATATTACTGAATTCGTGTTCTAATTGATCTATATTATTAAATATAACAATAATGAAATCGCTACGTTGTATATAGTAGATATCAATAGTATCGTGGAAATAATATTATAATAATGATGCCTAATATATAAAATAAAATAACTACCCCATAAATGAGTTCTGACATAATAAACGTATTAATTCTTCGAATGAATTAAAAAACATTTTATATAAAAAATTATTTTGAATAGAGATGATTTGTCAACCTATATTATATCAAAGGATATTTTTTAATATACATTAATATTAATATTAGTATGCTTATTTTCGTTTTATCAATATGATAAGTTAATATTAAGTTTTATTAAAAATAAATCACATGATATGGTATAATATTATAATACAGTTCTTTATTATTATGATTCGATTTAATATATTATTATTTGCTAAGTCAATATCAACATAAAAAAGTTACTTCTATTTTTTTTTTTTTTTTTTTTTGTATTATTTAGAAAAGTACAATCAATCCTTTTTATTGTTGACCCTTTCAGAGTATCAAATAGATTCAATTGTTTAACAAAATCACCCCTCAAAATTAAATTTTAAAGCATTTTTAATGCCTCATGTAACCACAAAAGTATAAAAACAAAAAAATGTGCATTGTTATTAAACCAATACATACATTGCTCTGATCATAATCTAAAATAAATAAATTTTCAAGTTATAATATTTAATCAAAAATCTACGATAACTTTTATAGTCCAATAAAATGCACAATATTTCATCGATTTAATTTAATTATAATTCTATAATCAACTTTGAAAAATCTATGGGTATTGCTATTAGATATTAAGATGGTGTATAGATTAACAATACTTTCTTCAGACTAAATTATACAAGTGGTTAGTAATCTAGTTCATAATCTAGAAATATTATTCTATAGTGTGATAAAATATTATTCCATTCATAATATCGTATACAATAGATTTCCGACTATACTTTTCTATTGAAACATCAGTGTTCCGTCATAATTCCGTGTTGTCATCATTCGACCGTTTAGTTTATCCTCGAACAATGTAAACAAAACCATGTATTGTAACCGTAACACTAACATAGTCTGAACAATGGAGTGTTTGATGTTTATCTCGAAAAGCTTGCAAATTCCCATACTTGATGTACGAACATTTGGTACGTTTGCACGATGAATAATATTACCAATGGACAATAACTTCAATGCAAAATATATTGACGAAATAACAATATTTTTTTATATGTCAAGGAATGAGGACGTTTTATACTCCATCATTTTGTTGGACAATAGTTTTACTATATATATATATATATATATATAACTATAAACTTTCAATTTATAATATTGAACAGTATATTATTTATATTTTACAGTATTTAAAATCATAATAAATAAACATAATATCATACTAATATATATATAATATGTATGTATATAACAATAAATAACATTAATAGAATATAATATTATACATTAACCTACATAAAGTGTATGTATATAAAAACAAATAACATTAATAAAATATAATATTATACATTAACCTACTTTATAAGTTTATTATTTTGCTAAAGCATAATCATTTATATACTTCTGGTATAAAAATATGTTTCAATATCAAATATTGCTGGAAGTACTCTGTATCTATAGTCGACGACAGCTATGTACCCAAATTGCCTACACAGAACGCCGTGTGACCATAATATTAATTAATAAAAATTAATATAATATTATTGAAATATATTTATTTATAATAACATACTTATATTATAATATATAGATCAAATGATAACTGATAGAACTAAATAAGCTACAAGTTATATGGAAAGCATTAAATGGGTAAAGCAAAGTATAAAATCATAAACTTAACCGTTTTATCAAACAAGTTAGAATGATACCTACTTATTTAATTTGTTTTAATAAGTAATATTTGATTATAATTTATGAGATTTTTACTACTATTATAGCTAATTATATTATTATTATCAGATTTACCATACCATATGATAATTTATGTTTATTTTAAAATAAATTGCATATTTAATTGTGTAAAATTAAACAAGTGCATTATATATATATATATGTATATATTTACTCTAAGAGCTGTTATTATAAATTAATTAATGCATAATTTTAAAAATATATTATTGTACAATAAAAATAAAGATTTTCACTGAAATTTCCAACACATATATTTAACAAGATAATATATTTACGTGTTTTTATTCCTGCATTCATTATTTCGAATAGTTTTAATTTTTTTGAAAATATTAAATTTACATAGTTAAAGGATACTGTGAAACAACATTTTTGAAAAAAACAACTATACATTTTACAGTTTTTTTATTATATATTTTTTTTAAGTTTTTAATTTTTTTAGAAAAATACTATATCTTGAAGAAGAATATTTTTTAGGCCGTTTCGAATAATCGAAATTAAATTTCAAATGATTAATGAATTGGTTATATCTTTATAAATATATATAATTTAAGATTAGAAGAGCCATATAAAGTGCACTGCAGAAATACATACCCAGCAAAATTTCAGTCCACTATTTAAAAAAAAAAAATTTGCTTAGGTACTTAGATGCATATAAAATAAACACGTCAATAACTAGAAATATGCTGATTATAATGCACAATAATCAAATTTATTATATTAATTAGTTATGTCAACTTGACCTGAAGTTTATTAACTACTCGTTAGAAATTTAATTTTTATTTATCGAAGTACTTTTAAAAATATTCTGCTTCGGAATTTAATATTTAAAACGTATGTTTTCGTTTTAAAAATTAAATAATTTTAGCTGATAATGAGAAAAAAAAAATTGTAAACAACATTATTTTTTTAACGATATCAAACTATCCAAAATGAGATTTTCAAGAAAGTTTAAACTCTGCCATATAATGAGCGTATTAAACACTTACATGGATCATTATGCACATATATTTGTACATATAAGTGAAATAATTACAAAGGAAGTCTTATATTTGCATACTATATGTTGTTCATTTCCTTAGTTTAACCATCGTTTGATATCCTGATCACACTACCATACTTACTGTTACCCTCGAACAATGTTTAATCGTTAGGATACTTCATCAAGCTTAACAAAAGGAATTGAACCGAAATATTCAGATACCAATTCAGGACTCCTAGTTTAAATCTACTGTACTTAATGTATTATCCTTATTATTTGGCAAACTCGTAAAACTGTCCCTCTGAATGGGAGAAACCGAAACCACATAACATATCTTAACTGCATTGTTAAATCACAAAAAAATATAAAAATTATTCACACTCAGATAGACAATATCTACATTACCCCATCCCATTTGGTATATATATATATATTACAAACAGTAGATTATTTTATCATATTATATAAATTACTGTAACATACTATCATATAAAATGTATACATATATTATTTTTATTACGAAACAATTTCCATGTCCTTCACAGGGTTTTGAGAATTTCCGATTTGGTGTACTCGTACGCTTCTATTATATTTTTCTCATCAGATTTTGAAATCTATTTACAGAATATAATTTTACACAGAATTAATCACTGTTATTTTTTAAATTTTTAACCATTATGTTATAATATGTAGATTTTTTTTTATACAAATACATAATTCAACGTTGCTTACCTCGGGCATCACATATCGTGTTCGCGTACTCTCCAGTTCGTCAATATATCTAATAGTGCTGAGTTTCAACTCTCCGTTGATCCAAACTCCCTCCATGAATTGACCTTTGTCTTTGAGCACGTACACGCCTTCGCCGTGTTTCAGACCGTTTCTCCATTGTCCGTCATAAATGTTACCGTTTGCTATAAGTCGCGTAATAACGTTTCAGATTTCAAAAACAAAAAAATAAAAATTTCCTACAACCTCAATAATAATAATATTATGCTTCCTTATAATATCACAACAATTATAAATACAGGTTGAAGCTATAACTAAAAATCTCGTTTTTGCGTAAAAAAAAAATGTATGTTTATTGTGCATATCGAATCAGTAATAATAAATATTTTATCGTTATAAGTATAATAGAACACTATAAAATTGTATAAAGTAAAAAATTCAATTATTTTTAAGTAACGATGCAAATATGCAGCATTAAAATCTAAAGTCTAGTCTACCAATATTTTTTTTATCAGATTTTTTCAAATGTCTTTTCTGATTTACTCTAAATAAACATAATAAACATAAAAGTTTTTATTTTATTTTGATTGAAGCAGTATTTAAAAAAAAAAAAAAAAACTGCAGAATTTAGGATTGCGAAGTCCTCAAAAAAAAAGTTACTTTCTGTTAATTTAAACGTATTGTGTACAAATGATTTACCAATATAATATCATTACCTTATTAAAAACTCTAAAATAATGATTTACCTATAGTATATACATTGACGCGCAACGGTTAAAAACTTTTTCAGTTGAATAGTGTTGAACTTCCAAATTAATTTCAAACAAAAAACCACAATTATATAATATTCAATATGCCGTTAACACCACCAACCAATGAAATATGTATTTATTGTAAAAAAAAAAAAAAAGAAGTTTTTATAATATTATGCATATGCAAATGCATACACTTTGTGATCTAGTTAGAAGCATTTACATTTTAGACGATTGGAATTTAGTGCCATGGAAATATATATGCTTAACAAAACTAAAACTTTAAACATTTGTACAACTTTTTAACTATTGATTTAAAAATAACATTTTTATACATCAAAATCCTCAAAGAAAAAATATTCTCTTTTGAAATTATATAAATATTTTTTTTTTTTTTAATTGTAGATAAGTAAATAAAATATATAATAAATTTTAAATAAATAATAAGAAATACATTTTTTTTTTTTTAATTCAAATAAAAGAACTGTTTGGTGATAAATTAAACAACTTGTTTTTAAGTATAATAGTAGATGATAATATAATGCAATATAGTTTTTACCTTCTATGTATTTTCCTCGGCCGTTGTACTCGTTGTTGCGCCATTGGCCTCGGTATACGGCACCGTCGTTCCACCGCATGGTCCCGTAACCGCATTTAACTCTACTACCAGCCGTTGAAAAGCTACCATCATAAATGCCGCCTTCCTCGTACCATTTGCCTCTAGCCTTTACAGCGACAATAATAAACACTGTATATTATGGTATCATAAAGTCCACTAGTCGCATAAACCCATACCAATTGCTAGTTTTTGCACGCGAACACCGAAACTTTTTGTTTGTCAATTAAAGTAATTAAAGTAATTACAGTGTTATCGTCACCTTGTTTATTGCATATAATGAGTAAATTAAATATAAGATGTAAATAGTATATTTAATACTCAGAATTGTCTGTTCCATTTTAAATGTTAATATACATAGAAAAATTCACGAAATCTCGATATATTTGTAATTTAGCCTATTTCCTTTAAAAAATAACGTTTACTATACAAATAAGGTACAGATTTATGTAACCGTTTTACTTTAATATGATCTTATGTAATCATGCATTTATTTTTATGTTCTATTTTTTCGGATTTTTTTGTCACTTAAGAAATCATGCGGGTCTTTGCAGGCTTAAAACTTTAATTTTTTTATTTCATGTTTTTAAATATTACGTAAATTAGAATTTGAATAAATATGTAAAATTAAGCACAGAGCACATTGAATTGCCTTCATATTAACCGAGAGCAATTATGTCGTATTAAATAATTTTCATTAAAGTAAAATCTTGTACACTATACATGTCATTTGCAAAAATATTTTTAACATAATATATGCACATTTCAGTGACGTAAATTAACTAATGAATAAAACCATTGTATTCAGATTCTGTAGGTAATGTGTTGACGTCATATATATATATATTTATATGTGTGTGTGTATAACTTCTACTTACAAATCGGTTATTTATCCATTGTCCTTCGTAAATATATACAAAATGGTCATCAACTTTCTTCATCAATACGCCAAAACCATGTCTTTTGTTTGCGACCCAATCTCCCTCGTAAACTGTTTTGTTATTGTAAGATTTTTTTCCTTTTCCTGAGGATTAAAGAACACACTGTACAGATTTACAACAATTGATTGACATCACAGGAGAATATTAAAACTATTTAAATGGATCATTTTACAAAGATTTTCAGATAAACTATGATCAGTTTTTTAATGATGAATAATTACGCACAAATTACTTAATTATCGGAAATTATATAAACAACCTTATATATTTTATTTTTATAAAATAACATTCGGGCCCTATTTTAAGAGTTACATTTTTTTTATCGTTATGATAAATTTATAAAATAATTATACTTAACATATTTTTGTATATACAGTAAAACCAAAGTCATGGATAACAATTTTATATCTATGACTGACCCTTTTTGGGCTCTAACATAACACGGTACTTAGTGTTTCTATCTTGGTTAGCAACATGTTAGTATGTATTATATAATATAAAGTAGGTCCAAATAGTTATTATCGTTCAACAGTAATGTTTTAATCGAACAAATTCTATTAAATGTTAGAATACAATCATTTCAGTTAACAATAGTGGTGCTGATTATAAAGATTACTTGTAAGTAATCTGACATAATGGACTAACATTAAAAATATGCACTAGAATCGTCAACATGTCTCTTTTAACGATCTTAACTTTTATTTTTTTAAATTTTATGCTACACATAATACGAGTATAACAGCTGATGTCATACTTGTATATATACGTGTGATGATTAAGATTGAAAATCATATTACCAAAACATTAACTGTTATAATATATACCTAATTATAATTGTTCAATAATTATTATATTGACCTACATCGATGAACTATTTATTATAAGTGTAAAATTCGATTATAACTTATATGTGCGTATATATAAATCGAAACCTACATTAAATATTAATAGTTTTTATATTATTATTTTATTTATTGTAAATTGTGTGTAACATAATATATATATTTACATTATATATAGGTAAAAATACCCAATGGTCCATTCATCATTATATTTGTTGCCATGGTTTCTAGTATTCCTGTTGAATTTATAAAAAAAAATATTAAACATCGATGGTGATATTTTGTTGACTTAATTATTAATTTATATATGTATATTTATCACTGTTTTATTGATGTTAAAATAGTTAACCTTGGAATTTTATATTTGTTTAAGATTATATTTTGTACTAACACAGTTATATAACCATCTTTACTTTACAGTAAGTATAATTTTGTATTATTTTTTGTCCGTGTGTTTGTATAAATGTTGATATATTATTAGATTTTAACTTACATAACTGAAATAATTTATAAATATTTGATTATTATAAGGTGGATAATTAAATGTCGAACACTTAAAATAATTACCTAAGTTTTTAAAATATTCGATATCAATGTTTTGTTAATGCTGAATTTATTAAAGTTGACGAGTTAAAAAAAAAAAAAAAAATCAATTAAATGGAAGTTTTGATTAGTAAAAGAAATGATTAGCTAACATAAAAAAGTTTAACAATCAACCTATTTTAATTACTTTAAATTATCCTATTATTGTATAGGCGTACTATACAGTTAATATGTAAAAGAAAATAATATTATTCATATTTTATATATGTATTTACATTTCAAGCTCGTGTTTCTTTAGGTTCAGTCATTTTTTATGGTAATAAAAGAAAATTAAAAAAAACCTTTTCCTTTATAATGAGCATGCATTTGACTTGTGTTTTTAGTCAATGACACGTAATACTACAATATAAAAAATGTCATTTAACTTGACTTTTAAAACTTTTTTTTTTTCTTAAGAATAAAAATAAGCAGGTTATCGATTTATTTTGTTATAATAAAGAGTCAATGCTTTAGTTTCATAACCTAATCTCCAATTTTGTTGTTCCTTATTTATTATGCTTTTACTATCTATTATATTAAGGTCAATAATTATTGTTAATATAAAGGGCATAAGACGAGCGAATAAAAATAAAAATCAGGATAGTCACTCTACTGTATAGTAGTCTTAAGTGATTTTTATCATTGAAAAAAAAAACATCTTAGATGTTTTAAATTTGAATTAAATGATAAATAATTAGACACGAAAAATAATTCTAAGCAAGAACGCTTATTATTAATTATTTATTTGTTTATTGAAAATATAAGCTGATGGAACAATGGTCACATTACAAGAAATATTTAAGTACATAATTAAAATATATTAAAAAATAAACACAGCAAACATGATAATGATCTAATAATAAAAGATTAAAGTAGCAACATCTAAAAGTTATATAAAAATATACGACAGTTAAAATAAATAATTTTAAAATTTGTAAACTAATATTTCATGAAATTTAAAAACTAAAATTTAGAAATTATTAATTTTACACAAATATACAAGTTTTGGAACATATTTTTAGTAATCTTAGTAAATATTCTACTATACAAATAAAACATATTACAATTTGTTTTGCAATCAAATTATTATTAAATAATAAAAAAAAGAGAATGATGAAATCCAAAATAATAAATTTATTTGATAAACGAATAGTTTAAAATCGTTATCATTATGATATATAGGTTAATTAATTAATGAGAATGTATCATAATATTCATAATTATTAATGTAATAATAAACAATTTTCAAGTTGCAATTTTGATAAATTAGGTAAGTTTTGGCGATGAAGTAACATTATAGGTTACCATGACATTTCTAAGACAAACCTATTTTCTAAGTCCTTGTTAGGTTAAAACTTGTTTTATAATATGTATATACAAATTATTACATTATAGTTTATAATTAACACGATATAATTTTTTTTAATATTAATTTTGGTATTCCACAGTAAATAGTTATCTTAAGTACTAAAAATTCACTTGAGTTTTTAGGTTATTAAACAATAGGGTTTTAATTGAAAGTAACATAATATAAATAAGAGGTATTATTTAAAATATATTCAAAGTATTTAGAATGTACAACATTGTCATCAATAAAAATTTAAATTAATTGGTAAAAACCAAATTAATACAATCAGTAATTTGTAATAATTGATTTATATTTATTGTAAAAAGTGATTACTGTATTCAATAATTAATTTATACTTTTACCCTTTGTCCATCTGTTATTTATTATTTATAAATAAAAGAATATATTATATTAACTAAGCGTCTACATAGACACATAGACACATAGTCTTCTGAAAAGTATTTTTATTTAAAAGTTTGAAGTTTTTATAAAACATAATTTTTTGAATATAGCCAAATTTTATTTTACATATAAATAGAGGGTATCATGATGATCAGACGTATTTTAATGTACAATTGTCAGATCTTTTTGATACATCCTGCATAAAATCTGTGGTATGTTATTTATCAATAGTATCTAAACTATTTTTAATGTTGTTATAATTACAATAAATACAATATCTATTCTATTATCCGAATAATGTATATTAAAGTACCTAACTATCTTAAAGGGACCGAAAAATTTAGCGAATAAAACGACCTCTATTTAGTTGACCTATCTTTGTCATAGTTAGTGGTGACTCACCTTGTTTGGTATCGCATTCCCAGTTACCCATGTATAGCCCGTATTTTTCGTAGACTCCGGGTTTGAATCCGTTTTTCATAGAAATCTTCTCTAACCACTCTACTTTTGACGGTCTGCCCCTACAATGGATTGAAGGCATTTTGAGATGCTTTTGATCCGAATAACTTTCTAAACAGCGGCGAGGGCGTACGAGTGTAAAATATTATTCTCAATTAGATCCAAAGTGTCGGACAACTAATACCTTGCCGCCGCCATTGCCGCCGCTACTACGCGTACTGTTTCTTAGCAACGCTATTCGTTCTTCGTTGTTACTAGGTCAAGTCCGCAAAGTGTCGATTACGGGCCTATATGTAATAGTTATCAAAATATATTATTAGTACGAGCGAGCACAACACTTTTTTTCTTCGGTGGAACGTGTTGGAAAGTTTGTAAATAAAAACGATTTTATACTCGTGTACTAAAATGATCGGTGTTAAATTTCGATGATGGTGGTAGGTTATAATAGGTTATGTTCGGGTTTAATTTATCAATATATATATCATAATAATATTATGGATAATATGCTCTATTACACGACAAAAAAATTAGCTGACACCAAAAAATTAAAGAACACAATACATTATTATGGGGTATAAATAATAATATTAAAATACAGACTATTATCGATAAATCTTCATTAACACAATTAAAAATCCTTAATATCACTATTATAAAAACAGCAAAAAATAAGATTTATGTGTGTAAATAAAACATTTTTTTTTCTCAGAAAACCAGAAAGTTGACCGTCTTAACTGTGGTATATGCGAATATTAAAATATTAAATACTAAATTATGCACATTCATGTAGTAACATAGAATGCTAACTCAGTTTTAAACGAAATTATCACCAAAGACATACCTTATAATTATGTATTGAGTTAATACATACCACATTTTCCAAGTTCAACAAGTTTTGTACGACTATATAATTTTATACAGAATGTAAGTTGTAGACAGTTATTGTACACACATCCAATATTTAAGTATATACATGTATAATATATAATATATTATAGTTCGTGGTGAAACACTTAAAAACTTTACGAAACTTTACGATGGCGCTTATTTGAGAGCCTTCGGGGATACACGTTGTGTGAATCTGGTTGAAATCGTTATCGAATACGGCTACTGTCTCTGCTACCACCACCGTTGAGGATTACCCAAATCTGATTTTTCTGTAAAATTCAATATTAATAAACATTTTCATCGAATAGACAATAAAAAAAAAAAACCGAGTTGGTAATGTAGATGGAAAAATAAAATAAAAAACGTTTTATTCGTTTTACTTGTACCAAATCGTATATTATGATAGTATTGTATTATATTATATTTTGTGGATAGTGTTTGTTCGCTCTCGTTATAGTTTCGATGTGACAGAATCCATGTTTGTTCTGCTACGGAATTAATAAATACTCATATTGTACTTTGCCATAGTGGAATATAATTTATTATACACATTGTTTACGTAAAATGGCTTATGTGATCTATCCGACAATTGTAATCCCTATATTATAAAATAAAATACACGATGGTGCTAAAAACAATATTTGATTATCAAATATTTTTATGACGCCGATTATACATGTATTGATAAAAAATAGCAAAGTTCGCAGATTTTTATTTTTTTTTTATTATTATTCTTTCGATCGTGAAACTATAGAAAAATTTTATCTAAGGCAGAATATCTCAAACTATGAACATAACATTTTTTGAATGTGTTTTCATAGTTTTAAATATTCTAATATCCACATCTAGATTGCCTTTTTTTTTTTTTAATTCCCACGTCATCAATGTTACCAAACTTAAGTACTTATTGAAATTTCCATCAATTGACGATAAAATTATTCTATACAAGTTAAATGCGATTCGATTTTATGAGGTCTACAATAATTATTATATAGTTATAATTTGAACGATACGTTGTAACGCAAATGTAACGTTTGCTTTTAAATAAATATGGCAGAATGTATTTATTTTATTAAATTTGTATGCATACTTATATAAAATATATTATATTATATTATATTATTGAATTATATTAAAACATATGTGTGGTTTTAGACAAATTAAACAATGCATGTAAAAATCTTACAGTCTGAGAAACATAATACTCTATGGTTAAAATGATTTTTGAATTATGAACATTTTAATGGATTAAATATTAAAGTAATTTGTATAAATCACTATTAAGTGCTTTATCCAGACAAAGAAATTATGACAGGCAATTATCGTATATTTTCTTATTCCTTGTAATAAAATTCGATTTCATTCCACACCAAAAAATCTATTTTTCTGACTCGACTTTAATGATAATTTTATTTATTGTAAATCGAAAAATATACACTCTTTTCCTAAATATTCGATAAAATCTTTGTTTGGATTTAAGTTAAGTACAAAAGAAATGACCCGTAACATCCAAAAAAAAAAAAATTGTATAAAAGTTATTAACAACTTATTTCTTTAATATGTAAATTTAGTAAAATTATTTTATATTTTAAGGAAATCTTAAAATCTAAAGAATTTATTTATTCATTTATTCATGGTTATGATAACAGAATAAAAGCATATTGAGGTCCGACAAATTTTGAATTTGCAACAAAAAAAAAATATATATATATATATATAATTAACCATGCAGTAAATATTGTATTCGCATTCTTTAACGGTATAATTAAGTACTTTTAATTTAGTATTCAACATCACTATTTCCTTCAATAATCAGCTAAATATTCATCTTACATAATAACAAAATATCAACGTCATGTTTATTTCTTTGTATATTGATTAAATAATTAAATTTATAATAAACTAATAAATTAAACTAAAATTATCATTGAGTAATTTATTATTATAAATCATATCTAAATTATACATGCACGGATTACTGTTTATGAATTAGTTAGAATCTATCATATGCATGAAGTTTATAGTGGTTTCATAAAAAAAAAAAAAAATTAATAACTCTTATAATATAATACTATTTATTTTTGTACACTCATATCTTCATCATTCTCCTACGGTAATTGGAAACTCTGTATGTTCTATGTTTAGCCATATGTAGATATATCATCAACTATCTATGACCTTATATTTTTTGAAGTATTAGACTTTAATTTAGTCTTAAATTTACATTTAATTAGATATATTACTTTATAAAATGGTTAACTCTAAATAAAAAAATATGAATAAATGCATACATTTTATTAATTAAAATATTAAAACTGTACACTTTATCTTCCTATGGTTTTTATGCATTTATATATTTTTACAAGTTCCATAGTTAATATATATTATTATGTAAGTTGTATTTTAAACTCTAGAAAAATATTTTTTTCTTAGAAACTTCAATCAATAATAATATCACAGAATATAATTTAATTGCATATCTCAGTACTAACAAATTGACAACAAATTCTAAATAAATTAATGCTGTGAAAATATATAAATTAAAATGTTAAATGATTTTTTTTTTATGATTAATATTGGTACTTATATAATATGCAAATAATTTATTAATTTAGGTAACCTATATTATAAATAACTCATGTTTTAATAAAAATAAAAATTTTATCTGCCAATAACTTTAAAGATATTATTTAACGTAGGTATATAGATATTTACAATTAATATTTTTTATCATAAATCTGTAAATGGACACCACTCTATTTTTATATTTTTTCGTATATATTTTTTTTTCTTACTATAACCAAAAATAGCTCTATCGGAATTTTTTTTTTTTTTGCTTTACCCCATAGTTAATTATGTTATTATTTTCTATGCTGACATCACTCTTTATTACGATGAACATGTAAATAATATTTATATATTATTATAATTGTTTCTATAAAATTTAAAATACATGCTCATAATGCACCTTTTTAACAAACGGCTTTTCTTTAGCCAAAGATAAATTAGTTTGATAAAAATCTAGAACCAAATCAAGCATTTTATAGCATGACATTAATTATTAAAGCTCTGAAATATGAAGTCAATGGTTTAAAATCACTTATTTTAAACTATATTTAACGATGTTTTCACTTTTTTTAAAAGAAAAAAGAAAATGTGTTAACTAATTATACGTGAATCATTATTTAAAAAAGTATAAATTAATTTGTTTTTCAAAACTTATTGCTCATTATTTTTTTATTTGAAACACTACGTATACCAAAAACTATGTTTATTTTCTTTTTTAACGTAAATTTTATTATATGAAAAATAAAAACTATGAGAAGCCAAATATTTTATATACTATTGTAATTGAACTGAATCAAACTGATCAATTATAGTTATATGTAATAATATCATAATATTACCGTATAATACCAATGTATATGTATATATCAATCCAAAATATTGAACATTGCAAAGCCGATTTATCAGTTGCCGAAACTTTTAGAAATAATCACGTCGTAGTATAAAATCGCATCCGATGAATCCTATTTATATTATATATTATGTACACAATGAAATACAATTTAAAATGTTATGATCATTTTATCGTATTTCGTTACAATTTAAAAACAAAAGAGATTTATAATAATTGTACGTTCAATGGTGAATAGTAATATATTTATATAATATATAACAATGCGTACTTATTTATTTAAATGAGATAACCGAATATATAATAAGTATCTATGAATGACACATATTTTTTTTAATATTAAATTAAAAATTCAACATAAAATCGCTTAATGCGGCGATTCGTTCCATTAAAAATTATTAATGGAATTGACCAAAACAATAATAGCATTATATTATATCAAAATATCCGTGTATTATAGTTGAATAAATAATGGTTTGTTTGGCAAGATTGACGGTATCGATAGTAATTGATATTTCTGTGAATGTTATGAATAAGTCGATAACAGTTTAATATATTCTCATAATTCCCATCACATTTCGGTTTTACTTCATTATTTTTGGGCGATGGACCGCATGCATTGCATGACATATCATAGCACGTCCTCAAAAACAATCTGACAAAAAAGTCACAGCACAAAACAAAACTTCATCATGCGTAAAACAATATTATACCAACATATATGGTGATATCGTTTTGTTCGGATGACGTTTGGCGGTCACAACTTATGCAGTGATATAACTACTTTGTTCCATAGCTATATGATATTTTAATAATATTATTGTATTTACGGTCGTTTAATTGTCATCAGTGAATAACCTATGGATTAAGTTGCAACGGTTCACGACCAGCTGAAATCCTTTTAGGTAATAAATATATTCCTGCATTGTATGCATATGTAATAATAACAATAATAATAACATTAGGTAATAACAATAACAATAATACGTTCGTAGATAATACTCACTGAATCGGACCTGAGCATACTATAATATTTATATATTTATACGAGTGCCATAATCGTGTCGACATAGTGATGGTATGACAGTATGAGTATTATAATAATATGAACAAATAGAATAGTTCAAAAAAACAGTAAATCATTCTGATGGGGTAAAGTAAAATCATGTAAATAACAGGTACTGTCTCGATCGTCTTAGTCTATTTTTAATAATGTAAAACGTTCGTATCATCGAAATTCCCGTCTTCTATACTTATATAAATTGAGGCATGTACGCACATAATACAACGACGTGACGTACTTATTAAATTACGTGATAAAAAACGATTTTAGTAACACAATATTAAGCAAAAAATATTATAAGAAACATTGACATGTTTAATACAAAATTTTGTAGATCACTATTTATCGTACAAGGTATTATTACACACAATTTACTATCTATGTGCACGCAGTTATCGAAAATTTCATTGATTAATGAATTGGTTCTACAATAAAAATCTCATTAAAATTATTACAATATTAGTCTATTTCTAATACTTAACTCAATAAATTTATTTGAATAACAAATTATTAAAAAGTCACAGACATTTATATCGAACCGGATTTTTTTTTTTTTTATTTATAAATATTCTTGGATTATCTATTAAATTTTCTCAATTAAGTTTTAAAAATAATATTTTATTCTGAAAGACGTCAGATAGTTGATATCCAAGCCTTATATAGACAATAAAATAAACAAGATAGTGTTGAGAATATAGCTTTATTGGTAACCCAGTATATGGGATACAATTTCTTTGATTTAAAACAACAAAAAAATAACCCTTTCAAAACACTGAGTATTTTTTTTTTATGAGAAAATGCTCGAGACATTTTGATTGATCTAGAAACAAGTATTAAACGAAATTAAAGACGACTTTTAAAGACATCCGTTAGTAGTAGCTCTGGTAGGTACTTGAACGAACACATATAGGATATAGCACTCGTTGCAAGCTATGTATATGGAATTTATTAATTTACTGATATTGATCATAATATGCCATCCAAATTTAAAACTCACATTCTTTTTATTATAGTCAATCATCTAGTTTTAAATAAATACGGCCTTTTGAGTGTCCTGAAGTAATAATATGTGGTACCTATATCTTCGAACAATATTTACATTAAACTGCTAACAGTATGCTAGTTTTACACAACGAACAATATTACTATTTTATGTTTTAAACTTTTAAAAGCTTATATAAACTTTTGAAATGAGATATTAAGCCGCAATTTTATGTACATGCAAACTACGTGAATTAACTTTCAAATTCGAATCAAATATTTCAGCCTAAAACTAGAATTTTTTACTCATTAGGAATAGTCTTTATGTTTAACTTATACGATAATAAACTTTTGAATGTATATTATAATATACTATATAATATGTTATTCGTAAACAAACTTCAGAAATTTTAAGTAGAAATACTAATATTTTAATTACGTTTTCTTTGTTGTATAATGAGTAAATTTTTAAAGCTATAAGATAAGTTATCAAATTATCAGAAGATCAAAAATCATAAAATTGCTTTCGTTAAATTATAATTATTATTATAATTATTTTAATTGCAATCATTATTTCCTAAAAAAATAAAGGAACAAATTACCAAGACATACTTGATTTTAACTATCAAAAAAATTAATTAAAATATATTTTTATCCCCTTTAAATAAAAAAATTCAAATTCAACTTATATTTTATAACTGTCTTAAAGAACTGAAGAGATTAAATCTTGAATCTTAATAATTAGTTTACTGAAAAAAAAACAATAAAGCAAAAAACAAATTGTTCTATTATCGGCTATTATGATTTTGAGGCTAGTCAACACTCAAATACATACATAAATACATACATACATATATATATAGATATGTGTGTATATAAGAAAACTTAAAATCTAATTACTTGAACAATAAACGGTTTTGATATTATCAAACGCATATTTCTCATTAGAAAATAAATTTCTTTGAACCACCGACCCTTTTGCACCATTTACTTAGATTATTATCGAGTAAATCAAAAACTATTGTATTACGTGTAGTCAAACGGCAAAGAAGACCACGATCCAAAAACAAACCAAGAAATATATAAAAAAATAATTATTATTATAATTATAATTTTTATATATAAGTATATTTGCGATTAGGGTATTTTTATACCAATATCAATAATATTTAGAATAAAATTAAAGTCTCGCTCATTTGTTGTGATAGACTGAGTAAAAATTATTTAGAAAATTTCCCTAGTAAAAAAATATAAAAACTAGATTATATATCTCTTTTTTTTCATTAAGTTCATTAAATTAATTTAAAACGAAACAGTGGGTAGTAGGTAATGACTTTGGTCTACATTATAGTTGTTGATGGATTTAGTTATTGAATAAATCACTAAAGTTAATGTGTTAAAATTGAATAAATGATTAATCATTGCTAACAAAAAAATAATTCCGTGTTAAGACAGACTGTCTTACTATAAGTATATTTTATGATTTACTAAAGCAAATTATTAAATTTTATTATAAAGAATATTATGGTAAATCAAATAGTTGAATTTATTTTTACTGAAAACGTTGCATTTGAAAATTTAGTTGTGTGGTGAACACAATTTGATAAAATATTACGTAACAACTTTAAGTTTTACAAATTAATATTTTTGAATTACAACAAAGTAACTAAAATTGATATACTTTGTTTAAAATTAATTTAAATATCTCGTTTTGTGCCAATTAAAACTTTAAATGTATTTAAAAAAGTTGTGCTTATATAGTTTTAAATTTTTAGTTTCAATATAAGCTATTTATGAGGGACCTAAAAAATGACAACTATATCCAATTTTCTGTCAGGAATTACCCTAAAAAATAGAGCTAGTAGCATTTTTATTGCTCCAAAAATTTATGACAAACACAAAAATAAAATAAAAATCACATATCGTTGTAAAATCAATACAATCATCGTTCCACTCAGAATCTAAAAATTATCCAGTGTTATAAATTTGTATTATGTATATCATTCACGAAAAAAAAAAAAAAGAAAAATAAGAGATCATTTTTTTTTATGGAAAGCATATTATATGGGTACTAAAATCTGTCACGTAATGGTAGCAAAAGTTAAAATTCGGTCCATACAAAATATGTAGAATGATGTATAATATTTATTTATATACAATATATTATAATAACCATTTAGGAAGATCGGTCCTCGAAAACGCTGTTAATGAAATATTCAAAACGGTTTGTTGCCGTGTGGCAGATAACAAAAGGATGTTATTGAACGACTTCGGGGCATTTTCATGGAGGAGAAGGGTTGGAGGGACTACCATTATTATATCGGACCGACGGACAGACGTGGCAACAACAACAGCAGTAACAGCACCTCCACCGCTAATTTCTGGTGATAAATGACGAACGACGGATACGGCCAATAATCCGTTTTTGTATATGACCTCCCACCCTAGCTACCGCTCGCCGCAGAGTTTTGCATTTGAAAGGCCATAAATTATATTATAATGTACTATATACTTTGTACGCGCGCGCGATAACCGCGGAGCGCTTGTGTACAATAATATCTTCATCCACTGAAAACAAATCTCCCTGAAAATGTGTATAAATTATTTTTCTTATCAATTATTATTATTATTATTATTACGGCGCATAGTTGTGCAGCCGGGTTGAATGACGACAGTCAATTGAAAAACTGATAAAGAGTTATATAGCTGAAAAAAGAAATACCCTACGGTTTGCAAATGCAGAGATAGACTTATTGTTCGGATGAAACACAATTCACAAATCGTATTTTCAGTATTCCCGGATGAATATCTCGTTCGTCTGAAACGTCCGGTGTTCCGGTCACGATTATCAAACGATATCGTATTAGGACGATGAAACAATGCACATGATTTGCTTATATTATTATTATTATAAGATTCACATGTTTCCTACAACTCACAAATGCTAAATACGTTTCCACGTAGATGTAAATAAACCAGTGCAGTTATTGTGACGTATCATCTATATTTATTTGAAATTTCCAGCTCAATTCTACCTACTAATATTATGCATTGATTATAAAACTACTAATAACCAATCAAAATTTGAATAAATCATAGGTGATACTACACTTTATGATATGTATATTACATCAATACATTACCCAGCAGTGACCTGTATAGTTTTTGCGTAAAATTGAGGGTAACGTAATATGGTATTGCTCATATTAAATGCTACTATATTTAAAAATAATATTTTGATTTATATTAAATGGTTTTAGTTGTTTTTATTTTTTCTACAGTATTTAAAAAGTTAAATTTTGAACTATTGACTTTTAATAAAATGTTTAAGAATATCGAAAATTGTATGCATTTGATTTTTCCATTCAACAGAGATTTGAATCGCTGCATGTGAACTTGATAACAAAAATTTTAACCGTTACAGCTGATCTCATATAAAATACAACGAGTATATAGTGACTGTATACTAGAGAATATTTCATAATATTATATTATATCTCGATGAACGAAAAAAAAAAAAAACGAAGAGTTTAAACGCACACTCGAATCACGTTTTAGATTTCTGATCTTTTTAGATTCGTTATAATGGTCGTTACTAGAGGTTCAGAACACTTGCTTAGCATTTTTTTTTTTTTTTTTAACGTAAAATAAAAAAATAATCTTGGTCGGTGCAACATCAAAATAGCACGTATGCCTGTAAAATGCAAAATATTGAGATGGTTTCAAAACGATTCCTTTGCTATAAGTCTCATAAATTATAATACTGTATGTATGTTATATATTTAATAAAATCTATAACTGAACATCGAAGTCATGTAATATTATATAAGTATAATTAACAATATTATTTCTATATAGCTTTCCCAGAAATTCATATAAAATAATTCGTGGTTCAAAACATTGTGAACATGACAGCTGCTAACCTCTTTAGTTCTTACCTCTCTTGCTAATATCGACGCAAGTATGTAAAATAACTAACTTATATTAGCAATATAGATGGGAGAACTTGTACTCATCGTCATCAAACTTCAAAATTAATAACTAAGAAAACTTAATAACCTGCGGAAACCATTGTGATAATTTATCAAAGATGTCTTATGATAAGTGGTTGTGAACGGTGAAGATGTTTTGTCGGTACAATCTCGAAAATAGCATTGAATCACATTTCGATATGAACGTATTAAGTACGATAAAAACAAGACACGAACCACAATTCTTCAATGGAATCTGTAAATTACACATATAAGAAGTTTTTTTTTTTTTTTGAAAATACTGTTATTTCACTACACCAGATATTATGATGAACTTTTAAGAATCTGCGTGTTAAAAAAAAAAAAAAAAAACATGAATGCTTCGTATAAAAAGACGTGTAAATATTAAATATGTAATATACAAATACACATCAAAAAAATCAAATAATATAGTTTTTGATACATGTCATTTGAGCTTCAAATTATTTACTATTATATACATGAACACATAATTTATATTAGCGAATAAATAAATATATATTTAAGTATTAAATACTAAAATAATGAAAACTAAAAGAGATAACATGTGTTTTGAATTTATTAATTATGAATTCATTTTTAATTAGAAATATTCTTAGCATTTTTCCAGCTAAAAAATCAATCTTAGGGTTTTAATTAGTATATTTCAATCGTATAAAATATGTTGTACTAATATTTGTTTTTACAAGATTTCTAAAATTCATTTGAAGGACTTTTCCACTCGATAATCTTATTAGAATCACGTTTTCTGTTTTAATATTATTATCAATGTCTCGATATTTTTTTTTCCAATTCGCTATTTAAATTACTATGTAAATTCATAAAATCATTAGGTATGTCGTAAAAAAATGAGCTTTGAAAAAAGTAATATTGGTAATGTAATTACAGTATGCAAGTTAACACAACTTTTGTACTTGTAAACTGTGTCAAATACTCGTAAAAATATTACTTGAACGCAGTGGCCAAATTAGTATTCGATACTTTAAAAAAATAATAAATTTGAATAGCGTTTCCGAAGCGTTCTTGACAACGCTGAATATTGTGATGACGACAACGATGATGTAATAAGTGATACAACGCGCGCAAAGTACGTTATTTCGGTACGTAACGCGCGTAAATTTTCAAACAGTTGACGGAGAAAAGTTCAATGTAAATGCGTGTGCTGTGCGCCAAAGTAGAGATGATCGCACGTAAAACGACGACAGTAAATATATATAATATTAGATTATTAGATTATGGATGGACGGAGACGATAGTTACATGGAACACGCATACATAACCCTTTACAAACCATGTAACTAATACACAGATACGAACGTGTGTGTATACGTATAAATCGGGCGAGTGTGAGCGGGTGCGCTTATATTATTACATAATATTCGCGTAAGACACGTGCCTCGCCGACAAGTAAATATAATATTCCCGAGCAGACTCCGTGCTGACTGCGATAAAGTTTGGAACTGTAATTTTTTGACGACGGCGAATCGTCTACCAGTAGTGATCTGCTGTTCGTCGTAACTCTTGTAATCCTGTTTGCATATTATTCAGCACTGCCGGTGGTAATAAATTACACAAGGTCTTCACGCGTATACATTACAATATATAAAGATACATGTATATTTTATAAACATATTGACGGCGATGCGCTGTCGTACTAACCCGGGATAAAGACTATATATGATGTACGTACGTATAAGCGATTTAAAATACAGGAAATAACACTTTATTTTATTAGAAAAACGAACCGTGCAGGGTACATGCGCACGACTCGAAAAAACAATGTACGCCGTTATAATCTATACAGGTCGCTACGATAACAAATTGTTATTAACAATATAATATATTATAATATACCTACTTTAACCTAACCGCCGCAAATCAACCGAATTCAACGATACCCGCGCGTGCGATGCAACCGACCGTTTGCAGTGTCTGAATAGTATTATTGTCCGGGTGAATATTGTTTTGCTGTTATTTTTTCGCTTTTTCCGTAGTCAGACCTAAATATTATTGTTGTAATAGTATTATTATTATTATTATTATTATTATTATTATTATTATTATTATTACTATTATTATTATTATTACTACTTCTATGGTAGTACCCATAACAATATCCATGAGTATAGAACAATAATATGCGAGTTTAGTTATTGTTTTATCCGAATACACAATACTTCCACCGTCTAAAATAAACAAATAAAACCGTTAGTTGTGAAGCGCATTAAAAAGCGATTATTGTTAATTATTTCATGGTTATTAATATTATTACTTATTCAATTGCATGCTTACATTATGTTTTTCAATACGTCTTTAAAATATTTCGAAATCCGAATTGGACGTCTTCGTGATAGCATAATATTCAAGACAGTATACTACTACTGTTTGATATTGTGGGTGAAGACGTAAAATTGTATTACATTTGTTTCATGTAATAAATTGTCGTCTCCAAAACACATATATGCATACGTATTTCCACTTATGTATACGCGTCAAATTATATTTTATTTTATATTTATACATTATGTAGAGAATAAGGGTATTATATATACAGACTACAGAGTTTCAGTAAATATTCTTTGTAGATGTACCACAATACCTCGAGATAATATCATGAGTATATTTCTTTATTTAATAAAATAGGTAGTAAACATGACTTCCCAGATCCAATCGTTGCTTTTTCTTGTGTTCAATTTATTTTCAAATAAGAAAAAATAAATAGGAATACCTATTTAAATAGTGAAAATGGTAATATTATTCTACGTATTAAATGTTTTGTACTAATTTTCCATGTACGTTTTGTATTCAACGGTTATTGCAATATATTTTTTTTAACAAAATCTGAATAATTTGATAGATAAAAGATATTTTCTATACACTTTTATCTGTATATATTATAGTTCATATCAAAATATGTGGAATCAATAATATTGAATAATATGACTAAAAAAAATTAATATATTTTCTAGTCGATATACTTAATTTACTGAACGATTTATTATGAAAAACAAATTATGAATGTTTAATTTAAAATTGTTTTATTTATATCAAATAGTATACTGTAATATATTTATGTAAAATGTATTTTTAATAATATATATATAATATAATTAAAAGAAACTATAGACATAAATACAAATGTATTTGCGTGATCGCCAAACAGAAGTTGCATTTGCAACGATTTTATATCTAAAACCGTTTTCTAGTGGTAGAAATCGGGTACTTCAATGCTTTTAAAATGAAAACCTCTACACAATACATATTATATGTATATAAATATATATATATAATATATGTTGTATGTATATCGGGTCCCTTTTACAAAATTACAGACATTTTGCGCGAGTATTCGAACTATCGTAGGCGGTTTTCTACATCCGGTACGCACATAATATATAATACTATATATATATACAGTTTTGGCGGTATTCGCTACAATTCACGCGTTGCGTGCCGGTACTGATACGATAATCCTTAGTGCGCGCGATAAGCATAGAAAAATAATTGCGCATTGCGGATGAGTCAGCTGGCGACTATACCATTTTGTCATGAGTAGTTTGATTTCAATATTGAATTGAAAAATAAGAGGGAATTTTAAAATTTAAAAACGATAACATATCAACATCAGGTACAACTTCAACGAGTGGTATAAAATGTAGAGGACTGATGAGACATTTTACATGACAACATTATTTTATTATTATTATTGTTTTTTTTTTTTTTTTTTAAACTAAAATTACCTACTTAGTGATGACTTTTGTCGATTTTATGTTTAGAAAGTTGATTGGATGGCACCTGAGAGAAATTAATGAAGGTAATTTGAAATTTCAGAAAGAAATACATAACAGTCTCATGCATGAAATAAATACCTTTAAAATGCGTTTTTTAACAAAGTTCCATTATAGGTACCATTGAAATACTGCGGTTATTATTTACCCACTTAAGTTTAATAATTATAACATAAATTATATAGGAATAGAGTCTTTGGTATACAAAATAAAAAAACCATCTTATTATTTTTATTTTCTGAATAGTTGATCTGTTTAGATTTTACTATATTTTTTCAGAAACACTGTTTAATAATTACAATCGATCAAAGTTTGCTGGAATATATTAAGTGTAAAAAATTAGAACATGATTAATTATTATGAGATTGAACATAACATATGATTTGTTTTTTTTGACAGTTGTATAATATGTTATTTAAATTAAAAAAATTAAATGTGTTTATAAAATGTGAAAGTGTTATCGAGAATCAAATATTGGTTTGAGAAAAAATAATCATAATCGATAAAGCAATTACATTGACGACTTTAATACGGTTTTAATATATAATATTTAATAAATAATTTAATGGTTGCATAACGTTATTGTATGAAATCAAAATTTGTCCATATAATAACCATTTAATAAATCGCCATTAAAAGTCATCTTTGTAATAATAATAACATATAGTAGGTTAGGTAGTCTCATGATAAAATGCGAATATTCCTTTGTAATTTATTATTTTATAATTTCGTTGGGTACTTTCGACTGTGAAGAACTTCGTATATTTGTGCAAATGTCTCGGAGGACATAATAAAATGACGTGGCACTATATTTTTTTTATATCAGCCCGCTATATCTGAATAATAATGAACGTACACCCGTAATATAGTTTCTAGATAATTTTATTAAATACTTAACTGTCAAATTAATAAAAGTTTGGACGAATTTATAGCATAACGACCTCTTGGTTTTATATTTTAATTTTACTACTCACCTCTGCGTGCACCCCTACATCACGACCTAATACAACGAGGGGGATCTTTACAACCATGCAATAATTTCAGTGCAAGAGTAATAATATCAGACAAAAATTTAGAGTTTTATTATTTTAATTTTGTTGGTTAATATCGTTATTATTATTATTTTTTACCTCCGTTTCGTTTGGCATAGTATATTAATGAATACTTCATATCATAACGCATTCGCAAGCATATGGTCACTCTTGTTTAAATATTATGTAATTTGGAATCAATACAGAAAGCTTTACCTTCATATATTATGTATAATGTACATATTAGTAAAACGAAGTATAAATGTGAAAACAAAGTGTATATGAATAATAAACATGTTTAACACTGTTGTTTACATTTATTGGCTAAAAGTATTTATCCCATTGGTGGGTGCGTTTAAATACATCTGTATTATCGAGAAAAAAATCTGAATTCAAGCCTAAGGGTAAAAAAATATTATAGACTCACTGTATCAACATAGTATGAATACATATATATTTGTGACCCTAATTATATAATTTGATTACGTTGGATCGTCCAAAATTCATAATAGTATTGTAACTTGAACTAGCGAAATAACTTTATTTTCATGATATTTTTAAACCAAAAATTAACCTATTATATTTCTAATCAATAAACAATGGTTGTTAGTTGTAATATGTATAATGTATATTGTATATATTGTTTATTTATTTTTGATATTCATTATCGTATGCAGGTCATTAGGAAGTGGAAAAAATGCATCGATCCCATAAAAAAAAAAAAAAAAAAACATACTTTCAATTTATATTTTAAGTGGAAAATATTTTCAATTACAAAACCTTTACAGTCATCATAAATATAATTATTATTCATTATATTCGCAATTAGTGTTAAATAAAATATGTATAAAAAGAATTTTAGTAAAAATTGGTTATTTTATATTTCACTTTTTTTTCTTATCCGTTATTTGCTTTTAAGTTTATTTGAAAAATAAAATAAAAAATATATAATACAAATTGTATCTACCAATTACAGTCATAATTTGCAGGTATAAAAAAGTTAATTAGAATACAAAATATTGACGGATGAACACGGTTATAACGTTTTATAATTTAGATATACCTACACAAAATATACATATTATTTTACTTTAACGCTAAATTCTGTGTGTATTTTCATTTTTACTTGTTTTATAATTAATATATCACAATGAACTATAATGATTCTAAAATTTAAATAACAAAATAATACAACTGCAACTATGATTTGTATGAAATTCGGCCTGGTCTGAAAATTTTTTTTAGATTATCAAAAAGTTTTTCTTTGTATTGTGAAAACATATTTGATTTTAATATTTTACAATTCTTTATATTATGTTTTTACATTTTTTTTTTTTATTAATTCAATATATTATTAACATATATTTTATCAACAATTTTAATAATATCTATGAACTTTGACTATAATAAATTTAAATGCATAATAATATCATTCAAAACTTCTTGTGAAAAATTTGAATTTAAATTATGCAACTGATAATTATAATGCAAAAATAGTAGCAAAAACTTAGTTTAGATCGTTTAAAAAAAAACCATAAGTATGTATATAGAAACTTCATTAAAAAAAAAAATCACCTAAACATATTCTAGTTAAAGATTGGAATATAAAACTTTCAAAAACTTTCTACAGTTTTTAAAAGTTTTAAAACAATAAAACAATGGAACTGAAAATCCGGCTTGAGAGGAAATCGAACTGTGATAATACACTTTTGCCGTTAATACCATTTTATGTTTACAATTTACTAAAGAAAAAACATATTGTAAAACAAGTCTACCCCGTTTCCGTTTAGAATCAAGTATAATAGATTTAGTATCTAGATATATTGATGAATTAAGAACCAAAAACTATGTATTTTTCTTAGATAATATCACTAATAGGTATATTTTGTTTTTTAATTGTTGTGAAGGGAATATACAACAATATAAGTCACATAAAATGTGCAATACATTTAATTATACAAATTGAATATTTTTTCCAAACTAATAGTTTTTCGTCTGATAATTTATATCGACTTTTTAGTAAGCTACTTATTTTTTAAATAACGATCAAACTCGAAAAAAAAAAACCTAACCGTTATCGTTTTGTTTTATAGGACATGACACACGAATAGGGTAGACGGACTCGGCTATAAGACCTTCTATACTGCCGTAAAAATAATCATTGTCGTAAAAAAAAATGAGCCGATAAAAAAAAAAAAAAAAAACAATTCAACAATGGTAGATAATATAGTCATAGTTAACATTATTATTAACCAGTAAGATAATTTTTTACTTCTTTTTTTCGTGTACAGTAAACATTAACTAATTGTGTGTTTAATGAAAAAAAAACTTTAATCATTATTTAGTCGTGTTATTATACAAGACAGACGATTGTCGTCTATTTGATTGTTCGCTGTGAGTGTAAATCTCAGAAATATAATGTAATGAATGAAATAAATCATACGCGAAGATTAAAATTTCATCAGTTTATCATTATTTGCATGTTTTGGTTGATTATAACATTTTTGTTATCGTTTTCTTTAATACTACATTAGATATTATAATGCATAATAAAACTATATTACATAACAAAACGGAACAAGTGCCAAAAAAATTCGTACTTTCTGAAATAGTTTCCAGTGTGCTTTTGTTTTATTCCAAGACTTGTTCAAAGAACTCGAACACTTCGAATATCAATTAATAAATGATAAATGTATTTATAAATTAAAAAGTCATATTTATTAATGTAGACCGTTGAAAAAAAATAAAACCTTGGAAATATATACTAACAAACATATCATGAAGTAGTTAATAAATATAATATTATCTATATGAATATTTCACGCGTCCACTGTGATGATAATAACATGACTGAATTATTTTTTCGCAATATTCTAAACTGTGCAATTACTTCCAAAGAATTCGCGCATTGTATAACGCTATACATTCTACTTGATTATTATGTATCTTGGAAAAGACACATTTTTATTTGTATTCAAATAGAAACACATATAAGTACATTATACACGATCATTAAAAAACCATTTAAAATGTACTTCATATATTATGTTTGCAAAAAACATTTGTGGACATACACAAATATTTGGTAATAATTTATATATATATGCATTTATTTAGCAATTTATTGAAAATGAGTACATACATTTGATACAATTAGGTTTTGTTAAATAATTAATAAATCTTATATTTCTACTTGTTTAATCAAATATAACATAGTATAAATTTACAACACTGATAATATTTACCAATCGTAATTACATTTTACATTTTATACTTGTTGAGCTACTACTGTAAATTCATAATATTTTTATCCAAGCAAGTGAATAAGAACTTTATTTTATAAAATTATAATATTTCAAGTATTTAATAAAACTATTTAGAACCAATATTACTGGAATAGGCCGTTTATTCAAAACGTGTAGTGGTTTTAAAAAAATAGTATTATATTATTACAATATATGCATTACTATTAGAGAATATAGATCGGATATTTATTTATTTATTTATTTATCATATTTTTTTTTTAGAAAATTTTAAGTTATTCGAAGTAAGATAGATATAGTTAGTACGATCATAATAGAAAACATGATGGATTGAACGGAGCAAGCGCCCAACTTACAACAATAATCGAATAATATTGTAGACTCTACCGCAGTATCCTGTGAAGCTTTCATATAGTTTCCAAGCGGAATATTGAAGCTTTCAAAAACGAACGTGAACTCAAATACTGCACTTAATAACAAAGTATTATTATTAATAATATATCAAATAGACATTTTTCCCCACTAAAATATCTAAAATTTTCGAAGTATGAATTTAAAAATAAGGTAGATATTTAATAATATGGTAATGTAGTTAACCACCAATGATGATACGATAATAGTAATATGGGTACGAACGCGATTATTAAATGTTTTAAACAGTTCAGTTATTACATCTATGGATGTGAGCAAATCGGATTATCTGAATTCTGACAGGTTAATTCATGTGGCGTCGTGGGTCCAATATTAAATCCTGCCCCTATGTATTCATAAATCTAACGAAAAAGATACCTTAAGTTAGGCCGTCAATTCAGAAAATGCAGATAAATTAATTTGTTACGTGGTGTAGCACTATACTGTATTACGCGCTACGCGTATAATATACGTCTCATAAGTTCCGTAACACCCTAAGCATTTCCTTTGCGAATGAATCATTTCCAGTGCGGTCTTTTCGACAGTGATCTATAGCTGGGTTACATATTTAAATTTAGTGTCACATTTTCAAAAAAAAAAAAAAAAACAGATTTAAAATTAATTATTTTTTAGCAAAATTATAAACATTTTAATAATCATTTTATTTTTAAGCCCGACCAAAATGTCAAGTTAAAAAATTGCTTTTATAAAAAATTAAAAAGTTTCAGTAATATACAAAAATCCATATAATATTATAACAGCAAAAACTAAATTTATGTGTAAACAAACCACTAAGCATCGAGAAGAAACATCATTCAATAATAGAAAATTATTAATTTGCTGAGAAAACATGTATGTGGAGTTGCGAGACTTATGGGACATATGCTATACAGTGTATACTGTGTACTCAACATAATATACTTTCAGAAAAGTGGCGATCGATCAAAACATAATAATACGCTTCCTATTTTCGCCGCCACGAGAGGATTAGACGTGTCGGCCTCCGGCCGAACAACCAATCAACCTACCAACCGGACAGCCATCAGAGGCCATCACTCACCATCGGACTTGACGTCTGCGAGTTTAAAATATGAGTCTAAAATCTATCGTCTTTTCCGCCCTACCCAGCCATAATTCCCTATGTAATCTTTGCGAACCAAAAGTTTTCACCGCCCCGCAAAATATACTCGAAAACTTTAGTGAAGTACATGCCGATTAATTGGAAAACTCGGCTTGCACTAAGTCAAAGACTATACCAAACCGTCAGCTCGTCGTCGTCCGCTCATAGATTGTCAAAGTTTCATCGAACGTGTTTACAGTTCCGACTATTATGATATTATGATGATGTGCAATCTATATATATACACCCACCTCCATCGCCGACGTGTTTGCCAACCATAATTTGTTATTATTTCCACAGGAAGATTGTCACTTATTCTCTTGAATATTTTCAAACACGAAAGGTTAGATTAAACTTGGCACGCGAGTTGTCCAGCTTCTTCTGAAACGAAATGTACACCTATGAAAATAAAACACAGCA
The DNA here is from genome assembly GCF_002803265.2 of Melanaphis sacchari. NCBI lineage: Eukaryota > Metazoa > Arthropoda > Insecta > Hemiptera > Aphididae > Melanaphis > Melanaphis sacchari. Next base: position 2,145,218 of record NW_020271547.1, on the reverse strand, counting down.
TTTATGATATAAATGAACTGGAATATGTTCATAGTTTATATACTTGTTCTATAATCTATTTTTAATAATTATTAAGTCGAAAATTGAGGTTTTTCATTTAAAAGAAAATAATAATAATAATAATCAAAATCAATTTCACCGTGTATCACGATATTTTTCAATAACACACACCATAAATCTGTCCATCAGAAAATTTATGTACGCGCATTACACATAACCATTAGGAAGCGTCCCAAATGTTGATATTTACGAGATTTTAGTTCTAAGTCGTATACCAAGTAAAGAACGAAAATCTGACTCGTATTTATTACTATAAAGTAACCTTGACACATATGTAAGCTTAACAAACATTTTGTACCCTGCATTGCCGTTATACTTTCAAACCTACTCATCCCCACCGACTGTATCCACCCCACGCGAGCTTGTACCTCAGTATGGTTGGGTAAAATTAATTATGCTTTGAAATGAGTTCAATGTGACTTCACATACATGTAAGTATAGACCATTTATGGGTTACGCAATTATTATTACGTTCTTCGGTTTAAGCGTATATGTGTGAAAATTTACAAGTGTATATTATTATTATTATTATTATTATTATTATTATTATTAAATTATTGAAATTATTGTTACAGTTTATAACAATGTATTATATTTGCAGTCATTGCGATCTACTGGAAATATCTAACATTGTGCGAAAATTCTTCGTTGCGACGATTCACGAGATAAATCTCGAACGCAGAATCGACCCGTGTAGTTATTACATAATATTCAATATGGATTTGCTCGCTCGCACACATTCAGAGTTTGTACGTTTTACGATAAATCCTAGTGGCAGTTACCTACTATTTGTGTAATCGGTAAAGTAACAGTCGTATGTAAATTATAAAGTCTGTTCACATAATATATTATATTAGGCATCTCAATAAAATGTATAACACAATAAAAAAAAAACATTCTGTTACTTTTGCTCATTCATGTATATACATACAGAGTAATTAATTTAATAGAAAACACTCATTAGTCATTATCTCGAAAAATATAAATGTTTTAGAAAATATTTTATTGAAACTTTTCAAAATTTAAAATAATTTCATATAATATTAAAACTATAAAAATACAATTTTTAAAGAAAAAAATCTTTAATAGTTTATTATTATTATAGTTTTTCAGATTTACAATTTTAATTTAATATCCCAAGTAAAATATTTTGCTAGAAAAATTTTTTATCTTTATGTTCAGAGAAATTCGTTTAAAATATATTCGTATTGGGGATATTTTTTTTCAACAGTTTTATTTCATGATAGATATAAATATACTTGTATATACTTACAAGTACTAGAGAATAAGCCACATGTAATACGCGATATTATTTTTTAGGTTGATATTTTATTATTGTCTCGTAGCTAAGTTTAATTGAACAATATTTTAATGGTAATGCCTACTTTAACTTATATAAATTGTTTATTTTAAGTAAAAGTGGAGTTATGAATATATATAATGGTTTTACAATGATGTGTAATGTGTATGTTATTTTTCCGTTTTTCTGTCATAATCTTTAAATCAGTAAAATATGCTTCAATCTTCAATTTTGAAGGAGATTTCTAGAATAAAATTTAAACTATTTAATCATTTTTGAATAGGTCGAAAGTAAAAAAAAAAATATTGATATGTATTTTTCTTCATATAATCCATTAGAAAAAATTAAAAATTAAATTAAAAAGAGAATAATCATAAGAACACAAGTTTTTGACAAAATATTTATTTATTTTTATTTTTTTGTCATAATTCAAAATTAATAACCGTTGGTAGTGTACATATTTTTCATACTAAATTTATAAATATTTAAAGCTAAAATATTAACGCAATTAGATATACACATGCAAAAATTGTTATTTTATTGAAATTCAAAAAAATATTAATCGTAGAAACTTCAAACATTTTACTATTACCTACTTAAAATATTCATTTTAGTGATGATGTATTTTTCAAAATATTAAGACTAAGCTTATGCAATTTTTAAGTATTTAAAAAATGTATACTTTAATTTTATAACTTCAAAGTTTTAAAAATAAGATAAACTGAATGATATTTTGTGTATTATAACTCAAATGGTACCCTTAAAATTAATGATTTGATGCAGTTCAGCTAGACTTTAAATACTTTTAATAAATTAACAACTCATTTTAAATTCCATAAATACAAAAAAAAAAATGTTAAAAAAAATATTTTGATTCAGATTATAAAATTAAAAATGTATTCTATCATTAACTCATTTATTCAAAAAAAAACTTGGAAAATGGTAATGATGAAAACGTAACTTTTATTCTAAAATATTATTTTATTTCTTAAAAACATAGAAGAAAAAATATTTTACAAACTGCTATAACTTTTTAAATCAATGAATATTTACTGTTAAAATATTAACCTGGTATACTCGTAGTTGTGTTTACGTAGTTGTAAATAAAAAATACAATGTTTTACCGACATGATGATAGTAATCAAAATTCAAGTATAGTTGATTATAACCATTTCAGGCCACTTGTGTTTTCAATTATAAATACGTCTTAAAAACTATTTAAATCGTACAAAAAAAAAAAAAAAAATAATAATTAATAAAAATATTGTTGTATACATATTATAGCATATCTCAAACAAAACAATCTAAACGGTTGAACAAAGTTAAATTCTATTTTCCATCGACGTTTTAACAGTGTGGCGTTTAGTGACATAGAAGACAAAAATGAATCGGAACTCAACAACTAGTTCTGACGAAATACATTTAAACAAATTATTATTTACAGATCCATAATATTTATTATTAAATTTTTGTAAACAATACACGGACCAATTTGATATGGGTAAAATGAGTTAAAAACGTACTATAATAACCACCAACACCAGAATATCCCAGCAATAAACCCCTCTGACAAGGTGCGTGTATTGAATAACAATTATTATCATTATTATATTTATTTATTTTTTAATTCGGTAACCGTGGCAACGCAATATAAAAATTAAGTTTTTTTTAAGGAAATGCGAATTTCTATCGATGAAATAACTCAGGAATCTGTAAATGACGTGAACGTGACTATATTGTTAAATGTCAAACTATTATTTTATTTTTGTTATCCAGCACGTCATAAAACAATTGAAACGTCTACATTTTTACAATAAATTCAGTTCTTGGTAGGATTTCAAAAGTCGTACACTGTATATGAAAGTTAGGTACAACCTGTCATTGGTTCTCATGAATAAATAACCACACAATATATAATAGTAATAATATATATATTATTGTGAAAAGTATGAAACGACTTGATTTGGATTATTGAGCATTAAAAGTTCGTAGGGAAACTCGAAGAAATGGAAAATATAAATATATAAAATAGAAAGGTCAAATTTATTACATTTTTCTTTGCGTCAGAACTTTTATGTATATATTAATACTTTTCTAGATATAATATACTCGTTCGAAAAACTTTTATATCATATATAATAACATATACTCTGTACGCTTGCAATATCACTAGCTGATGCTGAGAATCAAGACAAATATTTTTTCATTCATATAGTATTTAATTTATGCATAGAAAATACTCAAATTACTTTAATATAAACATTTTATTACCATATTCGATGAAATTCGAATACTACTGAATACGAATGAAAACAAAATATATAATATTTTACATATTCACTCCTTTAGGTTTCTTTGCGGTTACAGCGAATTGAACAAAAATATCACTCTTTTACGTGTAATATCTAATATTATTTGCATATGGTGAACTTAAATTACATTATCATAATTAAGTTTTCCAATGCATGTATAATTCAGCTAATTTTTTATGGAAATAAATTTTTTTCTATTTGGAAAAGTGGTAATTTAAAATGTAGGTTATAACGAAACTAATGATTTATTCTTATTTGTAAAAGTTTGTATTTCAAATAAAAGACTATTTAATATTATAGTATTACTTTAAAAATAATCAGTTTTAACACATTGTAACATATTTAGTATGTTATATGTGTTCACAGTTCGTAGAATATTATATTTTTCTATCTACTATACAGACAAAAAATAAGATTATAACAGCACCACACCGATATGTTGGAAATTTTCACAAGAGATAAAATATTCATAGAAGTAAGGTAATTTTTTTTTTTAATTTTCGTACTTATTAGCTAACATTGGTATAATTTAAACTTATTTGTTTATATTTTATACCAGAAATATCTTATGATTATCGCGCACATGTAAAGAATTTAAATACGTTCACTATCAGTAGTAAAATACTTAAAAATGTGTAATCGGTACTGCAATAGAATTTATTTAAAAATAAACAGCATAATATTTTTTATCAGAGATCATTTATCATAGTCTTATTTTTAAACTACACATCAATTTTCAAAAGGTATTAACTATTAACTTTATCTAAATCATTCACAAAACTTATAAATATTATATAAAACGTACTTTTCTAAGAACTAATAATGTAGATCCAATGAAAACATACAAAATTAAAATAATCTTTAATAATCAAATACCTGGTTAAGTACGTATTTATTAAAAATGCAGCTTACTAAAACTCGTTTATCAATTTGATGACGGGTTAATGTTTAATATTTACTCAGAAATCAAGGTATCAAGTCTCGTGTATGTTAGTACTCAATTTACTACATGCATAGTGCTAATATCAATATTATAACGGCAGGAGATGAGAAAAGAAATGTCGATGTATATAAAAAAAGTCACATCACAATACCACTGTATATGGTTAAGTTACACATAACATTGAAAATATAATAGTAATATTTTGACTCTGACATCCTTAATATAACGTTTAACAATAATATGTATAAATCAAATACCTACACTGACGTATTAAGATAAGTGTACAATATTGTTATAAACAAAACTCCATCACGTTGTTTGACTTCATTTGAATTTTGAAACGGATAAAATGTATATGACAAATTTCACGTATTGCACACGAAGTTTATAAACGATGCACTATAAATAACGAATATAAATATGTAAACAGAAATTACGGTGGTGTATGATAATAATACGATGCGCTGTATCTGTTATACTGTTATACAGTGGTACTATTTGAGTAATGTGTTGTAGGGTATTACAAAACCCATAAATTTTAAATTTCCTACATTTTTCATAATATTATATAAAACAAAATAAAATGTTGTTTTACGTCTGGAGGCCATTAACAACACATGTTTTTATTATTGTTTCAAAAATATCACAATAATATACATTATTAATTTTATCATTTAAAATTTTAAAGAATACGTACGTCGTATATGTTAACATTTTTCATGGTAAATAGTTAATTTATTTATTTATATATTAAAAGAAATAAATCTATACACTCGAAAACTACTTGACCATATTGAATAAAAGTTATATCATTATATAAATAGATTTCTTGAGATTAGAAAAAACTCGCATGTGAATTTTATTTTGACCCACGAAAATTGAATATTTTTTTTTTTTTGTTTTTATAAAGGGATACTGTTGGTATAATAAAATATTTATTACGGTTGGATATTTTTTTCCTGTATTGTATTATATTTTGACATTTAGACTAATAAAGCTGTTTTATACAAATGTAAAATTGAATAACAGCTATCATATACGTATATAAAAATGTGTGGTTGAGGTTTGTTTATATACTAAAAAAATAATTGACTATTTTTAACGGAAAACAAATGATAATATTTCCATAGAAACAAAACGAAAACGATAAATAAATAGATTATAATTGACAATCGGAAAATACAGATAAAATTAATCTAGTCAGTTAATATTTAAGTGACGTATTATGATATTCAAATTCACAGGTTTTTGATCATTTGACACCAAATTGTGAATACTTATTATTTTATTCACAAATGAAAAGTAAGAGTATTAAAATAGAAGCCACGGATAACAGCCATTATACATAAAAGGCAAAGTGTATGTCTGAGGCTTATAGAATCATAAGATACATTATCGTTTTTAACGACTTGAGAAATTATTTACCCGCTACCTATTAAATAAGATTAAAAACATAATCCCACATTTGTTTTATTTTTGCTTACAATCAGTTAAACGTAAGTAAAAAAGGTTATTTATCAGCTGCAAAAGGACTGCATATCTCGGTTCTATTTACCCCCGAGAAACATCGAGTAATACATAATATAATATGTATTTATTATTTTGTAATGATCTATGACACAAATAAAATGACGAGAATAAGTCAGTATAAATTATTTTTTAATACTCTCTACGTGTTAATGACGCATGACTATAATGTAATACCCAAATACACTACATTAATCAATAAAATGATGTCTGTATGGTTGATGTATGACTTATTGTAACCGATAGAAAAATTATTATTACACATAAATATCGCTCAAGCTCTATAAATAATGTTTAGATATTAAAATATGTCAGTAATCTAACCCAATTTAGTTTCTTAACAATTCGTAAGTTGTCATAAATCGTATATATATATATATATATATGTATATAAGCAACTTGATAATAAAATGTAACTTCTGATTGATGTTTTTAGATTATTCGTTAAATTATGTACTCGCAGTTTGTTATTAATATTATAGTTGCATAAAATAATAAACTATATCAATTTAATTTATAGCCAAAAGTTATGTAATTACGTATACAATTTAGTGAACTTAATCCAAATGGAGTGAGAAACATTTTTTCATAAGTTTTTGTTACCTACTGCTTCTATAATATGATATATTAGATTGCACTCGACACCCTCTACATTTTATACGCTATTTACGCCGATGGATTTTGTATTAAATAAAGCTTACAAAAAAACCTGGGTTTTTTTTTCTAAATTTTTTTTTTTAATTCATAATTAAAAATTTAACAATCAATTTTAAAAACGTAGTCGTTCGATCGCATTGCAATAGGTACCTAGATATTTGATATAATTATAATAAGTAAACGATGTGGTAATTATTAATACGATAGTTATTTACATTTTACAAAACCCATTTTTGTACGGCTTTAGAAAATTGTCATGTTTAGGTACCTTTCCATTTTGAACATGAAAATTCGTAAATTTTAATTACCATCTAAAGCTTTTTGAATTTAAATTTAAAAATTTAAAAATTTAAAATTTAAATTTTTTTTGTTTTAAAAATTAGTATTATTTATATTTGAAGGGCGTTGCCAAAATGTAATATTATTATTATTGTCATATCGTTGCTGTGCACAAGCCGTGTCCAAGTGAGCAGGATATATTAGCTTGAAACAAGATAAAACAGTTACTGCACTTTATTGCAATTGGATTCCGAGTATAAATTTTCCATTTAGTAAGTATGCGTCAATAAACCTATAGTGTGTAATTTTCTTCGACATTTTCACGAAATATTCGCTCTAATAATTTTGGTTTATAGTTTATTTATTCATATGGAATTATATTATAAGCCTGCATTGAATTTTCCATGAAATCCTACAAAACTATATGAAACTACTCATGGTTTTGTTTGTTATGCAATCGTTCAAATTTTGCATAAATCATTTTGAATGCGTTTATAATACATATCGTACACGCCTAATTTTACAAACATGCAAATAATAATGTGTGCACTAGTGCAAATTACAAATTGAATGATTTTTAAATTTATCGTATGAAGATTATTGTGCAGATAATTTTTACAAAAAATAATAGTTATAAAAATATCTGATAATCCGCCATCTTGTTAATTATTTTTATAGAATTACTAAAAATATGTATATTACACATAATATAATATATAAATTAAAAACTATGAATTAAAATTAAAATTTGCTAAAATTTTTTAGACCCCATTGCTTTTAACATTTTATTTTTATAAGTATGTATGATCTCTTTAACTTTAAATTAAACGTACAAAAATACTTTGTGTTAAACAGTTATGTATTAGTGCTACATAATATTGTAGCGAAACTGTTGTAAGTAATCACATAATAATATAGAGATGCCATACCTTGTGTACTACTGAACTGGGAAATTGTTAATTAAATTAATTCTTACATTTTATCGGAAATCTGTAAACTCTACAGTTTAATTTGTTTTTTTTATCAAGTAGGTTAGGTATTATAACATAACGGCAAGATTGATCTCATTCGAGTTAACGTATACCACCGATTTCTATTAATACATCGAAGTCGTGCTGCATAATAAAATACGCATTATACATTTACAACCCGGTGAATGTAAACAATAGAAGGTATAACCTACTTTCGGATTGACAGTTAAAATATTTACTATAACCTTCTGGCTATAGAGTAAAAGAGCACGTTATTTCGCATTTAGCTTAAATTGTTTTTAGGTTCAATACATCCACGAAATGTAGGACAGTTGTTCTAAAATCGGTTGTTTCGCCAAAATGCATTATTTGATTAAAGTGCCTAGCAAATGATAATGACTACTGAAGAGCAAATGTGAAACCCACGGAACTAAGCGATTCTAATAAGCTACCCTTATAAATCTAAACTGGGTCAGTGTGTATTTTTCTTTGCACCGCAATAAATAGCAACAGTCGATGTGGGTGTGACGAGGATAAAGCAGTGAATTAGGTGTGTACAGTAGAGAGTGGTGGTGCCTACTACTGTCGACGGTGGCAGTGGCCCTGATCTAGTATAACAGTACATTACACATGGTTTATAAGAGCATATAATTTATCTATCTATATAATATAAACCAAAAATAAATAATAGATGCATTTTTAGGTTCATCTAAATTTTAAAACCAACGTGCTACCGAACTGGTTATCACTTGCGAATATAGATAACTATATATTATATTTTAATCGTATTTAAATTGTTTGAAATATAATAAGCCTATAAAAACATATTAAATTGCACTATGATTAATATAATAAAATATTATACGTATACAATTTTATCTTGTAGTCTTATTCATCAACACACATTAAAAAATCTTGAATAAGTAGGATAAAATTTAAAAAATTGTAACATACTCCATAATATTATATAACCAAAATATAGTTAAATCACCTCGAAGTTCTATCAGGTTACGTTTGTGGCGTGTATGTTTCGTGTACTCAAGTGTGAATTGAGGAAACAAAAGTTTTGAAACGTTTCCAAAAATCCACTTACGTGCGTGAACTCCACCATAAGTATTTTTCCATGTTTATGTCGTGTTTTTATTTTTGAAAAAAGCTCTGCGTGAAAAATCAAATACTTATCTTAACATCAAACAGAGCGTGGTGTATAGCGTATCATCGCGTATTGAACTTTGTAAAATCAAGTTATACTCAAAGCCATCAAGAAGATGTCTATAATTAAATTGTTAGCTACCCAAATTAAAAATATTTAACTCAAGTTTTCTCAATAATTCGTAAGAATTTGTTGGCAGTAAGTTTGTCTGTTTTAAATTATACAAAAAAGTTTAAATTATGGAGAACTTTGTCGAAGTAAAATTGTTTTTTTTTTTTTTTTTAAGTACTTGGCCGTGGTAAAATAATTATGCATGCTATTTGAAAATATACATTTAAAATGTTTAATACATTCCTGTCTAAATTGACTAAATTAAAAAGTTACTAATCAGTCAGTTATAAATGATAAAAAAATAAATATCAGTAAAAATAACTTTTTCTGGTTTAACAATAAAAATATTATAAAAACTCCAGTAGTCACAAATTAACGTGCATATTTATTTTCAAATTTGCAGGTATGGCACTATATGATCTAAAAACTCATTACTGATGAGGTAGTGTCTACAATTTATTGTTTATATTATATTAAACCATACTCACCGAAATTTGTATTTTTCAGATGTTTGAATGAATTGCTTGCATGTTTGTGTTGTTGACCTCCAACTTAATTCAATCGATTCATAGCAATATTTTGAAAACAAATCGCAGTTAATTACAGATCGATATCTATAATTCACAAATAAGTATTTTAAATATTTTAAGCTGAATACCATTTCAGGAAAAATAAACTAATAAAAATTACACAAACAAAACCTTGAAAATGACTAAAAACCTTTGGGTTTTATAGAAGTTAGCTATTATTTAAAAATTTAATGTTATTTAAAAATAGCTTAACATACATATTATCATCAATTTTTACTTACTAATTATATAGAAAACATGAGTTAAAAACCTTGAGTATTTACTTATAACTTCACAGATTTGCCTGCTGGATATTATTACTTGAGTACCCGTTAATACATATAATACTGTGTCTCAATTGAATGTAATTTGAGTCAAATTAATATTAACTGGACGAATGCCTAGTATAATATGCTATCATTATAATAAACAATCGATATAGTTCAATTTTAGATATTAAATTCACGAAATATTTTTATTAAACCAGATATTTGGTATATATAAATAATTCAATATTGTAATGTATCAGTAGATGTACGATTAGGTTAAATAATTAATAAATTAAATAATACTGAGTTTAGTTTAATCTTTTATAATCTTATTTCTAATTAAATATATATATATATATATATATATATATATAGTACAATAATATAATATGTAAATTATCCAAGCAATCATTATTGAAGATTACCTTTCAAACTTAAACACCTATAAAAAAATTCAACTTGATAAAACGTTTTATTTGATAAAATATTTGAATATTGCTGTAAATAAAAATATATTGCACAATATTAACGTTGAAAAAATTGTTGGCCAAGTAGTTCAGAAAAAAAACGATTAGTAAGCTAAAAAATAATAGAAAAAATTATGTCTCTGTTTTTTTTTTTTTTTTTAGTAGGATACGTTTTGGTTTTTTTATGTGAGCATATCTTTAAGTAGGAATTGTTTTTCTGCTCTCCCCTTTTGGAACAGTAACAAAACTTTAAACTTTGAGAATGGTTTACATTAGAAAAATAGATCTAGTCGTTCATTTGGTGGGCCAAAAGTGCGCAAATACACAATACTTTTAAACATTTTTGGGAAAAAACGACAAAAACAAAAATATTTATGCAATACCAGTTTTTGTAACACGCTTTTCTCAATTCGATTAATCTCGGTCGTCGTCGGTCGGTTCAATTCTAATTTAAAACATCACCCGCCCTGTTGATGCCCATCTTCGGACGACGTCGACGAAACGTCGGCATTATTCTCGGCCCCCGCGGATGAGGCATATTATATAAGCGATCTAAAAGAAAGCGGCGGACCGCACAATCGCGTATAGTTTCGCACGCCAAGACAAATGAACGCCTACACCGGGTCATTTCGGGTGATTTCCTTTAGTCGTTTCTTCTTATACGTTTAAAACATTATTCCTATTCTTAGCCGTCGCCACAGAATGGCTGTCATCCGTCTCACGTCCACTCCGCTACAGCCCTACGATGCACCTTTACTTTCCGGAGGATCTTTTTAATATTTTCCCTGATATTTACGTCTTCAGATAGATATTATTATTATTTTCATTTTTATTATTTTTGTGTCACACGATTGAATTTAAAATTTGAAAATTAATGTCTCATGTAAAATATACTGAACGGTTGCAAAAAAATTAAATATTTCATTTTTCAAGGACTAAAAATTAATAAAAAACTGATTTATAAAATTACACTTCATGCTTCATAATATATAATACTATCACTAATTTTAATTTCATGATTAGTCATTCATATTATATGTATATTGTCAAATGTACCGATCAGTAAATTTTTAAAATTATAAAAATATCAACATGGTATGATGACCATTAAAATTGTTTATTTTTTCAATTTTTGATGGCTATTGATATTGAACGATAAATATAAAATACGAAAATATATGAAATGCATTGAAATATAACCTAGAAGGTACTTATATAGTTATGATAATAATTATTTTAATTCTGAGCCAAGTTATTAATACACAAATTTTCAAAAATGTATATTTTTTATCGTGATGAGTACATGATAATTTGTCAATAAAATGCTCAAATTTTCAACTGTGAAGATGATTTTGAATTTAAAATTGGAACTAATTTGTACTTTGTATAGGTTAAAATTAATAATTTACAGTGTTTAATTTTAAATAACTGGAACAAACAAACAGAAAATTTTAGAAAAACTCCAACATTTTGACCAAATAATGACTAGGCTGATTTTTTTCATTTTATAATAATTTAAAAGCGAATAACTACAGAAAATTTTCGTTTTTACCAAATATTTATTTTATAGTTTTATATATATCGTAATACAATTTTCAAAATACAGTTATCTCTCGGAATCTCGAAATACTCGATATCTTAAATAAATAAAATTCCCCTTCAAATATCAATAATGCTTAATGTTAAATTAATCTTGTCAACTCAAAAATTAATTGAACAAGATATCGATTACTTGTATTTTTTTTTCCATATTTACTACTAAATATATGTACTTTATCAACGCGATTATTTTTTGCTCACGACTTTATTCGTAAAACCCAACCGTTACAGTCAACTATCGGTAAATTAAACCTTGATAATTTCATACAATGGGTTTCAGTTTTAGTTCTTTGCCGTCTGTTAAAAATAAGATAAAATAATGGATTCTAAGAAAATAAAATCTCTACAGCATACAATTAACTTTGACATTTAATGCCATTCAAGTGCAATTCTTTCCTCCCAACACTATGTCTGTATTAGAGCCTAGAGCCATTAGCCCGGGGCATAATTAATAACTTAAATATATTTTACTAAAAAAAAAATGATAAAAATATTGTATCGGGGCTATAAATTATAACAATTCCATCGTAATAAAAATATTGGATTCCATACAACTATGTGATAAAGCATGGCGATACGTAAAAAAAGAAACTATCGTAAACTGATTTGACTCTTTTGAGCTATTTGTAGATAATTTAATTTTTCTTTTTTTTTTTTTTTTAAGTCAATAAAAATTTCATGAATTCTTGAAAATTTAATATAGGATTCAAAATAAATGGTTTATTTTCAATTAAAAAATATCAAAAATTTCTAGTCACAATATTTTTTGATAAGCATGTCAATTTAGTATTTTGATAAAATTCATGAAAATGTTAAAAAATACAAATTAATTTGTATTCATACAAATAAATATAAATGGTCTATTTGTACATCGATTAAAAAATTTAATACAAGGTTTTTTTGTAAGTATTTTAACCTATATAAAAATTATTTATTTTTTGAGAATTTTATTTTTATTAAAATAGATATTTGAAATTGTCACAAAATGTTTTTTTTTTATTATTATTATTATTTTTATTATATGATATAATTTTCAAAATGTTTAATCTCGTTTTATTTTATAAATGTCAATAATAAAAAATTATTTGCTAGGTAAAAACTTTTAAAAATATGATACAATATTTCATATGATATGTTCTTATATCTGTATGAAAATACTAAAAATGTAAAGTCACAGTGATCTTTATATTTATTTGAAGATAAACTTTCGGATAAATTTTCAAAATTGCAAAAAATTTCAAACTATTTTGCAGTTAGAAGCACGAAAAAGCTTTTCTATTTATATTTAACTTTTAAAAAATGTAATAAAATATTCTTTATATGTATTTCATAGTGAAACCAGAAAATCCAAAAAATATGTAATGGCTATCATTTTTTCTAGACATATAAAACTAAAATTCGGATAGAATTACTTATATTTTAACAATAAATAACAATGCTAATTATATTGTTATAATTTTTAAATATTTTTCGTCGAAACTTATAAATTGTACGTCTATTATATTGTTATAAATTTTACAACTCGCACTAACATATTTTATTTATTTTAAGATAATTCTAATTTACACTATGAATCTATTTTCTTATAATAAACCATTTACAAAAAACTAAATTAAATATTGAGTTATATAAATGTTTATAATATATTAAAATTGTATATTACTATAATAATTAAATACTACATAAATGACATTAGGTTAGGTGCATACTGTAAAATTAAAATTAAAAAAAAAGTGGCTCTGATAGCTTTACTTGGAAAAATATATATTTATACATTACAAAAAAAACTTATTGATATTATAGGCAAACAAACCGTTTCCACTCAATATAATTGTTTGTACATAATTATAAATTATTGAATTCAAATTTAACATATCCATATAAGTGACTAAATTGACACCTAATGTATAACTAAATGGTACTCACTTACTTATCTTGTTTTTTTAATGTTTACAATGTATTTATTAACAGTGTAGCTTGATAACGCGTTTATTAGCTACTTATCTACCTCTAATATATGTATAATGTATGTAATAATAAATAATTAAATATTAGTAACGTATTAATGTCGAGGTAATGTATCACAATAAAATATATTATTAACATTTTTTTTTTTTTTTTTTTTAATAGTTGTAATTATAAGTTAAAACCTACAAAGTTTTTAATTTTTCGTAAGTTCATTATAGTATTTAGAGTTGGATTTCAACTTTGTAAGATAAAAAAAAAATAACTCATTAATTAAATTACAGCAATTTTTTTTAGCGTATTGTGTAACTTTATAAGAATTTTTTTTTAACTAACAAAAATGTAAGTTGAATAATTTTTGGTAATTTATCCTTAAAATAAAACAAGTTACTGTTGTTGTTGTTTTGAATAATAATAAAAAAAAAAAAAAAAAAATGTTTTAGTTTATCAGACATTATAATTAATATCAATACCTAAAGCATTTTTATTAATATAGATTTAATGTCGTCAAAATTCTATTTTCAATATATTGGATATATTAATTTACCTTTCGCTAAACTTCCACTTAGTAAATTTTCGATATGATTTTAATATGAAATAAGAGTGTTATAACCGAATAGATTCTGATTTTTTTTATATTTTTTTTTTTCGTAACGTAAAAGTAACAAAATTACTTTTTATTGAAAAAATATTTTGTTACAGTTTTTTTTTTTTTGAAACGTGTCAAGTAACTTTACCCGATATTGAATTTAAATTTAGATATTTTTATGTCATAATAATTAATAATATTTTATGGTTTTTGATTTTAGAGAAAAAATAAACTCCTTATCTTATAACGTTTAAATGACATTCAGGTATGGCATAATATGTATATTAAGTAATAGCAATATAATAATACGTACTACCCACATTTAAAATATTTAAAATTTAATTCTTGAAAATTAATATGTTCTATCTAAATATTACTATATTGTGTTTAATTCACAGTTGTATCACCTCATAATTTGAACAAATGTATTCTCAAGATTCAGATTTGTGTCAATTTTATGCTTTTACGTAATAGAATATATGTGTGTGATAAAAACAAAAATATATTTTAAATATGTTATATGAGTGAAACCAAAATAGTGATAATATCATGCAAATAGGGCTTTTGTTTGTCATCCAATTTAGATGCACCATATGGTAATTATTATTATGTGTGGTGTGTGGTAGTTATTCTCACATCTACATGATATAGATACTTCGTCTGTAGAAATTATAGATTTAAATTATTTGCTTAAGTCGTTCCCTCATATTTGTTAACCGCTGAGAATCATGCTCAAAGTTGCGAGTATATTACATAAAATATAAAGCAATAAAATACAACTTTAAAGAAATAAAGTGATCAATAATAGTTTTAATATTTATATTTTAGTACTTAAATAAGTAATAACTATAAACATCATATAACTCAGTATAAAAATCTATAATATGCATTTTACTGTTGATTTTTTATTATATTTTTAATCCATTTAATACTTCCACAAACATAACATTCATCATTTTATGACCATTATTTTTTTTTTTTTCGTATATTTGTATTTACTAAGGTATTTTTCTTAAATTATTGATTTTTAAACTTTTAAATATCTTTATTGTATAAAATTAGTATTTAATGTATTACAAATTGCAGTGATGGATGAAAGACAGTGTTAAATAACAAAGTTTTTTGTTAATAGTTGAAAATAAATAGCATGTTTACGAAAAAGAAAATTAATAAGTTATTACATTATTTTGAACAACTTTGATATTTACACTCACGAAATAAGTTGTATCATAATAAAAACTGTACATATTTTACATACGATAATATTAATATTTTAGTTGTATATTTCAATAAAATTGCATTAACTTATAGTACTCCTACGAACTAAGCCATATACTTGTTAAATGTAATGCTTGACGCTTAGGATACATTATAAAGTTATAACATAAGACGTTAAAGTTAAATTATTATTAACAACAAAGTACAAACCTACCCCAATATAAATTAAATTCAAAGCCTGTCGTTAAAATTAAAAGCGTACAGAATATCTTACCTACTGATTAAATATGTATTTAGTTGCATGTCTGTATAATTTATTGAATTCAGTATTGTTTATAAAAGGTTACTAACTATTAATTAGAAATAAATTTTTTTTTAACATTCGTGATAAATAAAATGTATGTTCGAAAGACATAATACAACGGGTTAACAGAATATTTTTTTATATTATCAAGTTGACTTTGATATTTAATTATATTAAGTTTGAATGTACTGTTATAACATTAAAACCGCATTTTGGTAGATCAAGACACAAATTTACACTATTAAAACCTATCAAAACATAAAAGGATAAAATTCGTTTCAAAAATATAAAAAATATACTTTTTTTAAACAGACAACAACAAAAAAGAAAAAAAAAACTTAAAGCAATACAAAATACAGTTGTATTATTTATTTAATTTCATAAAGGTTTTCCGACGTTCTATTATATATTGGTCTTGCATTTATTTTACGTTACGCGCAAATTGAACATGATATGATTTATATAACTAAACTAATAAATTTGTGTCATCGTTGATTTATTATTAGAAATCTAAAATACATAGTTCTTTGATTCTAATTTGAAAAAAATTATTTATTGATTTTTCAATGAAGTAAATTTTTAGTTTATTTGTGATCAGTTTTCCGGAAAATAAAATATTCAGACTGTTAACAATATAGTTCCTCTACATTGTTCAAATATATTTTTAAAAATAAATATGTAATATCTGTTATTTTCTTGTAGTTTTCAACAAATAAAAACAATGTAACGCACTGTAAAAACCGCAAATTTAGTAAAAATGTTAATTTCCACCTGGAAGATTAACTTAATATATTATTTTTTCAATTTTAATAGCCAGAGTCATTTAATTTAATTACCTAATAATTTTTTTTTTTTATGTACACGCCAAGTATATTTTTTTTATGAAGTATTTGAATTCGAAATAAAAATTCAAAAGAGTAAATCTCAAAATTACTAATTTTAATTGAGAGTCATAATGTAAATCGTCAAAAATACATTTTATAAATAATTATATATACAATTATTCATTAATGATATAAAAAAAAAAAAAAAGATAATTCGTTTTATGTGTATCTAGTGTATTTTAAAATAAATTAATACAGCACACAATCGGGCATGATCTATATTTTATTTATGAGTCATTAAATGACTATATTAACTGCCCTAACTTCTAAAGGCATCTATAATTTAAAATTTTTTCAGCTCATATCTGATCAACAAATCTATTTCATTTAAAACCTCAATTTATTATTTATGTTACCATTACACCACTTCTAAGAATTATAAGCTCTGTAAATAATTAAAACACCAATCCGTTTTATTTCACTCTTTGAAAAGTCATATTTTTGTTAATTTATTTACGCATATAAATTAAATAATACTTATTATACAATTTATATTTTGTTTGTTTCTATTA
Organism: Melanaphis sacchari; assembly: GCF_002803265.2. NCBI lineage: Eukaryota > Metazoa > Arthropoda > Insecta > Hemiptera > Aphididae > Melanaphis > Melanaphis sacchari. The sequence continues at coordinate 2,127,529 of NW_020271547.1, read as the reverse complement.
AATTAATTAATTTAATTTAGTCAGAACTCGTTAATATTTCAATAAATAAATTTTGAAGTAGACTAGCAGATAAATGGTGTTCACTATTTTTTAGAATATGGAGACAATTTTGTTTGGAAAAAATAACTAAAATAATTTAACTCTATGTGAAAAACAATAATACTAACATCGGTGGCAGATAAAATGACGATGACGATGATGATGAGTATCCACGACGGAGTAATAATGTTATACAGACAAAAAGAATGTGTGTTAAGCAACAAAAGGCAGCTTGTTGCGAACAATAGGCAGTGGTGCATACAGAAACACCACCAAAGCCACCGTTGAAGCTTAACTGCCACGCCCGAAGTAGCATATTGTTCCAGCACAGAGTAAAATATATTAAATAATATTCCGAGTTGTATGACTGATTTTTATCCTCTAAATGAATACGTCGCAGACTTGACGCGAGTTGCGATTTACAGCTATATGCGTTATCTTCTCAGTAAAAAAATTGTAATCGCTTGGACTACGAAACGAAGAATGACGTGCATGTTTGTATAATTTGTCCACCCCTATTGTAAAAATGGTCTTTTTTCGCAAAAAAGCTGGTTTATTAATTTATGAATAAACCTTTCCTACTAAAAACAAAAAATATACAATTCCCGTTTCCGCTGAAATGTATTTTTGTGTAAAATCGTTTCCACCAAATATTATTTAGACACCATGAACAAACGTAACAATAACGTAAGTACACTAAAATAAGAAAATATTCATATATTTAGTAAGCTTGATTTCATATCACATGTCCATTATATTTAAACATTTTAAAATATCATAAAAAATACAATACAATTAATAACAATACCCATCAGGTAATACGCTTTACTTCCCACCATTTAAGGTGGATTTGACTTTATTATAGCTCTTATAACAGTGAAGGGTTTCAAGACCTATCTAAATTATTTATAAGTACTAAACCAAACAAATATTGTAGCACTTTTTAAGAAATTATCTGGAAAAGAAAATATTACTGTATCTATCCTAATGGATTATATTTTAAGACTTGTACTCGTATTATTAGTTTACTAATACCAAATTAATTACTTTAGAAAAATGTATTTATTTACATTTAAAGAATTTAATAATTTATCTACACAAATTAATAATCATGCTATTTTAAATTCATAATTTTTTTTTTTTCTGATAAAGTCTTTAAACAAAAATGTAAATTTTATTCGTATTTGAAAATTTTCATAGTATTGTATATTGTATATTTCATTTAATATAAATTTCAATTATACTAGGATTATGTATTTTTTCATTAGAATTTGCAAATGCATAGTTATTTATATAATATAAATATATATATAACAGTACGTATAATATTTATAATATTTTAATACGTACTACATATCTATTATTTGATTGTCTATACAACCAGGATTAACTATATATGGAGCGTTTTAAATAGTATATATACACTCTACATATAATGTTTCCCCCATATGTGGTTATATTAGAACCATGAATATTATACATTTGAATATGCAATAATTAATTTATTTTAACTAAAGGTAGCTTTCATGCATGCAAAATTAAGATTTTTAGTAAGAAATGCATAGTTATAGTAACTTTCATTAGGATAACAAATAGAATACAGTTTAAATTTCTTTAAAAAGCCCGCAATCAAAATAAATCCCAATAGTATCTATTTAAAAAAATATATATTATAGTTATTGATGTTATTTGTTATTATTATACTGCTATAATTTTGTATTTAAAAGTCCAAAATTTTTTAAATAAATTATTTTATTATAAACGATTGCATTCAATTATATACTTACCCTTCTAAAAATGAAAATATTTAAGAAATTTAAAGAAAATTCATAAGAAATCAGTTATTAAAATACAATAATAATATTATTTAAATAAATACTAAGGTTTAAAATCAAAATTGAATTTAGATTTGGATAATATTCAATAATTAATTTTTTTTCAATTACTACGAAAAAATATATAGAAATTGAACCCAAGGTATAAATTAAAATATTACACAAAATTTAACAAAATGCATTTATTTCATTAATATTTCTATTAAATGTATTATATTTCAACAGTTTTAAGAAATACGACGTGCATTTTACTTAATCAAAATAATAGTAAACAGGAACGTTTTTATTTATAACGTTATGATGCATATATTATTAATTTTAATTAAAGAATTATCTCATCATGACAACTGACATTAAAATAAATCGTAAGTCATATAATTACGTACATTGATTTTTGACTATAACTAATCTGTGACTCAAATTTATTTTTCCAAAGTATAATACAGCGAAAATTTTAACGTAATTTTAAATGAAATATATTTATTTATTATTCATTAAAACTTTCAGTTAATACAACTATATATTTTTTTTTATATCATTTAATCAAGAATTACATTACTCCATAACAATAAAAAAATATACTGGAAAAAACATTTTGTATTTTTTTATTGTATTTATAATTATGAAATCGTTTTACGAACAGTTCTCCAATATGGAGACATATTTAACTATCGTAAAATTAATATTATTTTTACATAGTGTTTAGAAATATTTTAAGGTACTGTATATATATATATATATATATGGCTATGTAGGTCTGCTTATATATTTTATTCAAATTATTAATATAAGAACACAATAAATAATGAAAAATTAAACTAATAAAACAATAAAATAGATTCAATAAAAAAAAAGTGACTAAAATTAAAAACATTTATATCTGACCAATCATTTACAAAAAAGTGAATTCTATTTGAAAAATAAAAGTTAATAACACTACAGGACTATTCTTAGAAGGTAAATAAGTCTCAAGTATACAAAAATATGATCATAAGGTGCAATTAAAAACTTGATTAAAATTGAACACATATTTTTATAATATACTCTCAATACTTACTATACGACAGAGTGGTTTCTATTATCCATTTTTTTCTATTTTTATTAATTTTAAGAATATAAATTATATATATTGATATGTTATTGTTATTTATATTGTGTATGTGTATAAATAAATAATAAGATAAGGTAATAGGTTTGAGATTTTTTTTATTTTTTATTTAGTTTAATTTATTAATATTTGATTCAACTGGTTCAAAATATATATATTTATTATAAAATAGGTATAGAATAATAATTAATTTTAAATAAATTGTACTGATTACATGCTAAATTTATAACTCATATTAGTCTAATTTGAGTATTAATAAAATAATAGCGATCTATTGTATTTTCTTATTTTTGAGTATGTTAAATTAAATTAGCAATTTACCTAAATATCTGTGTGATATCATTTTGAATAATGAAGTTAATATTGCATTGTAATTTGATTTTTAGTAAACGTATATTTTAGTAAACGATACAATTAATGGTATACAGAATTAATTCAGGCATATCTTTTAAAAATCGCGTAATAATATTGTAAAGCTAAAACATTTTTATATAATATTTATATTTTTCTTGAAATAAAAAATTAATGTAATTGTATACATTTTTTTTATGCGTGGACGTTCTATAAATCATTTAAACAATATTATAGGTATTGAAAATTGTATACGTAATATTACAATATTTGATTATAATATATGACGTACCTTATATTAACTTAAAGTGTGATTTTCTGTATTTTCATTATATATGACTTGAATATCTATGTAATATGGACAATTAGATTCTATATATTACACAGATCAGCAGTTGCAGATATATTTATAGCCATGACGATTTATAAATATTTAATAACCGTTTAATTAATAATTCGTTTTAGAGTTCAATCGATTTAAAAAAATATGAAGTAAATGTTGAATAATAATTGTATAGTGTTTTGAAATAAAATACTAGCTATTTCCTGCACAACAAATATTACCTTAAATGTACAACCTGGCATTTAACCTGTAAAATTATCTTAAATAAACACATCAAAAACATAACGTGGAATAGTATTCATAATATAAAATATACAAATGAATAAATGATGAAAATATGATGTCATTAACATATTATCTAATATACAATTAACGATATACAATTAACGTTATTAGATTGAATTTTATTTACTTAATATGCAAGATGCTATAAACTAGAATGTTGTAAAATATTTGTATTTATATATATTACATAGATACACAAACATATTATTATGTGTATAACACCTTTTGCGAAAAATTAATAATATTTATTGATTGTTTAATGTAATTTATATAAAAATATACAGTTTGTTATTTAAGATATCTGAAACGACGTTGTAATAAATGTGGTAAACGATTATAGCTTCATAGCTATATATATAAATATAATATATCTATAGCATTGCCCTAGAAATCCATAGTTTATTCACAACCAGGAATAAGCTAAAAACGTAAATACACAATAAAAAATAAGGTAAATTAATTGTATCTTTGTACATCTCAGTAAGCTTAATTTTGAGTAAAAATTCCCAAAGGCTGCCTAAATAAATATTTTATTCGAAATAATTATATTTATATTTATTATTAATTACATTGTTATTTTTATGATTTATATAGCATGATGTATTATAATATAATAGTATCACCAAATTCAAATAAACTTTAATTAATAATTATACCACCAATTAGGTGATTAGGTAATTATTATTTTTTTTTTCTTACTTACTTATCAATACAATAATAATTTTTCCTAAATTTTTATAATTTTGTTTGTTTTTTACTCGAATAAGGTAAATATTAAATTTATATTATAAAATATTTCAAGATGGATACTAAATTAACAATATTTAAGATATTTTTCAGGAAATTAACATTTTCAAAAAACAATAACAATTCGTGACACATTGTATGAATACATTACCCATTTTCAACTTACAGAGAAAACTAATTGTTAATAAAATAAATGTAAATTTCTAATATTAAATGTAATAAAAATACAGAACAAAAAATGAAAGAATAACAGATCTTGAAGATAAGATTGAATTTTATTTTATTGTGAAGGGAATTTATATTTAGTTATTTATTTATTTTTTGTTTATATAATATAATATATACCTACGTATTTATGTAACGTCTATGCAAATTTTATAAACATATAACACTAAATATAAAGCAACTTTTCTCCGTCGTAGAATAGGTGTGGTAATGTTGAGACAGCTGATATTAATTTTTAACATCTTATTGAATTTTACTTCATAAACTTTGTTTCTTTACGTTACTTTTTGATATCTTCATTTTTTTTTTTGCTTTTAACTTTTGTGTATTTGTGTCTTTATTAAAACATTTTTATTATTTTTAAATATATATAAATATGTATATATATATATATGTGTGTGTGTGTATTTCTTACATTTTATACACAGATCGTTTTGAATTTGTTTAATGTTTCATTACTAGGACGAAACTCATTTATTTAGCTCAAAAATCCAACACACGTTAACGACTGATTCATACGAAATTTTTTTTAACATATAACTTAAAACACCTCCTAATTTACTTGATATTATTTTAAAAGTTAATTTGCACTGAATATAAATTCGGTATTATATGTTTATATTGTGTTATTAATAAATACATCAATCGTCAGTTGTAAACCATTAGTAAACATTTTGTTTATTATAAAAATAATATTTTATCTGTATGACTATATTATATTATATAGATATAAAAATTGTATTAATAATTATTATTCAAAACAAAATTTTGGGTACGTCTTTTTTATTTTATCAATAACATTTTAAACGTTAATAAAATTATATCAATCTAAGAAAAATAACAAAGTGTGAATGTCAATACTAAATATTTCTGATAGTTTTACAAAAAAAAAAAAAATTAATGATTTTAACTTTACTTAATATTTTCAACGTCTTTTTGCAATACGTCAAAGAATTATTTTTGAAAACAACTTAAAAATAGATTGAGCATTATTAATACCATGCTTAGAATAATTTTAATATTTTCTATATTAGATAATAATTAGTGAATTATACTTGCCCATTGTCTAAAATATGATTAAATATCCTAATTTTAAAACAAAACTTAACATATTTTTACCAGCCAAGAAAAATGTGTTTTGTTTTTATTTACACAATACGAGTAAACTTGATTTTTTTATAAATCTCATATTGTACATATAAAAAAAAATAATAATAAATGTTTATAAATCCAATGGTCTAATGACATAAAAATGGTTTTATTTCTCATTTAATTAAAACGAAAATTCAATATTATAGGATCAAAATTAGGTTAAATAAAAATATTTAATACAACTTTTAGTATCATGTGCCGGTATGTTGCATTATAATGAAATGTTGCCATATGCTTCCATTACAAATACATCTTAAACTTAATTTCTTCAAGGCTTGGTATAAATTATTTCTTTCCTCTATAAAGTACCAAAATTAACGCTGAATACTAACTTTTTTCGTACGATTTTAATGTTAAAGTTAATTTAAATAGCCCCAACTACTTCATTATACATAAAATATTGTATTTAAGTTTACTTATTACTTAAATATAACAATTAGCATATATATATATATATATAGGTATACAGAATAATATTTTAAAAATACAATTGGATGAACATAACCATTGAGTATATATGAGCCGAATAACACTACAAAACGATCGGATATTATTTATGTAAATAATGTGTGACAATTAAATAAAACTTAAAACATATAATTATAAATTTCTCTTTAAAATACATAAGTTGAATACAATTTACTGTTTATCGAAATTTTAATAGGTATTTATGTACTTTATAAAAGTCAATAGTAATTAAAGTCGATAAATAAAAGAGGAAAAAAATTGTCGTCTTAAATCTCAATACATAGTAGGAATTAAAAAAAAATGAGTATTTTTGTATAACTTTATTATTATTGAACATTTTTAATAATTGAGTTCGTCATAGGTAAACACAATAATTTTTAAAGATTTAATATAGCTGATGTTTTTTTTTTTTTTTTAACTATTCAACGATTCATTAAAAATTCTCTAAGGAGTAAATGAGTAAGGATTTATGTTTCTTTTTTTTGATTATTAGCAATAAAACTGTAATTACTCAAAACATACATTCATTATGAAAATGTACAATGGTTGTCAGTTGTTGAACACATCCGTGATTTATTATTAAGGTCTTGTATAATTTGAAGATTATATTGTGTTGTTTTATTGTATTGTATTTTAATACAGTGATTCCAATACGTATGTTAGTTTTCAGCACAATCTTTATTTTAATATGTATGAATAAAAAATACATTGGACTAAGCACTAAGCATGCGTAGTAAATCATTCTGTAAAATACAACACATTATAATCTCTAAATTAAACAAGGTGTTTAATATGTAACGGGGGTGTTGAACAAAAGCAAACTATAATGTACTTACTCATTTTATAATCCATACATGTTTATTTAGAATTACGGTTGTATTGCTAATAATTAAAAACAAGAAACATGAATATTAATACATTATTAATGTCCTATTGAATAATGAAGAACTAAAAAAAAAAAACCCTTTCGAAAGACAGTATTAAACCGTAAATAATTACAAAATATATTCCGTTATTAAAGACCTTTAATAATAAAATCAAATAATTATTTGTACAATTATTGTACAGGACGATACATTATAGTTCTTAGTGATTCTTACCGCGTACTAAATACTCTATTATATTGTTTTCCTCTTTCATGTAACTATTTTAATTACTACATATTTTCACAATACAAATATTTACATCAATACCGCCTGAAATTTCATTCTAAATAAAACTTAAATAACTTATTAATTATAAAGTGAGAAGTTAATGATTATATGTTAAAAGTTTTTATTTAATTTTCACACATTTTGTACACGAATCTTGTCTGATCGATAAATCAGCAATACTTATAAAACATTGAAATAAGAATAAACTTACTGAATTATATTCCATGAATTGATTGAATCCTTCTCTAATAACAATTTTTTATGAACCAAGAAAGTTCTACTTATTCATACGAACCAATCAATTTTGATCATTAGATACCTAGAACCTATCCAGATGTGTACACAATAAATTATACATAATATTATAATATAGTAAATTAACATAATCACATAATTTGAAACGTAGAATACAAAAATATTCTAAATGTAAATCAGTCTGTACACAAACAAAGAGTCGTTATTGTTTTGAAATAGAATAAATTATCATCATTTTGGCTGTTTCTTGAAGTTTTTTATAACTGCCGCGAAAAATAATAGTAATATCAAGAAATTGTTATAAACCCTAAAATAACTGTTTGCATAAAATATCAGATCAATTACAATATATACGCAATATACGCATGCGCAGGTATGAATCTCAGGTAGTACTCCAGTATTTTTAGCCCCTACTTTTATTTGAGCCATACTTAACAAGACAAACAACAATAATTAATTATTTAATTTTATTTTACAATTAGTTATACACAATCTGTATAAAAGTAACACAATAAGCATAAGTGATACTATAATTTAAACATGATATTTTTGACTAAGTAATCACCCATTGGTGACACTTGGCTGGAAATTAACAATATCTAATTATTATTTAAATTTAAGTTTATTTTCTTATTATCCCTTAACTTGGTGTTGTATCCTAAGAGATAAACATGGCTTATTAATTTAGTAATGCTGGCTGGCATATTTTAGGTAAATTTAAAAAAAAATTAATAAACAATGTTAAATCTCAATATATAATAATAATAACAAAAATAATCATTTTATAATATGTATTATATTAACATATAAATGTAAAAATTGAAATCTTTGTGACGTGTGTTCTCAGAAACTACTCATCTGATTATCTTGATTTTTTTAATGAAAGATTAAATTACGGATCAAAATTTAAGCCTAATTTTTGATTTTATAATTTAATAAAAAATCAAGTTCATTTTTTAATTAATTATAAAATAAACACATTTTTTTTATCTATGTTACTAATTATTAAATAAATGTTATTAAAAAAATAATATTTTAGTAAACAATTGATGTACTATAATTGCACAAAACTTTTCCATTGTTTTTAGCTTACATTAATGAAATCATATAAATTGTTGTTTTTAGACCAGAATAAAAAGAAAGTCAAATTTTTGGTGGTTCAACAAAAAATAGTAATTTAAAAAAATTCTGCAGTCAACTGTTTAAAAAAAAAAAAAAAGAAACGCTAAACTGGAAAGCTATGTAAAATTAATACATCGGAAATATCATCTACACCAAAAAATAAAATCAAAAATATTATTAACTTCACATGTTACGCTCAATGTTAGCATTAGACAACCAAATTAAATACGAATGCACTTTGTACAGGAAACGAAGTACACGGGGATAGCTAATAGCTATTATAGTATAAAAATCTATAATGACAGATGCTCATTACTTAAATCATTGAATTTATTTATTACTAAATATAAATCAGTATTTATTGTCATTAACCTAGCTAGCAGACTTCAGACTTGTAAACTCTAATAATTTTCAAAAATTATAATTAAAACATTTTTGGTTTATGGTTGATTTTTAATTATAAACGACTGGTTTTACATGCAAATTTATAATTTTGTATCTAAAATAGTACAATATTTAATAACACGGAATGACTTTATTATTCTATTTTAATCAGTGTCTTAACTTTTGGCCAATTATAAAATACTAGAAAATGCCCTGCAGGCACATGCATATTTTTTCTATGTACGTGAAAAAAATTTAATATAATACATAAATGTATTATATACTCAAAGTATAGTAATTTAATTATAAATAATTGATATATAACAATAGTGGATTAAATTTAAATAAACAATACATCATTATTAAGCTCTTATACGTTACTCGCTTCGAGAATTATTTCTCATCAGAAAAAAAATATTTTAAAATATATATTTTATACACTATATCTAATTCACAAAAAAAAAAATTATTTTATATTTGCTACCCTTATCAGTGATTATGATATAAGTTTAAAGTGGTGAAATATTTCTACAGAATCAGAGTAAATGATTCTCATGAATATTGAAAAAATCACTTTTAAAAGGAAAAAAATCGTGATTATTTTCTTCATCGTAAATATCACCTGTAAATTACTAGCTTAAAAAATATTATAAAAACTAAAATAAACAAAGATTTTAGTTCAATTGATTAATAAACTTCATTGAATTATTTATGTGGCTCGAAAAAACGTCTATAGGGTTATGAGAAAAAAACTGAAAAATTGTATTATATAGGTATACTACAATAATATTATAGCGAATACCATCACTGCTTTTATAGAAAATGTAAATAAAAATAATATTTTTTTTATTTTACGAGAGTAACGAGTTTGTTTTATATTAATTAATTTCTTTATATTTTTATCTACTTTGTGATTTTTTTCAAATGGACCATGTGGCTAAAAATAAAATAACTGGAACATTAATTTATTGTACTACGCTCTGTTATTTTTGTTTTCACATATATTTTAATATTTGTTACACTACAGCAATTATAATTTTAATCATAAATGGCATATATTATAATTATTTACTACTAAAAATATGGATTTAAAAACATTTATTCACATACAGTAATCTTGTTATCACTTTCAGCTTATATTTTAACAAATATTAATATAACTATTGCATAACCTTAACTCCTATGTATATTTAGAAGTACTACAGTTTAATTAATTATAGGCAACACCAAAATAATTTGAATCTATCCAATCAAGATATTGCACTCTGATACAAACTATTTAATTGAGTAGGTACCTATAGGTAACTATCTAGAAACCATGCTCCAAGTTCATACATCTTAATAATTTCCAGTAAAGCTTTTAAATCTTAAGGTTCGTAATACGTTTATCTAAAGACTTAAAACTACTGTAATACGTCATATTTTAAAGTACGGATCTATACTCTTAGGACTTAGATCCTTATACTGTGGCCAACTTTGCTCAACTTGAGCGTTTAGATTTGCTTCTTTTGTGCTTAAATTCATTTAACTCAAAATTAAACCACTATCTCAAATTTATTTAGTCTGAAAATACTATTATTAAACAAAGAAAAATTTGAAATTTGAAATGTATTCGTTGTCTTATAAACGACCAAATTAATTCTTCATTTATGATATCTTTATTAAATTGTATAGTCCCTATGTATTGTTTTCAAAATATCTTCCATATTCCTAGATTCAACATAAACTATTTACAATATGATCAATATGATCGACTGAGACGTATTATGTCACTTGCCAACAAGGACCCACTTTTGATGATTGTTTATTTTGTTTTTTTTATTAATAATATTATTAATATTCCTCAGTATTTGTTGATTTTTTGTTTTTTGTTTTTATTATTATTATTATTATTATTCCTTTGTATTTTCAATTTTTTTTGTTTATTTTTTGTTTTAAAACTTTTACTAAATATTATCTATATGTACTATTTACTAATATTTTATAATATAAAATAGGGGAAATCTGTATGTTTTTTAATAAATAAATATTTAAATATTTTGTATAATATGATTGTTATAATTATTTTAATATTTTAAAAACTTATTAATGTTTTCAATTATACAATTATTAAGATAATATTAACGTATTATTATTAACTGTATAAAAAATGTATTATCAACAACTTGATGTATAAATATATGATATCTACAAATTAATGATGAATAAAATGCAATCAACATAATTGGTTTTAAGAATTTTACATAATAATTAATTATAACATAATGTATTATATATTATTATGCCTCAAAAGCATAGTGCGTCCATCTATGTATGCAAAATTAATTTCATTGAACAAAATAAAATCTAAGTCTTTGTTTTACCTAAATTGGCGAATATTACAATATAATAAACATTATATTCATTTAATATTCTGCCTGTAACTCATAAATAGTCGTCTTTTGTTAAAACAGCGTTGCCTTTACATTATGAAAACACTCAGACAACTGCTAGTTAAGCAATAAATATTAACTCACCTGTTGAAATTATTCAAAGAACAACAACATTCACTACTCAGTATTGTAATACACATTTAAAATTTATCCAATGATATTTTAGAATCCGGGAAAATATATGTATTTATTTTAAATCAATATGTTTTCTATAGTTTTTTTTATGATTTGTCTAATTACACATTTTCTAGTTAAAATAATGAGTTGTATATTTTAAGCGACACGTTTACATTTAATTCTATTTTTTTCATCAATCTTTCATATCTTATTTTAGGAAATATTCATATTCATATTGTAGTTTCTAGATAAGCAATTTTTCTCATTTTATTAGTATAATATTACTTATAAGTTATAACAAACCATTGTTTTTCCTCATCACCATGAATACGTTTATTGGAAGAACAAACACGCATTATGGACCATTATATATATACATATATATATATATATATATATAAAAAATATATAAATTATGTTCTATTATTTATGCTATTATTTACTCTATGCATAAAGTAATATGTGTGTGCTTGAAAAAAAATTATACTTTCTACTAACTTAATTTCAATATTTTAAGTATTTCAATGAGAATATTAGTAACTACAAATACACATAATCAATTTTTTATTTTAAAATAAACTACAAACTTATCAGTGGTGAACCGAAAGAGTTATTACTTATTAGAAAGACATTTACATTCATTAATATTATAAAATATGGGTGATTTTAATGCATAAATAAAATTCAAATTTAATAGGAAGTTTTTTAGTTTGTTTGTAAAATTAGAGTAGACATTGATTAAAAACTATTTTTTAAACAATTTTTAACTCAAAAATACCAATAAACTTCATTGAAGGTATTCGTGAAGAGCTATTATAAATATTCAACGCTTATGTAATTAAAATATTGTTAAAAAGTTCATTAAGTGCGACATAATTACACAACCTTTTCCATTAATTTTAATTTTATTTTCAAATAAAAATCTCTTAACTATAAATTATTTTGATTTTTGAAATTATTTTCAGTCATTTTAGATTAGGATTATTTTAGCAGTATATTATTGTATCTATCTTCATGTAATGTTGCACAAAATATAAGTAGGTATTATATCAAATTACACTATTTATTAAAATGTATAGTAATGAAATACAAGATAAATAAATGAATCTGTATTTTATTTGGAATTACAATGAAAAAAGTACGTAATTAAACAATATTAAGACTATAATTACATACTATAACAAATTTGTAAACGTAAACAATTGTGAATTATCAATTTCATTTGGAACAAAATAAAAATCCAATATTAATCTCTTTTAATACAAAAAATGAGTTATTGAACATTTTAAATTGTTTTAAGTTATTCAGTTTACGTTTATAAAATACAAATAAAAAATGTATTTCATATTATTATTATTTTATTTAGGCACATTATATTTTTAAAAATATAATCCAAACGCTAGTTTAATAGTTAATAATAATCAAAAACACCAATTCAAGTCTATTACAATTTACAAGACAATATTACGAATTATAAATGTTGATAGATTAGTATTAAAAACTAACATTTAAATCTTCCAAACCCTATTGGGTTAGGTAATGAAATATATTATCCTTAGTTCACAAAGTTAAATAATTCAAAAACTACTCGCTCAAAATTTTGACTTTGATAAGTCATAATTTTAAGAAAAAAAATGATCTGTTAAATAATTTATGATAGAAAATGTGGGTTCTCGTTTAAAAAACAGAAGTTTGAATTCCAAATGATACTCCTTAAAATGCACAAAAAAATTTCAAAAAATATGGAAATGAAGGCCATATCACACTATATAGTAAATTATAATAAAAAATAAAATAACAGCGTAATTAATGATGTAAAATTAGATAAAAACCCGAAAATAAAACGTAAAAAAATTAATGTTATTTATAAATGTAATAAAAATAGAACAGATTATTGCGAGGAAAAATTAACCAAAAAGAGAAAACTACAGTAGTATCTAGAAATAGTAGAACTGATTTTTTCCTACGTTTGTGGAGCAATGGAGGGGGTATGCAAGGGTGGATGTTGTGGAGAGGAGTCTTGGGAACAGGTTTTCGTCTGCGGTAGTCGCCTACTTGCATTAGTTGAGTGTGGATTATTATTTAAGTGACTTTCTGTTAAGACGCCTCGTCGTCAGTTGCGATGGAACGAAATTTGGAGCAGCGATACCACATACAATTTTGCTACAAATTTGGGAAATCAGTAACCGAAACCAAAGATATGCTTAGACAGGCCTACAAAGAGGATACCATGAACCGTCCGTTGATATTTGAGTGGCACAAATTGTTTCGAGAGTGGAGGGAGCTCGTCGAAGACGACCAACGCTCCGGGCATCCGTCAACCTCACGAACGGACGACAATGTAATAAAAGTTAAACAACTTTTGAACTCTGACCGACGGTTAGGCATTTAATTAATTAGTGATGAACTGAATTTTTCATACAGGACAGTTCAACGCATCATTACAGAGGCTTTGTCGATGAGAAAAGTGTACACGAAAATGGTGCCAAAAGTGTTGAGTGACGAAAAAAAAGAACTGCGTGTTGAGATTTCCAAAGAAATGAAGAACTGTTTGAAAGAAGACGAAAATTTCCTCAATAATGTCATCACTGGAGGTGAAACCTGGGTCTTCCAATAAGACCCGGAAAGATAACGTCAGAGTGGAGAGTGGCACACCGCAAAATCACCCTGTAAAAAGAAAGCCAGAATGTCGAAATCGAAAATGAAATCAATGTTAATTGCAATTTTTTGACTGACGTGGCATTGTCCATAAAGAGTTTGTACCTTCTGGATAGACCGTAAATGCAAGATTTTACGTGGATGTACTCACACAGCTGCGAAATCGGATCACACGTGTGCGACCAAAGCTAGTGGGTAAATGGAAGCTTCACTATGACAACGCGCCGTGCCATGGCGCGTGGATTGTGAGAGATTTCCTTGCCAAATCCGACGTTTCTACTTTCCCCCCCCCCCCCCCTACAGCCCTGATGTAGCACCGCCGGACTTTTTCCTGTTTTCTCGGATCAAGAGGCAGCTCAAGGAGCATCGTTTCGACTCGGTGGAAGCGGTCCAAGTTGCGACGACGAGGGCGCTGAAGACTCGCAATCAGAAGTGTGTGGATGTCCAAGGGACCTATTTTGAAGAATATTAAGTCGATATACCAAAATTATCAATAATTTTTTTTTTTTTTAATTAGTCCTAATATTTTTGTATACCACTTATTATACGAGTATAATATTTTTGGTAATAAGTTCATTTCACCAGAGAAAAGGAGTGTAATAAGTGGGTTGGTTAAAGCATTTAAATTGGAAATGAATTAGAAAAAATACCAGATGCTCTTAAAGTTAATTTAATATTTCTAAAAAACATATTTTAAACTACTCCATTATTAAAGAAAAAAATGTAAGTAAATATTTAGTGAATCTTTCTATATTAAGCATAATAACTCCTTTTAATCACTATTTTATTGGTATTCATATTTACTTATAATATATTCTTACAGCGCTATCTATTACCTAAATCTTGGGATTGCTATTTCTCCCATCGGTGTAAAAAGGAAATACATTTTTTAATTTATTATTAATTCTTTCACTTTTATTTTAGGATCATAAGTTATTTTATTAAATTTAAATTTTAATATTTTCTGTATCTATTTTATTGCACATGGTATAACTTAAAAAAACGTAAAAATAACGAATTTATAAGTTTTTAGTAGCATAACATTTTAATATACCTAAAAACCTTTCCGTGACTTAAATATTCTGATCTTGTGTAAAAATTAAAAAAAATTGTTTTAGTATAGTACTATAACTGAATAAATATATCAAAATAATTGTTATACAAAAACTAAATTTAACATTAGAAGCATATAAAAACATTACATAGAAATCCATCATAACTACTATTTTTTAATGTTTATATAATTCTTAAGCCATCTAAAATAATATTATATTATGTAACATACATTAAATGTACATAAGATTATATTTTAATTCAAAAAAATATAATATAAAAACTGCAAAATATTTAATATTTACTGACTCAACACCATCTTTTTCAGTATCCAGGTTTATATCTTACAGTTAAAAACTCTTCAATAGAGCGAGCCACATAGTTAGTATTATTTTTAATGTTGTCAAATATAAGTGCAAAAGTAGACTATCACTCTAAATTATACACTACAATAAAATATAATATACTTGACCCAATTTAAATTTTAAAAATAAAAATGAATGTGATTTTTTAATAGTAAATTATATAGAAAATACTTAACCTCTTATTTTTATTTACATCAAACTCCAAGACATACTTTGTATTATTCAATATTGATATTCATTTGACAGCTGATTGTATGGCTTAATTTTAGTTATTAATTTTAATTCAATTTTAAAAAATATTCTTTTATATATCTTTAAAATAGTTATATCTGCCAATAAATCATTTATTTGTGATACAAGCTGTAAGACGTGCCGATTTGAAACAATACAACAAATAATTAGGCTAATTTGATTTGAGCGCGTACAGCGTAATGTGCATCAATCAATTTAAAATATATTATAATTTAAATGTATACTGCAATTTTAGAAAATATTATAATCGAAACCTATCACAAATACAAACTATAAGAGCAGTCTAGTAGATTAAATTAATTTTGAGACAAAAAAATAATTTTAAAAATATCAAATTGCAATAGAATAATTAAGTAATTTTACTATTAACAAATACATAGCTACTTTCTCAACAATAATAATAAAAAAATTTTATACATATTCATAACTCTATCTGAATCTATAGACTGCAAAAAAAAATATAAATAAATCTAATTGATTTTACTTTAACTGCTTTCAAAAGCTCCAAATAAAATAAATAACTAAACTCATTAAAAAGAACCCTTCAAGCCATCTTTCTAACAACAAAAACATTTTTATTCTGTTTCTTATAAACTAATTGATCGAAATAGAATATAAAAGTTATAATACATAATATTTTGATCCACAAAAATATAATTTTTATTCGGCTTGGCATAAAATTAACATAAAATATAAATTTTTATATTACAAAAAAAATAAAACATATTATTATTTTGAATGTTATAAGTATTATAACATATTATATTACACTTCTAAATTAAATCATATATATTTGATCAAGTAAATAAACTACCTAAATAAATATCATAAAATATGATTTTACTTATGAATGTTATGATAATATCGTGTTAAAATATAATTTATTAAAAATACAAATAATAATGGTATTTATTATTTATAAGTTTTTATCATCTTCATCAAATTAAAATTAATTTATAATTTTAAATACGAATACTCACAATAAAATATCTCAAAAAATCGGATTTTTTCAAGTACTTTCAAATATCTTAGAGCATATTTAAAGTTTCTATAAAAAAAAAACTTTTGTCTGATTATTTTAATTTTAAACTTTTATATTTTTCAGTTTGAGATTAAATGTTTTTGAACGTTAAAAAAAAAAAAAAACGAAAAACTACTCTCCAAGTAACTGAATATAACAATTTCAACATATTACTCTTAATAATTATTTCATATTATTAATAAGATTTTTAGCACACGTGTATTATGATTATAAACTTTTATTTAGTCAAAAAAAAATTTAACTGAATAACAAAATAATATAGGTAAATATGCTCTCATATAAATTTTATAACTAATCTAGATAAAGTGAGAAATTGATTATTTTTAGCTTAAGTTTAAATTTCAAATATACACGACTAAAATACATTTTTTAAAGAGATATTATTCAATTAATACTTTTTTCGAAAATAATTTTTATTGTCATAAAAAAAATATAGTCTTAAACCATAACGATAATTATATAAAAACTATTTAAAACAAATTTAACTAATAAGATATAATTACATATAAAACGAAAGTATAATCAAATTTAGTTTTTCTTGCTATTATTTGAGAACGAAACTCCATGTGGAAGAGATTATTCTATGTCGAAAAATAAGAGGACATTCGGTAAATCATAAAACAGGACAACGTTTCAAATCAAGCAAAGGTTATACCAAAACCTTTGTAAATAAATATTCAGCATTCAATTTTAAAAACTCAAAATATCAAAATCTTATAAAATAAAAAGTTGAAGATTTCTAAACGGTTTAAAAATTCAAATCCAGTTAACACTACAAAATTCATCCACTGTAAAAAACATATAAAACGCCTGTTTTCAAGGTTAACGAATTCAGCATCAACAAGAGACCGTTTTTATTTTGACAATCTATAGCTACTTGTTCTGATACATCGATACTTCCTAAGAACAGACATTGAGCTAATTTACTGTTCACTGTGAAAAAAATTAACTCAGACATCACCCAGTCAACCATAGAAATATGCCAATATCATGATGATCAGTAAAAGAGTTCGTCTTCCAATAACATAATTTTTCAAACCAATTATGTGTTATAAGAGTTATATGAGAGTTATAACTCTCTGTATATCATGATTAATTAATTATTTGCCTACGTTTATACATTATGTAATACAATATTTAAATACAAACCGATCAATAAATCACCTTTTTTACTTTACAAACTAAGCACAAATTAAAAGTAAAACGACGTATCATCACAACAGATTAACAATTGACTTAACTCGCATCCAATGTCAGTTTTAAATGCACAACCTCGATATTTAAAGACTGGTATAATAATATACCGTTAAAACAGATTTACCGTTTTAAGATAAAGTGGATAAACGATTTTAAGAAAACTCAAATGAATTAAGGACTTTAAATAATCAGTAACTTATATTCAAACAAATTATCAATATTTTTCTTTCTTGTCTCTTTTCCCTCCCCATAATTAGTACAATTAAATAACACTCATATAGGGAATTGAATTTGCGTAAACATTTCTCATTATAAAATTTTATCTTAACCTGTATAACGTATAAAACTCTAATATTTACTCAAGACATTTTTTTTTATATTATATAATGTGTATGCCATTTTTAATGCCGTAACTGTATGATATCTCTTGAACTCAGTTGCAGTACCTACGAAATAAAAAACTAAATATTCATATGATAAAAGTTATCTGATATTTTAATGTTTTTTATTTTGACTAAATTACCGAGTAACTAAAGAAAGGAATTCCATATTTATGTAATTCGAGTACAACATTGCATTGAATTAACATTTTATTAAGAATACGAAATCACTGATATTATAATATTCACTAAATTTCGAAACATTTTCAATAACTATTCATTCATATGAATAATATATATATTAATGTTATTTATCTTTAGCATAAATTGAATAAATTACGTATTCGTGTGAAAACAATGTATTTATCATAACATATATGCAACAAAGCTGATTCTTGGAGCTTCTTCTCTTATAACGTATCAAATACTGTTGTCGATAAAATTTACTGTCAATGATATTACTTTTTTTAATCTCAGATAACACGAATCAGAATATATATATATACATATATATGTTTATATAATATGTAGTTAAAAAGTTGTACAAACTTTATTTTTAATAGAAATTCAAAAAAATATATTTGTATTTATTTTATTTACTACATTTTTATAGTCATGTTAAAACCTAATTTATGTGTGCTATTTACATTTATGAACTTGAAAAATATTATTTCATAAATATAATATACTATTTTATAAAATATTTTAAGATTCTAAAAATTAATAATACTAATATATTTATTTGAATGTTTGGGATATAATAATATATATATATATATATATATATATATGATATAGTAATATATTGGTAATTTTTACAATTTTTTAACTCAAGTCTAAAATATGTATTATTAATTCTCAAAAAAAAAAAAACACAAATTTATACCATATAAAACCATGTTAATGTATGACAAAAACAATACAACTGGGCTAAAACTTAAACAATTGAGTTCTAAACATTTATTCTAATATTAATAAATAACATTATATTTATTTATAATCATTAAAACTTCTTTTGAAGATTTTTGAAGATTTTTTTTTAAAATAATTATCATTATATATTTTAAAATATTTTTAATATATAAAATTACATCATTTAACTGTAAATTAAATATAATTTAATACATGTATAGTGCATTAGTACTTTTAATTACACTATATTTAAATTGAGTACAATTTTATTGTTGTTTTTATTTAAGATTCAACAGCAACAAAAACTCTTGCATTCTTTATAACTTGAAAGTTGAAACTATCTATTATATCAATACAATGTTTATATAACCTGGCAATATTTATTTCTTCACACATCATGAACATACGACTAAATTTTTGCGGACAAATAAATATATATTAGTGTGGTAACTGCACTTTATTTTAAAGACATCTTTATGTGATGTACGCGCGAGTATATACTATATAATATAGAACACACCTTAAGGGTGTAATAAGTAACATATTATCCTGTATCCTGTCTACAATAGATACAATGGGTACATACATTTTTCTTACTTTTAACTTGTATATACAATATACTTAAGTCACACGTAACCTCGAATCAGTTGTCAAACAATAAAAATAATATTCCTAAATGAATTACAATCAAATATTTCTAACTACTCGTACATTAATATGTTTGTTTTTTTTTTTCGAATTCTTCGAAATAAATTATTGTGTCTAACAGAATTTAATTTTACGACCGAACAAACCACTCAAATTTAAAAACTATTTGAAAAACGTTGTGGAAATACAGAGAACTGTGTACTATAGTTTAAATCACAAATAGGCAAGCAACTTCGTTTAACTCGTATACGTAATTATATAAGTTTGTAATTTACGTCGATTAATTTAATCGGTATCTTCAACACGTAGCGGAATGTACCAGTATTATTCTCAGTGTACAGTTCTGATTAAATTCGTTTATTTCGTGTCCATTGTTGTGTTATATTATGATTCCCAATAAATTATCGTATTAAAATATTATATTTATTTTTTATACTATACCTATAGCTGGACACTTTTATGTTTTTTCATATACAATTTTTGGAAAGTAAGTCAATAGCATATTATTTGATATTTAATATTGCAATATTATAGGGACAAGGTTTTATAACAACACTCTGCAAATTCCGTCGCATTATGTTTCAATCAAAAACGGGTCATATACATTTTCTATCATCTGTAGCTACACTCAAAGGAAAATTGATCTAGAACTAAATACGTCTAAAGTCGTACTAAATTCGTGTCATAACACGAAGGCGGTGGATACAATAAATTAAATTTAGGGGTTTAAATCCTCTTTGAAATACAGTATACAATTATTTGTTTATAGTTCATTAGTTGTATTTGTAAAAAAATACATAACACTCTAAAATTTAACTTTATAATATGCGTTTGATTGAAATGATTTAATATTTTCAATTATAATGTTAATGATTTCAATGATTTCTATTACTATAACGTTTAAATATTTTACAATACATAAGTTAAACTTATATTTACTCGATTTAATAGCTTTTGGACCTAGTAAAAAGTGCATATTTTATATTCAAATGTCACTTTTTTTCCTGTTTAGTACGAATAGTTATACAACGTGTACGTAATTTCCATTGTTTTTTAGTTATTTCTAAGTAATTAAAATCTAACGCAATTATTCTTTTTAATATTTTCATATTTGACCAACTCACTCAACCTACAACTATTGAAAAAAATAAATATTTAAATTAAGACACGCCTTTTTTAATTTAAAGATCTTTCATCCATATTGTATTTAAGATTATATAATTATACAGCCGTTCAATATACACTTGAATAATAAGAAATAAAATGAAAATCAACTCTTTTAATACATGACCGTGCAGTATGTTTGTTTTATCAATTTTACGATAATACAATATAATAATTTATAATGTTTCTGTATTATCGGCGTCATTATTTATGGTGGTAACCGGTTAACCGGATACGAGAGAACATGCGCAAAGTGTAAAGTTTGCGTCCATCTCAGGACAATTATAATGATATAGATGTATTTGTATGAACGATGAATGCGACTCTAAAAATACGAAAACTTGAAAACTTGTGACAACAGAAATTCAACAAAGGCAGGAGTATGCTGCATGTGTATCCGGACGCCATTTTAATGCTTGCAGGACAAAAATGACTTTAGTATCCGAGACAATCGATATTATTGTGAACAGTAAACATCTATACTCCTAACAAAGAATTCCGTATAATATCGTGTTGTACTCGTATTACATAGCCATCACCAACGTCTTGATGGGGGGGGGGGATTCCCGCTTCAAACTCCGTTCGGGTGAATATCTTATAAACGTCGTTCTGCCGCGACGCAATCGCTCCTTAATTATGAACACGATTAATTAGAAAAAAAAAAAAAAACAATAAAACGTTAACGATTTTTATTTATGATGAACGAGAAAAACGATCGATTTCGATTAGTAGCATTTAAATATCGTAACCGTTACTACGATTCTTGTACACGTTCGTCGGCATCACAACATTTTTCAGCACAACACGACTCAAGTTCGACGGCAACGTGATCGGATTTTTTTTACATTCGCTTCCGTCTATTTACCCTCTCGATTACCTATAATACGTACTCATTTTGTCTCGACTGCCGACTACAGTTTATTCTTTCGTTCAATTACCCCGCACCCTGTATCAACCTAACCTAACCTAACTGCCACCACCACCACAATCGCTGACAAACTACGTCTAGACTCTAGATTCGTGTATGCAGGTTTACCTTATATGTATAATATGTATGACATAACGATAATAATAATTACGAGATTCGTACCATATGCGCATGTACCTATGTGTGTGTGTGTGTGTGAGAGAGAGAGACTGTGTGCAAAGACTTGATAGATGTGCCGGCACCTCTCTTCCGGCCGATCGCGTGTTTGAAACGTGATGCGAATCCTCCACCGATACATTATCTTCGTTATTATATATAGTTGTAGTCAGCTTCTGACGACTGGCAAAAACAAATTGTCGACAACCGATTTTTTCCGCTCTATCTCACAAACACACATTCTCTCTCTCTTATTTTCTATAATCACCACGTGCCAATTGATTCGAGCTGTCTATAACATGTAATAACTAGAAAATGAAAACCATAATATTTTTATATTATAATATAAAGTAATTCATTAACCACTAAACAGTAATTTTATCAGTGAAATTGTGTTTATTTGTTTTTTTTTTTAGGAATAATTACTAGGAATCCAATAGTATACAAACAGGATAGGATATAAACAGATTAAAAACTATTCCACTCGTATAATAATTTAAATGCGCATAATAGATATTTTTTATTAAATAGTTTCTGTATATCCATCAGATTTCCAAGTGTACATTTTTAAAAAATCTCATTTGATATATAATCATAAAATTGTTTTCATTTAAAAAAGTATAAGACTAAGAAGGGATTATTTAAAAAAAAAAATGTTTTGTCATGATGACTAAAAAAAATAGTAAATACGCTTCAAAAAAACATATTTTTGAATAAATATCTGATTAGTGATGAAAAGAATCACCCTGTAAACATATATAATATTTGCACGTGTTTATCCGGGCTGGAAATAACCAGAAAATAACGAAATAAAAAATATAAAATTCACATAAACGCCAGCCGCCACTACGTGCGTAATATTATTACTCAACCAAATCTGTTTATAACTTTGTCTCGGCGTACTATTTTTACGTTTCGTTTCGTTTTAACTTTTTCAATATTACAGAGCACTCGTAAGATATTTTATCTTACACGTTCGTGAGTTCCGCAAGACAACGGACCAAAATAAAATGTATTTATTGGTATTCATACTTCGCCACTGCTAATCTCGAATTTCGTTTTATTTGACTACCTGCCAAATCATGTCATTCAATATTATGATGAGGACGAATATAATATTATATTATGTGAGCGACAATGTTCATATTTAGTAATTTTATTGAATTACTAGCCAATAATGGAAAACTAATAAAAAAAAAAATTAATACTACTAATATGAAATCAATATTATGGTGCATATTTTTTATTCTAGTTTTAATAAATATAAACATATTTTGACATTAAAATATATGTGCTTATAGTTCATATTTATTATCTAAACCTATCAATAATAATATTATACTAACTAAATATAAATATCATGGTATTTTTTTAATGCGTTTTTCTTCTTATACCTATTATAATTAACCTAAAACTAAGCCGTACTGCTACACTAAAACATATTCGCACACAGTATTAGACAAAAAGGTACTGTGAAATATGAATCCAAACCAGTGATAAAGGTACATAATCTAAGCTCATACCTGTAAGAATAAAATAAAATAATAACTTAAGTAATGATGACACGCTTGGCAATTATTTTCATAATATATTATTTATATTACACGATCAGTAAATATCAACAACACCTGATCAATTAGTGCATTTAAAGTACTGTGTAACTTATTAAGTCGGTTATATAAATTATCACAGATTATCAATATTTCATAAATTATCTAATCTTTAATGATATTGCATAATACCTAAATGTTAACTATATATTATATGTTTACATCATTGGCGCCAACATAATATTATATACATACTCGTCGTTTATATTAAAACAATATTTTCGCGTATTCCAAAAATTCTCTGGGTTTCACAGCTTTCATTGCTAATTTGAGAGTATTTTTTTATTTTTTTAAAGCCACGTAGTTTGAATTATCAAATAATTATTATTTATATGTTTTATGTCGTTAATACGTAATAAAATACAGTGGATATGTATCGATAGTGCACAGCTGCCGATACTGTCGTAATAATAATAATAATAATATACTCGTTCGTCCGTCACCAACGCATGCAATAGGTATAAAATACATGATATATAAACAACATACATTATAACGCGCGCGTATATTGTATAATACGTTTTAATCACACCGCACTTATATATGATATGATTATCATTATTCCAAATATGACGTCTTTACAACATTCGTATTTTGACACATGAAACGATGACAAAATATTAACACACCGATACCCATTAGTGTATTTTATATACTATAATAATCATTGGACAGTTGTTTTATATCCACGAGACAAATGTCCATTATAACACACACACACACACACACACACACACACACACACACACACACATACATCACAACGCTGTCGTTAGTGCATTCTTCATTACATAAATTCTCGTGAGTGGTGTAAATTTATCGTGTTTTTAGGAAAAGAGAATGATATTTTTGAATATTTTAGCTATTACCTTCCAATAACCAATAAAAAAAAAAAAAAAAATTGTAATGTTATAAGCACCTCTTAAAATAACCATAGTAAATATATATATTATAATGAAAATTTAATTATTATGTATATACGTAGATGGAAAAAATTGTTTCATAATATTTAAGTATACACATACAACCAATATACTTTAAAGTTACATCGTTACTAACTATCGCCATACAATAATATACTACAACACTTATTTTTTAGTAAAATTATAATATAATAGTGTTTATTTTGAGGTAATATTGTCTTATTAATGCACAGCTATCATAGAATGTTCAGATTTTTTGTATTGTTTTTATGAAATATACTACAGTTATGTTAAATGAGGTTCCGGAAAAATCGGGCAATATTATTAGGTATCATTTTTTCAAAAAAGTATAAGTACACTAACTAGGCCACTACAGTTTTATATTTATAATATGAAGACCTAGTGGTTAATTCACTATTGTCGACAATATTTTTATTATTGCATTTGATAAATGGGCCAATATTGAATTTTAAATTTTAACGAAATAATATTTATACTAATATTATTAAAGTTTCTACAATACCTAATACTGTAGTGCACACTAAACTTTTGTCAAAACAACCATGTATCTTATCAAGAGGTAATAAATTATCCAACATTAAATTATATAAAATTAGCAGCGGCTGCCATCAAATACAATTGATAAAAATAGCTAAAAGCGTAATTTACAAAAATTATAAAACATTGCGATCGTTTAGTTAATTGCAAACCACGTGATCTACATTTAATGATCCTTATTGATGTGGTTCAATAATATACGAGTACAATGGAAGTTATAATGTTCGAGAGTAGAAAACATTTATTAAT
This sequence comes from Melanaphis sacchari, assembly GCF_002803265.2. NCBI lineage: Eukaryota > Metazoa > Arthropoda > Insecta > Hemiptera > Aphididae > Melanaphis > Melanaphis sacchari. The sequence continues at coordinate 2,101,417 of NW_020271547.1, read as the reverse complement.
TTTAAATAATTATAAATTTTCTTTTGCTCACGAGAGTCAACGTGAAAAAACTCGTGAGTGATGTGCCAAAAAAAAATACACGTCCAGCAAAAATATATACATTTTCAAATAATTAACAAACTGGTACGTTTATTAAAACTGTTAATTTTAATTATATAGTTATCAAACTTAGAAAATAACTACGATAAATTTACAACACAAATTATGCATAAAGTTATCAGAATTTCCACAAAAAATAAAAGCTAATAAAGATACTTTGATAATACTATACAATTTGTCACATCAGAAATTGAGAATTGCACATCAGTAAATATTGATTTAATTTTATTAAAATAAATAAACCGATAATTACGCTTTTAAGTATATCGAGCTCATCAAAACATTTTAATTATATTGCTAAAAACTATTATTGAAGTATGTGACTATTTAGAAATAATTTATTTATTTACTAAATAAAATTGACCATATCATTATTTTTCCACAGTTAAAAATTTAAATTTCCAATGTTACTTAGAATCTATTTATGTTGACGGCACTATTAAACACTGGGCAAGTATTTTTATCAATTATTTTATTTTTATAGTTATAAATATAATTTATATGCTCCTTTAGTAATTTGTCTACCTCAAGACCAACAAAAAAATATTTTTATAAAAACATTGAAATTAATTATCATTTATTGCTCTGATCATGATTTACAATTTAAGTCGATACAAGTGATTGATTTTGAACAAGGTCTTCAATAAGCAATTAAGTATATATATGGGCTGACATATAAATTGTAATATGTAAATTTTACCTTATGCAATCATGGAGACAAAAAATTTAGGTAGTGGGCTTAAGTAAAGTATATAAATATTAGACTTCTAAAATAGGTAAATGGGTAAAAAATATGTTTGAAATTCCATTTTTTCAAATTCAGAAAAAGTAACTAACTGCTTTTCAATGGATTTTATACGTGAAATGATACAGAGTAATAAATTAATAATATTTTCCGATTATATTTTTAACAATGCTATTTTCTCTCCATATTTATGTACTCATTATTTTGAATCTATAACTTAAATTACAAATACCATTGAGTCTTTTCATCCGCGTTTCAAAAATTATTTCTATATCACATACTAACATTAACCACTTTGTAATGTTTTATTAAGAGTTCACTTAGAAGTTTATATGAAAATTAGAAACATAGAAAAATTAAAAACTAAAAAACGAACTTTAAATCCAAAGAACTATATTTATAGAAAAATTATAAAAAGGAAAAATGACAGATTTTAATTTGTAAGATCTGTACTATGTTATTAAAAAAAATAAAAAATATTAGTTAATAAAAGTTATATATTTTCATATGTTTGTGTTATACATTTATATACTTTATAGTGTATTATATCAGGCCAAACAAAAATATGGCGCTATCAAAAGATTTTTTTTTATATCGGAAAAATGGGCTAGTTAATAATTTATATGAATATTTAGAAGAAAAAATACCTAAATATTGTTTATGTATAAAACCTAAGTAAGGTCAGAATAATATTAGCCACTATACATTGGAAAAAATATAGCAACTAAACAAAAATAAATTATGAATATATTTAAAGTTACTATTTAAAATCACTGCAAATTATTTAATTAATAATTAAATGGAAGGTTTTGTATTTTAAACTATTTTTTTTGAAAATCAATATTTAAAATTTTTTCAAAAATTTTCGATCAATCTCTTTAGTAATCAATTTTCCTTATTTTTCCCAAAAATGTTATGACTTGTGAGTTCTATTTTACACGTGACACATCTATATTAACTTGTGGTATCAATGAGTTTCCATGAAGTAGGTCTTATTTCAGAATATATTTTAAAAATTTGAAATTTATCTTACTCAATTATATATTTTCTGAGAATTATATATTATTTATTGATAAAGTTAATAATATTGTAATTATAACAAAAACTTACAGTTAATATTGATTTTCCATTCACTCAATATAGTTATGCTTTACCAAACCAAAACGAATTTTATCACATCAAATAATGTGTCAAAATGTGTTATAAACAAACAAATATATAATAATGCAACGCATCATCGTTCTAGCTATTGTCGATATGTATATGTCTAACGCAATTATATTTAGATAGGACCCCCTTAAGGCACGTTCTGACTATATCCGCATCATTTGATATTTTAGAATTTGGATATGTTTGAGATACTCGTAATAATAAAATACTTTTGTTTTTGAAACACGTAATAAATGCGCGACGACCTCACTCTTAATAAATTATATTGTCTTGTAACGAGAACTACAAAACTTATCCAGAAAATCCGCCGTCATAATTGAATATATTTAATTAGTCTATCATGGAAATTTCAAAACGAGATTGTCTTTCTGCAACCCACATTTTAACGATGATGGGAACAACCATCGTATCACTTCAAAGAAAAACAAATTTAAGCGCAAACTTAAAATGCAGAAACATAAACGAATTTCGATATTAAAGCTCGTCCCTCAAGTAAACAATCTGGATAATAATATTTTTTTAACGCTGTTTATATTACAGTTTTGAGTGTTACGTTGACAAAACTGTTTTCTCTCGTTATTATTGCATTAGCTGCACAAAGTGAAACCTTTTAAAATACATATATTTTGTACGACCAGAATTGTAAAACAGATACCTATCATAAGATACCATATTCTTCGTATTTATTATATTTTTTCTACTTTACTTTTTTTTCAACCATTTAACCAAACCTTTTAGACCAAACATCCAAACATTTATGATTCCATCTTCTTCTACCAGGCCATAACAATATTTAAAACATTGATTTACAAATTCCTCCAATAATAATCTAGTCATAGATCTTACAAACGACCTTTTTTTTTCTTTTTAGATACTTATTCAACATTATTTTCTCTAAAGTTTCTTGTTATTTGCTCATACAAGCCATTCCTTCTAACTTATTCCATTTAATTGCATATACTATAGTTAACATTTTTGATATTTATCTTTTATACTATTATGATCAAACTAAAAATTAAAAATTAAATTGGATTAGTGGAATAATTTAAATTATTAAGTTCATTATATTTAAATATGATAACATGTTGTATTCGTTTAAAAGTGTATTATTTTCAACTAAAACCAATATCAAATGTGAATAGTATTGTATGTGTGTGTGTGTATATGTATATACTGAGTAAACAAATTAATCTTTTCAAATATTATCATAATATTTTAATAGCAACTATTTAGCTTTGGAAAAATTCTTAAAATGTTAGATAAATTAATAATATTACCAGGACTGAGATTTTGATGTAAATGCATCTTTTTTCTAGTGCTATGAAACGTGGACCCGCAAGTATAAAATGTGTTTTGGGTAATACTACTGATTATTTTTAAGTAACTTTTTTTTGCATTTTTTGACAAAATTAACCTTAAAAAATTTTAGTGCATTTTTTGACGATTTCAATGCAAAATTGTTTCGATCAACAAGATACTTTTGGCAAATTTCCGACGGTACAAATAATTAATTTTATAGCACAAGTTATCATCGATAACAATTTATTTTTATTTTTTTTTTAATAATTATTTTAGAATGAATGATTAAAAACACAGAAAAAAAACAAAAAAATACACTACTGTATAGTAACATTTTAAATTTTTTACCAATTTTTAAGCTATAATAAATATAATTTAAATACATTTTTATAGTGCACTTTTGAGTTTTTAAGTCATTTTTGCATTTTTTAAGATTTTTTTAGCATTTGCCTGAATATTACGCGTAGTATACATAATAATAAAAAAACGCTTTACTATAATATACATCATATATAATCTTTATAAATAATTAAAATGCATAAATGAAGCAAAAATAAATTTTTGGCATTTTAGATCATTTTTATTTTAAACATTCTATAAAATTCATAAATAATAACGTGACGGAATTGTTAAAATATCTTGATATATTTTAGAATTCCTAAATATTCTATCAAAAAAACTGAAATTAATATATATATATGCATATTATATAGATACACAAAATTGTACATTATTATTATTTATCGAGTTTAGCAATAATACAATTTGAATTATTATCATTGTCGTTTTTTGTATCCCTTCAACCATTATTATTACGCGCATAAAACGTATATATTTCACATTTTTAATAATTTAATCAAATTTCGATTTTTATGTTCAATCAGTGCGTTATGTATTATTTCACCGTATAAAAAAATAGTCACTCATTTTATCTACATGCATGTGATATTTTCAGACAAAATAATAGTATTATAAATTAAAATATAATTATAAAGACAAAAACTGTAATTTATATGTTAAAAATATAAAAAAAAATCTGATTTTAATTGAAATAGTTTTTACATGCTACGAACTGGATCAGTTCTATTCGTGAAAATTAGATATTTACTGTTGTTTTTGAACAAATTAAACACGAATTTAATGTATCCACTGTACTATTTCAGCGATCCTCATATTGCAAAACATTTATATAAACATAATTAAAATAATTTAATGTTGATAACAAATTGTACTCAAAAATTACTGTAGAGATTAAATTGCTTTTTCATGAGTTATTTATTATATTAGTATGTGGCAACAATAAATTCAAACATTGCCATATTGTTGGAATAAATTTGTACAAGTTTTATAACTCTTATGGTATTAATTTTGTTCCTACTTCTTTGTACCTCCCACTCTAAGCTAAATCTATCAGAATATATACAGTATGTATCAATAAACAAATTTAAAATACATACCATATTACAAATATACTATTATTATTTATGTAAATATACCCGTTAATCATGATGAGTCTAGTTTGAAGCTATGAAAAACTAATTGTACCATTTAATGATTACAGATTTGGTTACACACGTCATATTTATTGGTTATGAAAATAAATACTTTCTATGCAAAATTAACCAATTCTGGTTGTTTGCAAATATTTCAAAAACTAATAAGTAATAAAAATAGAGATTTCTATAAATATCTATTACACGATAATTGCATAGAATAAAAATCATAGTAAAAAAACATAACAGTGAAAATAATGATGTATTCGTGGCTTATTAGAAATATAATAAAGTTCAAATTAGTTTAAATTGTACAATCTAGCTCTATAAAAATAAAACCTTTTGATTTATTTTAAACTAACAAATAACATAAATCATTACACAAACTATCATCACTCTTATAATAATGTAAATAATATATAATATATATTTTTGTAACTTAATACACACCTTTGTAAAAACATTATCCTACAATTTTTATTTGACAATATATAATTGATCAACATAACATATTTTAAGTAATATGATATTATACGTATTTTTTCTCGTTTTTTGTAGTTATAAGCTTCAATGATCCATAATATTAGCCTACAACGTTAAAATAATATTGTACTGGTTTGAATTATAATTTTGATATGAAATAAAAATATGTGTTTACGAAATTAATATATTATTATTATTTCTGCACCTAAACAATTATTTTTTTTTAATGAATAAAATTATACTTATTCTCTGTATTACGGCAAGCATTCTTGTCTTAATATTTTGTAAACAGGAATAAATTATCGTACTAGAAACTTAAATTTAATAGTAATATATAAGTACCTGCAACGGTATTTAAATTATTATAATCATAATTTTTTCGTAAAAAGAAGGTAACAAATTCATTACTTATATGATAATATTCACAGTATTATGGTTGTACATCACGCGCCATTCTGTAATTTTAGCTAATAAAACCGAGCACGACGTGAATTCTTATTGCGGATCGTATATAAAATACCTTAACACGGCGTATTGATTATGCAATATCGCTACAGACGTGTGTACAATAATTTTCTTCAAATTGAAGACAATATTATGAACCATAATTGTTAAAACTAATATAAAATACAAACATTTTTGAAAAAGTAACACATCACTAGATTATAAACTTAACTTTTTAAAAATTTTATGAATTAGTAATTTATAAATACATTTTTTAAATATCTGTAACACAGTTTTTGAATAACCAATAAGTTTTTATGTTGTAAATTATTATTTATTAATTTAACAACACCACATTTATTATTTTCATCTACAATAACTATATGTCTTCTATTAAGTAGTTCATTCACATTAATTGCCATGTTTGAGCACTTAAAATGCAGCTCTTATCTAAAAATTAAATTCATATTATATTGTACACACAAACATAATATTATGTTTTATACCATACATTTTTATTATTGTATGACTTAATTTTAATTTCAATTTTTTTTTTCTTTGCTAATACGATTTAATTGTAATGAATTAGTCGAATATTTGAATAATTTTGGAATAATGTACGAATAATAATTATTAAAATAATTTGACAGAAACATATTACAATTTTCATCTTTAAGTTATTTAATGTATATTTCGTAGAATTATTACAAAACTATTTATATTTTTTTAATTCTTCAAAATGGAGAATTAAATGTTTTAGTTTAATTATTATATTATATAAATGTGGTTTTTTTTTTTTTGGTGACGGTGACTGAAGGCACTTCCTATAGAAAAAGAGCTTTGATCTTCTATTAATTAATAATTTAAATAAATTATGAGATTCCCATAGAAATAGATACTGACAAACACTTTTGTTGCTCAAAATCTTTTTTTTCAATGCAGTGATAATTTAAAATTGAATTAGAATTTAATGCATCGCTTCATTCAATGAAAATGTGCTTTCAAAACTTAATATACAGCAGAACAGTTTCCTCAGTTTTTTTTTTTCTATTTAATTTTTACATATTATTCGTATTATAATAGCAAGAGAAAATATAATAATGGATCAGAAACAGTATTGTCTAAATATGTTTTAACATAAAAACCTAACAACTGTAACTTTAAACATATTTAAAGCTATTGCGTGGATCGTTAATACCTCTCTGAACTTACATAACTGGTAGGTAACCGGCAACGATTTGAATTTCACGTCTTGAGCGCAAGGTAATTTCAATGAAAACGAAATAACAAAATGTTTTCAAGAAGTCAGCACGTTTGGTTAATTAAAAAAATAGACTTTTCTGGAAGTTCACAAGCATCCTGAAAATTTAATTAAATTATACCAACAACGATACAAAGTTGGTGGTAGTGTGCACATTTAAACTAGTCGGGAAGCACACGCTTTGGCCATATGCACATTGGCCACTTGAGACTCAAACAACTCGCAAACATGTTCTCTTTAATAATAATGTGTTTTCGTCAAAATCAAGAAAGCTTATAAAATATAAGGTATTGGTGAGTTTCCAGAAATCAACATCAAAACTTCAGAACATTATTAAGAAAATGTATGACTCATTACATCAGCCAATTGTGTGTATAAATACGAGTAGCTTTAGATGAGTAAGAGAAGTAATCTACAACGGGTCTTTGTATAATCTTCCTAAATACAAGTATAATATTATTAGGCAATTCCCGAACTGTTAAATAGAAGTTTTAAATTTTTTTCTGATACTTAAAACATGACAATTATTGTTTAAACCAATAAAAAATTATTTCCTAAATAGTATCCAAGAAATTTTGAAAAATCCTAAGAATTTACAATTATGTATGTTAAATAAATCATAAAAATTATTGTATAAAATGTACTATGTATATACAGTTTACAAACAAACAATTCAAATTGACGATTTTTATCATTAAATAATTATTACTTTTTATTTTTTGACAATTTGGATTAAACTGTCTGCCGCACGTAGAAGTTATGATAAAATTAAAATTAACATTCTATAATATGTAAATTAAATTTTATTTTTAATATTTCAAAATTATTTTCAGTGCAATAAATAATTATGGATATTATTAATGCCACTGTAAATAACTTTGTTGATCCACAAGATTAATGTTTACGTAATTTAATAGGTACGATGTTAACGAACCTAAGTGCCAAGTGGTATAAAGTATTTTGAACAAAAATTGAATAAATTATTATTGAACAATGTATTATAGAAGCTTCTTACTCAGACAATTTCAACTTAGGAAACTTACCTTTCCATATTAAGTTAGCTGAAAGCCTGCTTAAAGTGACTTGGTAATTATTTTGGTATACTTGTCCTGGATAAACGAATTAAATGAAAGTTTCACTTTAATTATTTTCTCTTCAAAAGTGTAAAAAGTAAGCTTTATAAATATAAGTTTAGCCGTTTGTACTTAAATAATATTTTTATTGTCGATATGAGCATACTTGTGTATACCACATTTATATTCCATAAAATACCACTCTCAAATCTTTATCAAAAGTAGTTCCAATAGTCATCGACTAATAACGAAAAATCAAAATTCCTAGGAGTGGTTATCGAAAAAAAAGCTCCATTTGGTTTACAATCATTAACAAATAACTCAAAACCAACAGTGCCACAAAAATCTCTAACTTTACTAAAACATAAACCCTCTAAGATAAAATCGTTTACCGTATTCTCTTCCCCGTATTTCATCTTTTACAAATAAAAAAAAAAAAAATCAAATACTTTCATATTCTATTTTTAAAATAAATAGCTATATTTTGATACAAAAATGTCTATGAATGACTTCATTATCAATCATACTCTTTCATCAACAATCTTTCGCATTAAATCATGCTCATTTCTGAAAATATCGTGGTGCAAAAATGGCTTTTGATTTTTGCTAACTTATAAAATATATACATATTTATAAAAAATAAATGACAGTGAAAGTACCACCATTGGTTAACTTATTCTCGAGTTATTTTCACATTATAACATACTTTCTTTGGATAAATTGTATTTTATCTGATGGCTAACTTATTGAGCAGATAAAGCTGTAAAATATAATATGACAAAGTATAGAATATCTAATAATATTATGAAAATAATAAGTATATATTAAACACTAGTAAGTGCCAATAGAAATTGCAATTATTTCTTGTTATCAATGAAGACTCAATATTTTAATCAAATATCATCTTATCGCATAAGTATTTAATGTCTTTTACATATAGGCTAAGTAATCTACTATACTTATAAAACACTATGCGATCAAGTTTTAAACCGTGTCATCAATAGTTTATATGAGGTTCAATAATACTTTACTGGCTTCTTTTTAAGTGTTCTTCAATAACATAAAATTATTTAATGCACAAATTATAACACTATTGTCAAATTTATGATCTACCTATTACAATAATGATTTGACCAATGATCGATAACAAAATCTAAATAATCAATATCATTGATAATACGGATCATAAATCACTACATACTTTCACCAATAAATGTGTTAATTTTACAACTGATTAAATTTTTATAGTATTTTTTTTATAATTTCTTGCAATGACAATAGTCGTGTTCCAGTCACTTCTACATGATCATATCGACAAATTATTAAATAACCATGAATTAAAAAGATAATTTTTTGCATTCACTCAAATATTTCAAGAACATACCAAATTACCTTAAACATAGTTTTAACAAAATTTTAATAATACATTTTTGAAATAGTTATTTTATGTAGAAATCAGAAATTATATAATACTATCTGTCCTGCGTGCTCCGCCCCGTGGATAATTGTTTTTAAATTGTGGGGTTGTTTTATGACTCCACAAATCTTGTCTATCTATCTTGCAAATTTTTTTTTTTTTTTATATGAAGAACAATTGAACTGTAGTGTAAAACTATTATATACATAATTGGAACATTTAAATACAATAAACCCTCTCCAGACAAAAAAAAAAAACTAAAAATCTGGCTATGTGAAAAAAAAAATGGGAAAAAATTATAAATAGACTTTGCAGAGAGGCCTCAAAAATTAGCTTTGTTTTTTAATTTTTCAAGAACTTAATACTTATTTTTTATTAACAAAAGTGGTACTAAAACCTTCAGCAAACTGTCAGGTATATATTTAATAATATGTAATTATACAATTAAAGTATTTAAAAATAAAACTGTTTTGTTTTTATTCATATTCTCTACAGCATGCATAACTTTTAAAACTTCAATTCAATTCAATTCAAAAAATTTCAAAAATATATAGTAGAAATATAAGTCTAGAAAATATCTTATTTTAATATACGAGTAACTACTTATAATTAGAAAACTCAATTAAAAACATAACTGTTTCTGTTCTTTGCTGTTTTCTCATTATAATTTTAATACGTTTTAACACATTTTTTTGCATATTAAATTTAATATCTTTTTATTTAAAAAAAAATATAGAACTGATTTATTGTTTATAATTACGTATATCTCAACTTCTACCAATGTATGAACACTTGACTAGTATCTTATTTATAGAGTAACATAATAAGTTATTAGGTTCATTATTGATATAAATAATTGTAACATTGAAGTATACAATAAAAAATAAAAAATAAATAAAATATTATTATTTAAACGCACGCAATACTAATTGGTCAAACCCACTGAAATTATTTTTAAAACACAGTTAATTCACTTCATAATTTATTTCTATCTTCTAGTTTTAAGTAAACCCTATTTATAAATATTTAATTTAAATGAACAAAAAACAATAATATATTATGTAGACATAATATTTTTCTTCAGAACTTCGTGCATTATTTTTCATATTTTAATGTCTAGTATAAGTAAGATACATTCGTTTAAATCGTTATTAATATTATTTATTTTTATACAATATAAATTTTACCATAATCATACGTGCCATATTCTAGTGTGCGAAAGCCTCACCGTACCACCATCCGCACACTTCGAATATCCAACACCTCATTTGCCCGCAATCACCTTGTTTAAACTATTATTTTGTTTTTTTTTTTTTTGTTAAAATTAATTAATTTCCAATATTTATCCATTGTGCGTATAATTCAAATAATATGAACCATGTCCCCATCACAAGCTTCACTTTTAGGGGTGCTGTAATATTAAGCTCATAACTCGTTAAATAATATAATTATTTTATTTTTGAAATAAATATTATCATTGTTATACAAATTATGTTACCTACTTTATATTATAATAATATATTTTATCAAAATAAAGTCACTTTTTATTTATATTTTTCAAGCAGGAAAATAACTATTTCGTTTGAATTAATCATTTACTATATCGTGAAAATAGTTTTAATCAAAATTATTTCTAAAAGATACGAATTATTTTTTGTCTAGCCATATTTACTACGTATTGTAACGTTGTAATTAAAATACACCATAAGTTTCAACTTGTAATAGAATTACATTTTTATGCGATTGAAATGTTTTTTTTATAACAACACGCATAAAAAATGAAAATTGTTGAAAACAGAATATATTCAAGCTTTCATAAATAACAATCTGATTGTATTATGATATCATATTATACACGATCAGTGAATATTACTAGGTAGTATTGCAGTTAATGGAGAAACGCATAATCTGAATTACAAAGGTACTTAATTTATATTATGATTAATTGATATGCCCACACATAATTTAAAATCGGTTTTTAGTGTATCAAGACCAAACTAAACCGACTAAATGAACTAATATTTTCACTAAATTATAATAATTGATCGAATTGTTATTGCATAATCCATTTTAAAATGCTCGTAACTTATGCGTTTTATATTTACATCAAAACACAACCATAGAATATTAGACTTGTCGTCATATATATGTATGTATAATATACATTGTATATATACGTTTTACAATAATGCTTTTATTTATTTTAAAACACAATTTATTGTTTCAAATTATTTTTTGCGATTATTTTATAAAATCAGATTTATATTTCAATGGAACTCATATTCAATAGCACATAACTCAAAAATATATGGTATCACATGTTATTTTTCTAACAATATTATCAGATGACATTCCATCATTACTAGGTACTAAAAATATTCTTAAAAATATAAACTCAAATTTTTGTGCTATGAACAATAGTATACCGGATCAAAATTTTGACGTCACGTCAAAATACATTTCAAATATATATATATATATATATATATATATTTTTTTTTTACCAAACGTCGAAAAATATAAATCTCATTGTATTCTTGTGCACTTAAAGTATACTATATCTATGGTTTTATCAACACGTATAATACTACTTACAAAGTGTACTAATGTATACAAATATTATACATTTTATATGTGTATTTATATTAATGCGTTAAGTATCATAACAATTATCTTTTTCCGAACAACATTATTTTGATAATTATTTTAACTGATCGATTATTTCTATTTAAAAAAAAAAAACAAATAATTAAGTGAATATTATATTATTATATTATTATTATATTATTATTATTATATTATTATTATATTTTATAGACGAAGAAAATGAAATACATATTAATTTAACTATTGCCTTCTTAATAATAAACTACATAATAATGATATTATATATTTTATATAAAGTTATAAAAATGTATAACTATAAAAAAATCAAATTTACATAAGTAATACTTCTAAAAATGTTCAATTTCATTCCTGATGTTTGAAGATTTCATTTAGATTGCTTTATATCCATATTAAAATATGCTTTAAAGTTTACAAACTCGATTTAATCCATAATAGTAGATATAATAACATTTGTGATGGTCTACCAAATATCAATATATTTATATGTGTGTGTATGTGGTTGAATGGAACTTACTCCGATAAGTATCAGCTTATAGTTTGCTGTATTGTATTATACTGTGTCACATTTGAGACTTACAAACTAAATATTTAAATTTTCACCGTGCTAGTACGTGAACATTGTGAATGTGAAAATTATAATAATTTCTACATTAACAAAACACACATATACATTTGTTTTTAGAACAACTGTATTGACATAACGATATATTGTTTTGCGTGCATGGAATTTCGTACCAAAACGATATTATGATATCAACATAATATTTATTTAAGTATTATATTTTTAATCAATTAAAATACAGGCCAAATTATAATATCACATATACTTCACTTTTTAATATGACGTACCAGATTATACTTTAGTTGCTATCATTTTTTTTTTTTTTTTTTAAACACTTGCATACATATTTAAAACAAAATAAAATAATAATATCGTACATTCAAACATTATATCAGGTCAAAAATAGTGCAACAAGGTCATAAAGTTACATTGATGATGAAAACATATCTAACAAATTACGACAACTAGATATATAGGTAACTGCAACACGTCTTTTTATAAATTTATGTGGAGTGGGTACCTATGTACTCGTGTTAGGTTATATAGGTTGTGCTAACCATATATATTATTTTGATACTTAATATACGTTATACGTATACATATATACATATAAATATATATGTGTGTGTGTGTGTATGTGATGTATATATCAACAGGTATAATATTTGTCTCATATGAATGATCAAAACCAACTAATGCTTACGAACAAACATTAGGTGTACTTGAAGTTTAATGTAAACGACAATAATAAAATCAACAGGTATCATGGACGATAAAACACTAAAAATAATGAATTTCGTTTAACACAAAAATGACCACAATGACAATGAATACAGCTGAGTTAGTGTTAATATAATAATAACAACTATATATTATTTTTTTTTTTTTTTTTTAATGAATAAATAGAGAAACATCTTAAGGGGAAAAGAAATAAACTAGGAAAATTTCAACCAAAACATGTTCATAACTTATTAATATTTAAAGTATACGATTATATACTGCTATTAATATGCATAATCGATTTGGTTAGATTTAAATTCGATAATTTTACTATAGAACTAAAAAATGCACATACTCGTTTTACTTTCCAATAAAGCAATAACCTAATGAGAAACTAAAATTAATTATTTTCATAAAAATCTTGTCCTAAAACGTTAGGCCAAAGAACTCAATGATAAAACATTTTATCATAATGATTATCATTTACATTACATTTATCGAGACTCAAATACGCTAAACGAATATATTGTATGTAAATGAAACAATTGTTATATTATTCTGTAAACTATTAAAAAAACATAATATACAATGTAATAAGTTAGAGCAAAAGTAATTAATTCAAATGATATGTGGTAATGTGCTTTTTTGCTAAATAAAAAAAATTCAAAAATTATGAATAGAAATCAACCAAAACTTCCATACATTTACATACTTGTATTATGTGTCTATAATAAATACATGTTTTAAAAAAATTAAAAATACGTCATACCTATTTATAATAATATGTCAAATAGTAAAATATTCTTTTGCCAATGACAAAAATTTATAAAAACAATGCTTTTTTGATTTTTAAAAAACGTAATTAAATTCATGAGTGAACTCTCTTAAAGCAGCACATAGAGGTTGAATAAAGTAGACTAAAATCACTTTCCTAGGCTCAAGGAATCTATTAATTTAAGTATTATTGAAACTAGTCAAGTAGTTTCTGAGATTAATCATTAGCAACTTACATTGGTTACGTTAACACGTTTTCGCTCGTTTACACGAAATGACTACTGCTATATATTTTCTGAGAGTAGCACTATAATTTATCAAAAAATTTACCACTTATATATCAAGCTATAACTTTTATTTTCTTAGTTTAAAAACAAGGAACATTATTATTGTGCAATGACAATATTTTTCATTCAGATCAATTATTAATTAATTAAAAACAAAATTGTAATACAACATCAGTTTTATACTAATAATAAATACATAGTAAATGATGGTTTTTATTTTATAAAATTTAATTGTCGTCAAAAATAAATTTAAATATATCTTTTGATGCAACTATAATGATATTTCTTAGTTGTTGGAAGTCAATCCATATTTTAACTGCATACATCGTTTTATAGTGCATGTAAAAAAAATCGTTCATTACAGTCGTAATAATAATCACAATATAATAGTATATAATATCAATATGATCGTTTTAAAACTGATTTAGTGTGTATGGTTATGCACATATTTTTGTTGTTATATTCAGTAAAAATCAGGATGAATCGATTATTTTATGCAAAACACGCGCCTCTACGTAACAAATAGTTTGTAAGAATATTACAAAATTAGAAAAAAAGTTTTTCTTAGTTTGCGATCCGTGATAAACGATTGAAAAAAACGTCTGTTAATCGATTAAATATTTTATTCGAAGTATTAATATCGTAAATTTAATACAAAATGTAACCGGAAGTCACTGTGATATTGAATCAGGTATATTGTTTTTATTCGTTTTACTCTATGCAACTATTGCAAACTTGTATATACTTGAGGAACCACGTACTACTATATATATATATATATATATATATAATAAATATATTATACGAGGCATGGGCTTAAATAGAAAATAAATATCTGGAATGTATATATGTGGAAAATGTTATATCTATTTACGTTGCGTTTCGATAGGCCGGAGATACGCTTCTGATAACGTATACCTACACATACCACAATCGCGAATTGCGGTGGGTCACAATGGCAAACGGTAGACATTTGCGGGTAGACACAATTTCCCGTCCGGAATTAAAAAAAAATAACAATAATAATAAATGAAAATGAAAAGAACGGTAGTGAACGACGAGTACAGCGGTTGAAACGTGCTAGTGCGCGCCGAAAATAAAACAATATAATATATCGTCAAACGTCGTCGTTATGTATATATACGCGGTCGCGGAAAACTAACCCGTTGACACCTATTTTATTTTTTACGATTATTTATACGACGTCGGCTATAACTATAATAACGCAACGTGTTGCACGCCACGGTGGAGGGCGACAGCTAATTTATGTACGACGCCTCACCCACTCACCCCGCGACCGTTTGATCTACCGGTGGGTGGCGGACGTCCTTTCATTATTCTAAAAACCGAGACTATCCGTTACACGTCGTCATCGTCGTGACGATGTTTGCAGCAAAAAAAAAATATATTTTATTACCCTCGTTGTTATATTGTTGTCATTATGCACCACCACGTGTATGTATGTATATATATATATATATATAGATATACAAATACTTTTCGAGCGTATGCGTGTGATGTATCTGCAAAAAGATATGACACGTTTAAGTATAATTTCAGCGTGAAACTCGTCGTCAATAGTCCCTCCAGATACGCCCGATGATTTGTGGCAAACACTGTAAAGAGATGAGTATGGGACAAGAAAAAAAAACCCCCCCACCCGCTACAACACATTTCCACCGGTCCAGGTCGAGCGTGAGATTTATATTTATACACGCGCGTTATTATTAATATCGTTTTGGAGGACGCAAAAGCGTTATGTAATGACAATTTATAAAACAATATATACGTAATAATATATTAGAGCGAGGTTTACATGATACATTATGCATTTGACGACGGCCGTTTCCGTTTCACGTCTAATACGCGCCTATGATATAATATGCGTATATATTAAATCATCCCCGAACTTACCCCTATCCACAACCATCAGCTGTCCGTTAGTGCCGGTAAGATGGGAAATGTGTCGGTAATAATATTTTATATAATTATATACACTCCTCTACGCCTCGCCCTGAACGTTACGACCCTTTGCGGCATCCCGCTACAACCCACTATCTACCACTGCACCACTCATCCGCGACATTGGAATAGCCGTTTTATTTTTTATGCCGCTTTGCGTCTAGCAAAACTTAATTTTAACGCGCGAAAAGTCGTTTGGACGACTTGTCTCGGAGTTATTTGTTTGTGGTTTTATTTTCGGTGTTTTTTCCCCCTTATTTCCATGGCACCGTAGACGCCAAGACGCACTGAATAATAGACACACCGAGCCGTTGGTGGCGTAATTTTTTATTCGTCTTCTAACCGCAGCTATATAATTACGACTAGTATAGTAGTATTACCCAGGAAAACATATTATTATTATACAGCTATATCGTATGTTGCAGTATTTGTCAGGCCAAAAAAAAAAAAAAATAAATAAATAAAATAATTAAAAATAACCTGCTCTAAACAAATAAAAAAAGGTCAAATAATTCATCGAGTTTCTCTATCCGTTATTGCTTCACTCGTCACCTTCGTCAAGTTCGTCAAGAATAAACAAAACAATAATAAAATCGAATACAGAAAAAAAATCTAATAATAATATAAATTATTCAATGTTTCAGTTATTTTTAAATCGTTATATATTTCAATATTTAAATGTAAATTGTACGTTAAATTATGTAAAAGAATAATGAAATAATCAAACTAATTTCTAAAATAAAAAATAGGTAAGAGAGTAACGTTATGGGATACAATATATGTCGAGTGGATCACAGTAAATTATAACGGATGCGTTAAATTTGAAACAAATAATAAATCTTTAAATCATACTGTCAGTACAAAAAAGCCGTATATCAAAAAAGGTAAATTATTCAGGAGAGCGTTTTTAAGATTCAATAGCTCATAGTAATTAGGGAATTATCTTCAGCCACATATAAGTAAAACAAATTGTATTCTATAATTTCTTGTGAATTTTATGATGTCCTTTTTAAGAAATTAAACTTATCAGAAATGATATTTTTTCATATAAAACAATAAATATTTGAATGACTTATTGCATTCATAATTATACTAAATAATCTTTATATCATCAAATTATTCTTCTAACAGTAAATAATATTATTAATAACTATAATATTAATATTGTTATTATTTTATTTTATATATTATATTATACAAAAAATGTGTTATGAATTTCAATTATAATATTATTTTATAACAAATAAAAACTTCATATTTATTTAAAAACAAATACATTTTATTTCAGAATATTCTATTATGTAGGTATATTGTGTATATGAAAAACGATTCTAAACGTAGAAGATGTTATAGCACATAAATTTATTATTTAGTATAACATTTTAAGATATGTTTTTTGATATAACTATAAAATAGTTTATTTTATTATTAATATTTACAAAGAGCCTAACATTAATTTTTATATTATTTTTATTAGCTTTCGATTCAATATTTCCTTACTGTAAAACAGTGTAAATAATAGCTTACAATTTATCTACATATTCTAATATTATTTTAATCATTGGATACAATAAAATTTATAACATATCCACGTAAAAATTTTAAGTTCCCATGAATAACAAATAACTAACATCGTTATTATTCGTTTAAATATGTAATTTTATTTAAATTCAAACTTTAAAGTCTATAAAAAAGAAATTGTATTTATATATTTTTGAATTTGTTAGTTTCTTGTTAACTAAAAAATAGTTTACAAATATTTCTAATTTTGACAATTTGTGTCAACATTTTAACTTAAAATGTTTGAATATAAAAATCGGCCTTAGTATTTTAATATTTTTCAATAATTTTAATAACAGCTTATGAAGAATAGACATTTTGTATTAAATTTCCCATATTTTTGGCCCAGCAAAAACTTTTTAATAACAATAATTGAATAAAAAAAACGAAAATATCTCATATCTATAAATATTTCAAGATATTTAGAAAATTGTATAATACACCTATAAAAAATTTTGGTACAGTTATTTTGTGAAAATTTCAAGTATCTACACATCTATTAGTTTTTGAGTTACATCAAATAAAATAAAAATGTTATTTAAAAACTAGTTTTACATAAAAATTCCCATTTACCTAAAATTTGCTAATTTTATTATTTTTCACAATTATTTAAAAAAATACTAATTATTTTTAATTTTTATCTTTAAAGAGTATAAATAAATACAATTTTTTATAAAAAAAAAAGAATCTCAAAATTGACAATTACAGCATTCATACGTACAAAACAAATAATAGGTTCAAACAAACGTATACAGTTGTTAAGTCTCGTTTGATTTTCACACCACTTGAATACCGAACCTATGTAGTTTTTCGTATTTACTTACTATTCGATCGATTGGTGAGTGACGATCTATTTATTTCTACCGCTACAATATGAACGTCTTATTTATTATCGAGCACTTTTAAAAATTCAAATAATATGATACACAGAAGTACTATATTGTATTATTATTGTGTGTAGAATTGGCAATCATACATTCGTGTCTCTCAAAATTAAGTTAACTTTAAAAATCACCGAACTTACTTTACAGGTTTATTTTTTATATTACATAATATACATTTCTACGAGTAAAAATACGTAGCTTTATACATTTTTATATACCATTCAGTCATATTACGTGTTAAGTTGTCTTTTTACTATAAACATTAAACATTCATTACTTAAATTCCTCTTCGACGATGTCTATGTTTGTCTAAATTGTCCTTCTTGGTCAAACTGTAATCATTTATTATGTATATTTAATTTATAAAGCTTTATTAAAATTAATTAAACCAAATAATATCTTCTACTCCTTCGCTGTACAAAAATATTAGATATTATATATATATATATATATTTTTTTTTATTGAACTTAAGCCCAGTGACTAGGAATATTAGCTGTTGTAGGGGTTATTAACTGTGATAGGGGTAAGGTTGGTGCAATAGATTGTTTTTTTGCGATTGTTACGGTTGTTACGGTATGTATGGCAAGGTTTTTAACCACTATGAACCCGGATGGTCACCCATCCAGGAGCTAGTAGCTATGGTCATTACTCCCAGTCGCATTCCGTGACTGGCAACAGCTAACTCGTCATGCCAAGCCACGATTACATTTTATAATAAATATGCTATTATACCTAGCTAGCAGACTTGCAGTATTCGTATCATGGGAACCCCATGGACACCCTGCAGAACCAAATGTGTTTATAATTTCAGTGACGTCGATTTCAAAGCATATTTTGTTTTATATTATTTGCTGTTGTATTATAATATGGCATAAGTTTAATCTAATTTTAAGCCTATAAATTACATAGGTAGGTATAGGAACTGATAAAAACTTGGTATAATAATTATTCTCGTGTGTGCATCATGACAAAACGTTATGCAACTCTTTAACCGTTTTGTATCTACATCAAAAAATAATACACATTAGTACAACAAAAATCTAGTATATTTTAATAATCTATATGATGTACTATTGGAGATAGCCATTAAATTTAAATCTAATGAGAAATAAATAAACAAATATTAATGTTTGTTTATATATTTTATGTGACGTGTTAAATGTTTATACATAATACATAATATTATGTAATATTATTAGCCCGGAGTGACACCTACATTAAAATGTTACAATATCCGGAAAAACGGAAGTATGCTATGAAATCCGATCGAAATGTATATTATCATTAATCATCCCTGTTACTGTCCGTAATGTTAACATTCGTCAAGTTGCCTAATAAATATTAATTCTACATAAACCTACCATACATTTACCAAGCATAGGTAAAATATTTCATAAATGGACATTCTAACAGAATAGATCACATATTAGTTTCCATTATAGTTACAATGACTTACCCGGTCGTTTTCTCTGATATTAAATTTTAATGATTACATTAAATTTATCCGGTATTGAATGCGCAATACTGTATATCAAAATAAATATAATTCAAGTTATTGATAATATGATTTAAAAATTAAAAATTAATAGTACCATAGTTCGTAAAATATGAAATACCTGTACTTGATGGAATATAACGCAAAAGAAGTATCACTGGTGCATGCAGTCGACAGAATCAAAGATCTATCATATGATTTAATTTTTGGTGGAAAAGAGGTATTATTCAAATTATTTGCTTGATATTCACATCAAATTTTTTTTTAACTTGGCATTAAGTTAAAAATGACATACTTGTAATTAGTCAATAAAACGATATGTTTGATATAATAAAAACCCAGTGGTGAAATTCAAATTAAATATTGAAAGTTTAATAATTACTCCAAAATATCTTAATACGTATAAATCCCCCAAAATCTAAATATTAGATGCCCATAATTGACAAAAAAAAAGACGTTACATAAAAAAAACTATTTTGTAATGTGTATACGAGTATTAACCGCTAATTTAATTATGCCAGAAAAAAATTATTCAGACAAATGATATGCAGGATCTATTTTTATGAGTTATATGAAATTAACATATTTGTAGCTTTGATTTTAATTCGAAATCATAAAGTATGTAATGACAGATAAATTATAACTAATTAGTCATTAGTAATCTGTCATATTCAATTAACATTATATTACATTAATTAATTACAAATAACTACCTACTTGTTAAATTTAGGCAAGGCACACATATATTTAAGTGATGTGTTAAAAATTATCTAATGCAAGCAAAATCACAAAAAAAGCTCTGATAAATTATGCACTTTTCTCTTAATATATATATTATGTTAATTGTTTTTTAATCTAATCCACGTAAAAAAAATGAAATTCATGCACAAGTCATACTAATTTGTTATTACATTTTAAACGGTATTAAAATTGGTTTATCAGCTATTTTAACAGGCCTAATAGCACAAATCGTATGATAATTTCGCCTTATCATATCAATAACTATTTATTTGATATTTAATAGAATTTTTTTTTAATTTTAGTATATTGAAAAATAAAACGTAATATAATATAATAAATTTTCAGAATGCAATGTATTATATTTAAATATACAAAATATAATTTACAAAAAATAAGTTCTTCGTTAGTGCTTAAGTGTATACAATAATATTATATTAAAAACTAATTAATAAAAAATAAAATAGCGCAACTTCATCAAAACAGTAAACTCGTTTACTTCCATATTATTTCCAAAGTTATGATTGTCATTAATTTTAAGGAAAATAAAGAATATAATTATAAAATTGTACGAAGTGGCTAATTAAAAGAAAAGAAAAAACTACAAAGTTAAAGATAAAACAATTATATGCATTATATGCGTCCATGCCAGTGTCTTTATTTTTTTAAATTAAATCCATGATACAAAAATGTGTTAGTCTTGAAATATTCATAAATATTCATAGATTTATATGAAAACAATTAAAATTCAATAAAGTACAATACATATTTATCTTTTAAGATTTTGAATAAAGCTAAGTATACGTATGTATTTATTTTTCAATGATATTTTTTTCTTAATTTTATATTTTTTATAACATACCTGACCATTCTGACATCTTGGGTCGGAAAAGGCTTTGATTTTCAACTAGCAGGATAGTTTCTCGTAGAAAATCTGAATCTAATGCAAACTTTTAAAAGGTTAGAATTAAAAATGCTTAGTACCTACTATTAAATAAATGGTAAAGACAAAAAATAATAATAAGGAAAACGGTAATTTTTTAAAGCACTAATTTTTGACATAATTGATTTTGTTTTTTTTTTTTTTTTTTTGTTTTTTGTTCAACTCAAGAACAAATATCAGTAGATACTTGAAATTTACACCAAGTGATTATATTAGAATTTTCTATGCATATTATAATTTTTCTAATACTTTGACTCTTTTGAACTATTTACAGATATTTGAAATTTTTATTTTTAAATTTCGTTCAAAAGAAATGCATATCTAAACATATTTTTTTTTTTTTTAGAGTTTTAAAAGTTCAAATATAGACGAAATGAAATGATAAACGAAGAAGTTATTTGTTGTAAACTAAAAATATTATTTGTGGGACTTGAAATGATAGGTGTATATAGCACTCGTGATAATATCATAGTCATTATAATATACTCAATATTTCGTATACTGTACAGTAAGTATTTAACATAAATTATATAATATTCTCACTTACCATTTGTGCTTGAACCAACTTCAACCCTTTCTGCAAAGCACTTATAAATAAAACGGACCTGAAAACAATTCATAATAAAATGAAAATAAACTAGCATTGGTGACTTTTTTGCTTGCAAAAGTTTTGAAGTAGGTACTTAACTACAAATCATCGGCAGAATATTTACGACTTTTTTTCACCGCGTACAACAAGAACTAATAATATATATTATTATTATGAGCATGCATACAGCATAATATGTACGTACATTCAACTTTACCGACGGTTTAGAATTTCACGCTGTAAGTCAAATTACATATCCTCTTGTTCTTGTAGTATAAACGCTATACATTATTGAAGTGATGCCAAATAATGAACGAGTGGAACTTCCTTGAAGAAATAATTATCACCTGTATTCAGCGTGTTGTGTTAGGTTTATTTACCATGATATTTCACAATAGATACGAATATAAAAAAGTGTGAAAAAATGGGTAACCGCTCTGCTGTAAAGTATGTGTCGAGTTTACCTTGTAATTGTTATTTGCTATGCATTATACAGCGTTGTTGATGTGCGTCGTCCTTTCGGGATAAAATAATATTTGACTTCTGAGTGGTTTATTTTTAAACCACAATACAACATAATATTATATATTTATACAATACCGTTTTGACGAAGTAATATTATCTTAAGCATAGACAGCTAACATATATGGGAGTTGGGTTTTAATGGTATTTTTATAATATTTTAAAACAAGTACATACACCGTGTCTATTTTGGTATAACAATCTCAAGAAAAAACTCATAGGGAGATACGATATACAAATTCTACCCCACCCCCTCTGATCAATTAAGTCACTGATACTATACATTTCATAGTATGTACCAAATATATAAATCCATCACAAATGACTAACTGAGTATCTATCAAGTACGAGAAAATTATATATTAATGTATTTAACAACAAAATCAATTAGAAAATAACTTAAAATGTAATGCTGTAAGTAAAAGTACTCACATGTTTGTCAAAAAGTTTTATTAGATATGCAAAATATTTCAAAATAAATTAGGATACGTACATAATATATTAAGTTAAATAATTATCTTGAAGTATATTAAAGTGTATTGTATTATACATTGAAATTTCAAAGCAAGAAAATAAATATAAAATATAATAGGATTTTGCATGCCTGATTTTTAATAATAATTATAAAACTAAAAAAAATTTCTTTTTTATCATATTATAATATCAATGGAATTCACAGACAATTTTAAGTCTGCAAAAAAAGAGAGGAAAAAATGCATTGATAAATCAATATTACTTAAGCGTATTATTATATAAAAAGATCGTCCAAATAAATTTTAAAATTATTCGGTCATATAGAAAAATTTTAAATTGTTGCTTAAAAACATTGTCGGTTATTAATCGATTGGACTTGTGATATTAGTGATAGTAGTCGTCATAATACAAATTTATTATAGTTAATTTAAGTTAAAATTGTCTATGTACCTTAAATAGTATCTTTCATTGATTGACTTAATTAAATAACATAAACTCTTTAAGAATCTATGGTTATTTTGAATGTAAAATGTATAAAGTATAAGTACCTATTAATAAATAATAATTATTTAATTGGTATATGTGACCTGTTTAACATCTACGATACCTATAAAATATTAATAAAATAATAGTCAAACTAAAGTTAAAAAATAAAATGTTCAAAACTTTTATTAATATGTACATAAAAACTAATGGTTGTGCTAGTTGCCTACGCGATCTTGTTCTACTACATATTAATTACTGATTTAACAGTATTTGCAATTTAATATACAAACAAGTAGACTCAACAAATGAATAAATTAAGCAACAGTACGACTTTAGGTAACAAACTTATTTTACAACATTTAACTTCCCTACATTTGTAAACCAACTTCCAAGTGTATACTTTAAATATTAATCTAACTTTCAATGCGTCAAGGTTAAGTAAATTAATTTTTTCAATCGTCATTATAATAAAACTTCTTTTTAAAATTATTTTCAGCAAAATATAAGTAATAACCATAAAGTTAATGTCTTTATTTAAAAACATATTTATCTGTTACATCTCAAATTTTAAGCTAGAAATAAATATATTTTATAATCCATTTTTGACCTAAATCAATAAAATTATTAATTTTTTAGATATTATAATTGTACTTATAGCTGTTTTTAAACTTGAATAAAGCAGTTTAATTGTAGATAATTTAATTAAAAATTTATGAATAAAACTGTAATCCATTCATAACCTAACCTCCCTTCCCATTGTACTGATAAAATAATAATTTGTATATAAAATTTTAAGTTTTCAACTCACGTATGACAAAATTCGATGATAATTTTGATAGTTGTGGTCTTAATCTTCAATGAAATACTGCGTGCAATTATTATTTAACTAAGACTTCATACAATTTATTGATGTGTTCATTTATAGAATTAACTTCTAAAATATAATATTTGTTTTATAACTGGGTTAGTGCAAAATCATATCAAATGTTAAATACATTCTGCGTTCTTGACAATTAAGTCGTAGTGTAACATACTACAATGTATAAAACAAGTATATGGGGAAATATTATTGACGGAAACGTATCTATACTATGTTGAACGCAATGCAGTTATTTTATACTCGTCAAATATCATAAAATTATTATTAGTGCGAGTAAGAGTATGAGAAAATAATATACCTACGCTCGTGTACAGACAAAGTCAAAGAAATCCAAGACAAGTCTGTTTATTTTGTTTTTAATAAGGTAGGCACAAATACTATACCTCGGCATTTTGTTTCGAGAAAAATAAAACGGGACAATGTACGTATACTGCGTATAAAGGTAGCGTGGTATTATTCACCGAGAAAGAAAGAGGATAAGAGATAGGTACGTTTATGATGTATATATCGTACATTAGTACGATAATATACCCACGTCGTATTATACATGTATAATAATACCGAGCCCATATAATATTAGCTCCCAGTTTCGTTTGTGTATACGCAAACCGTATTGTATGTAATATATAAGTATATAACCCGACAGCGGCCGACAAAGGTATAAAAAACTATTGGGTAAAAAACTAGTATAGAAATCAATTTCACTCAGGGATGTCGGGGGGTGGTGCATTGTGAAGGATCGGTGGATACTGCGGATCGCATTATCAAACGGGCACAATTACTTTGTCGTATATCATATAACGTGATACCGCAAAGTTCCGCCGCCAACAGCACGAATCTGCTCGTCTATCGTCCCTTCCGCTCCACCCGCCCACGCACCGCTCCCTTAATGCGCGTAATTATTAAACTCCTCTAATCGCGGAGTTCGAATACGCCTTTTCCGGCGCCAATTATTGCCCGATGAGAATATTATGATGCTAAGACGGCGAACGTGCTGCGCATTGGTGATGCCCGTTTCCATTAAAAAAAATGTTGATCGTTTCCGCCTAAAAATGAAAAACTTTCAATTGAAGTTTCCGCTAAAAATATTGGAACTGGAGAATCCTGCGATATTTCAAATGCAAAAATGATGTCATAAAAATTTCAGAATAGTTGTAGGAAAAGTACTGTATTGCATTATGAAGCTATAAAGTAATTGATATAAATTCGTGTTACTATTCAAAATTTCAAAAATATGTGAAATATTGTTTTATTGTTGTTTACGATAGTGACTTGATTAATTTTTGATTTGATAATTACTATTTATTATCAACGTGATGCACTGACTTAACTGAAAATGACCATAAATTTAATTCAGTAATTAATAAAATGAGATAATGAGATCGAAAATGGGAAGGTACTTCAGTGAATAAATTTCTCAGTACATGCGTTTTTATTGTGTTATTAATAATTATTACCGATACGATATAAGTAAGTTGTTTATAAACATTTTTTTTTTTTTTTTTTGATAATTTTAGTAAAACAAATTACTATTTAGTAAAATATAATAAATGTGTTTAAAAATTGACATGTATTATTGTTTTATATACTCTTATAATTTTTATAAATGTATGATGTATAATTTTTGTGTGTGTCTTGATTATTGATTAGTAAGCAATATTTGGTGATTTATTTTTGACAAAAAATATAATATCTTGGCGGTAACCTATCATGTATAAAACAGAAAACTATATTTTTAATTTATTTTTTACGTTAAAATCTCATATATTTGTATAACTATTCATCTGCGTATGTTATGTTTTTATATAATATTATGTACATCATGCGTTCCGTCCTTAATACAGTAAATATCACCAACAGTAATTACACTAAATGGTGAAACCGACAGCTAAAGTAGGTGTGTTTCACGTGGTGAGCGATGGAATTTAATTAAAAAAAAAAAAAAATCTAAGTCAAGGATAACCTTTAAGAAATCTATAAAATCGATCGTCGTTTAGGCGGCGCTCTACAGACGACAGATATTATTTTAATACGATAACTTTAATAATAATATAATTTTATCATTAGATAAGTAGGTATCCAAAAATAATCCACACCATGAACCAATTTGAAATTTATTCGTCGCATCCGAATATTATCTTTATTTCGAAATCCTATTAACGACAGTAGTGCTAATAAAAACACTCATAACTCGTCGAGAAAACAGTCCGACTTAAATTATCGATTTAGAAAAAAAAAATACTGTAATTTATTGGTGAAAAAAAAAAAAGACAGAAAAACAATCTCATTGGATGTAGATTGTAGCTAATATTTTTTTTAACGATCATCCACCTCTTCGACGGCGTGCGGATCGGTCTCATAAATTAAGAACGCTCCACAGACATCAAGGACGGAGTAACGAAAATTACCTGTTGTTATGTTTTTGCACAAGTATATATGCATGTGTATAGTAACGAGAAGATTTAAATTTCATCATACCGACAGAATAAAACCCATCGCTCGTTGGACCATAATCTTGGGGTAATAATTTCACAACCATTCGTCGGACAGTTAACACTACTTCCTCCCTGTACATGCGTATCCCCTCACTCTCTCTCTCTCTCACGCTCTATTTCTATATATTTATATATACTTTCAGAGCCTACCTATCACTTAGTACACTGGACTCCCCGTACGCCATGGTAGTTTCGATGATACCCCGCTCGATTTTATTCGATTATACGATGGTTTTAATTGAATTTCCCGGTGATAAATTTATAATACACACGGGGAATGGAGGATAACGGTGGCTACCCACGCACACTTATCCGCACACCCAACACCGAACCGACCGATGTGGTTTCGTCGTCTACTCGCAAATATACGGTACCGATAAATACATATATATATATATATATATATATATATTTAACCATTGAAAAACTACAACACCACCGTTGAAGGTATAAAGTCGAAATTGTAGGTTAAGGATTATCAACGGAAGAGAGAAAGAATCGAATCGAATATTGAACATATAAAAAGTAATTATTTTAAAACTATACAATCATTTTTACATTTATAATTTTTTAAATCAGTGCAGATTTTAAATTTCTCACGATTTTAAACAATAAATAAATCATAATTTCCTAATTCAAAATATATTTTTCTGAGAATTTCAACGTATAAGATCGAATTTCGTTCCAACAGTCTCATTCAGTTCGTCAAAAATTAAAATTCTAGTGATTTATACCATATTATGAATAATTAATAAATTTAATAACTAATTAACACGTTTGATGTAATTTATTGTTTTCACCAACTATCTTTAGAAAAAAATCATACATTTTTCAACCAGAAGAACGGATTTGATAATCAACTTTCTATACCATATACAATATAGCATTTTTACGTTCGTATAATATTTAATAACTGAAAAATATAAAATTAAAATAAATAATATTTTTAAAACTGTGATCGTAGTTTATTCTTTGCCGTTTTTAAATTAAAAAAATTAAAATATTAAAATCCTTAATAATTAATTTTTAGTTTTTTTAAAATGATTGACGCATCCAATGATGAATAAGTTTACATGATATTTGTTTTAAATATTTAAATTAACCTATATCATAATTTATTCTCCCCTAACCAGTCAAATCAAAATCACCGATATTGTGGTAATTTTTTTTTATAAAACTCAAGGGAGAAACATCCATAGTTAATATTAAACGATAGAAAACCCGTGAAGAAAAATAATTTGATAATATAATATAGATAGTTGGTAGCGACGCTGTCGGTTTCTTTCGTGAAACGTTTCTTTTCAAACTTCTCTCGTCGATCGGACGGGGCTCACGTGGTAATGGATAATTAGATATCAAGCCGATGAGATTAAATAAAAATGAGTAAACAAATTAAACGAAAATGATGGGAAAAAAGCGAAACATTGCAAGTACATGATACACAAAAGGAGTGGAAAATAGGAACGAATAACAATAATGATAAAAAAACTCACCAAACTGTTTACCCTTGAGAGTCTTTTCGAAACAAACGCACAACCTACCTGCCAACATAATTTACCTGTGCGTCGGCTGCTTACTATTTGGGTATCCAAAAAA
Organism: Melanaphis sacchari; assembly: GCF_002803265.2. Lineage (NCBI taxonomy): Eukaryota > Metazoa > Arthropoda > Insecta > Hemiptera > Aphididae > Melanaphis > Melanaphis sacchari. The sequence continues at coordinate 2,072,337 of NW_020271547.1, read as the reverse complement.
AAGTAAATAATTTAACAGGTAGTAAATTCAAAAGCTGTAGCAGAATGTGAATCAGAAATACTATAATATAATATCAATCGTTGATATTAAATATGTTTTAAAAGTCGATAATTACTGTTGTAGACCATAGAAATATAAAAATATTTATTTACATGTATTTTTAAAAACAAAATATAAAATTTTAAAAAAAAAATGATATTGAATCCTTAGATATTATTTAAATTATATATTTTATATAGTAACCTACATTATACATTTTAATGACTACTTGTTGTTTAAATGTAATTATTACAATTACTATTTAATACAATAATTATTATTATATTCAAATTTTGATAACTAAAAAAATACATTTTAAATGTTATTCTACACTTGCTTCTATAACTCTATAAGTAACTACTAATTATGTATTTAATTATTACATTTTTATTAAAATTCAACATAGTTTAAGCTTCGCATAATTTTTATGAATAATTTATCATACTTATTACGATTAATTGTGTGTGTTCTAACTTGAAATTACAACAATATAAAATGATATTTATGATTAATACTCTTCTGATTACTATACTAAAGCAACGGTATTTTACCATTCTTTAAAAATATTTCCAACTGTATTATTACAATTTAATTAATTAGGTATGGTATTGGTAGAGCTAGACAAGTATATGTAAGCACGTAACTAGTTTAAAAAAAGCATGATACGTTGAGATTCGAATAGCCTTTTCTGAATCATTTTTTATTACAGAGCAATCTATTTTAATTTGCATTTTAGAACGCAAGTAGTATGCACCATACGTAGTATACCTATATTATAAGTACATGTGCGCATATTACGTAGGTATTCCGGCACGATCGAGTGGTTACGGTCGTCTCCCGCATAGTTAGTATTATATTGTTTAGTCGCCCTAAAAGTGGGTACGTTTAACATTCGCAGGACACAGTCGTGCTTTCGCCGCTGTCCGGTAATTAACAAACCTTGCAATGGTCAACACTTTGCATAAACCTCTCACAGTTAATTAACGGTCACCGCTGTGTATTATCATAATATCATATCGAAATTCGGCTCGCAGTGCTTGCAACTTATAAACAGATTAAAATATATAAGTAAGTTTTGGTTCCAGACATTCCACAAACATTTGTTCAACTGAATGTTTATAAACAAAAATCAGTCGTGTTTTCATTATTGTTGTAATCATTGATATAATTAGATATATTATGGTTTTACGGACACGATAGAGTATATTTATATATTTACAATCATCTTGAACTTGATAAAATAATGACAATAATAATGGGTAGTAATAATAATAATGCATAAATTTAATATACCGGATAAACCACAAAGATTTACCATGTTTTAATTTAAAATCGTCAAATATTTTTGATATATTTTGTATGTACATATTTCGTAAATTCATTAAAATCTGTGTGTTTTTTTATTATATATATATGTTACTTTGACATAAATTAAACAATTACATAAGATTTTATATTACGAACTGGAAATGAAGATAATAACATAACATTTTTTTTATATACATAATAATAACAATATAATACTTGATTATAATATATAAATGTAATAATGCTATAATATAAGTCGTATGCTAAAATTATAATAGTATATTATAACGATTAAGGACACTCAATAGATTTTAAAAATTAGAATATAATTAATAATTATTATACGTTTTTATATCTTTATTGTGGTTTAGTTTCTACTCATTAATTTAAATAAACTACAAAAAAGAATATTTTTAACAACATTTTCAGTAAAAAATAATGTAATGATACTAGTTAATAAATAATAACGATTTAACACTTTTCGTGAAAAAATAAATGATAATCTAGATGTTCTTAATATTAACTTTACCTTTTGACCTGTAACGAAAATAATAATTTAAAAAAAAAAGCAAAATATAATTTCTATAGTTATAATTTGTAGACTTCAAATATTTAACTTTTCGTAGAAAGCATAATATTGGCTTACGCGATGTTTAATAAAGACATAATGAGTAATATTTTCGTAGTAAAAAATATATTTCAGTTTAAAATTAATTCTAAAAACATAAAAATAATAATGTTTGATATATAGCTAACAAAATTTTGAAGATGTTACTAAAATTTACTTAGCGTCAAAGTTCATAAATTACGTTTAGATTTTTAGAAAAAATTTTATTTTTGAGGATATGTAAGCTGATATGTGATGAAAATACATTTGTCCTAAACATTCAATCAAATAAACACGTAACTGAAATACATTATTATTCTTTACATGTCAAAATATTATAATAGCATCAATGAAAAAAAAAACATTACTTATCTACAAATATGTCAATTAATGTTCGCTCGAAACCACTTTAACGACCAACGGCGTGAAACACATTAACTCGTGAAGATTTCCTGATAATTAAATACACAGTATTAACAATTTTTTGGCTTTAACGGTTTCCATATGATGATACATCTATATTATAACAATATTTATAATGGTATTATATAATTAAAATATTTCAATAGTATTCGATGGACAATTTATGACTATAATAGGTGGCGATGATTTTGGACGGTCCCCCACATGCAAAAGAATTACACTGCTAAATCGTGCAAAAACAAACCAGTCAATACGTGGACCACCGCTGCAACCAAGACCGCGGTCATGGTAACGCCGGTATTGGTCCTAGGAGGGGCAGCTACTGACGTTTGCAAGCACTTATCAATAACCGTAGGATCTACAACAGCGATAGGCTGTCCGTTAAGCTCCAACGGCGAAATGCAATAATTCTTGCCGATAAAAAGATCTTGGGATGCGTTGCCGAACGGACGGCTGTCTATAAACCGGAATAGATGACAGTCGCACGGAAAGTGATTACCAACCACAGTAAACCCTTCGGAAACAGCGGTAGCAAGGCTTACGAACGTGCCTCGTCGTGGGCTGTCTAGCACATGATTGCCATTAAACCGGAAGTGCCGGATGCGATTGTCCCGTGTCACGGATAGGCTCTGCATTGCATCGATCTTATTGTTCAGCAGGTTAAGACTACCAACGTGCACTAGACCCGCGAAAGCGTCCGCCCGGATTACTCCCAAGTCCGAGTCTTGGATGGACAGCACATGCACGTGGCTAAGACCGCGGAACGTGTACGATTTCAGTGACGTCAAGTCCATGAATGATAGTTTCAACAGACCTACCGAGTCCAGCCCATTGAACGAATCGGGCTGCAGCTGCTGGATGCCTGACGGCATGATAAGATGTTCAACGTTTGTCAGACCGGAAAATGCATTAGCCGATACCTGCATACAAGGAACAAACAAGCGGTGCATACGTGAAATTGTATTTTATGGTAATTTATTGGAATTGTGTTAAATTTTTAAATTTATTTTATCTTATAGGCACCTAATTTGCTTGGTTATTGAAATTCAATAAAAAAAAAAAAAAAAAATAGCAAAATAATATAATAAATTACGAAATACCGAAAAATAGACATGTAAACCTATATTTTACATGTACAACACGACGCTCTTACATAAATGCGAAACCTAACACAAAAAAACAATTGCATAATAATAAAACAAAGTAACTTAATAATTATAATGCAACGTTTTCTTTAGGATATACGAGTAACATAGAATGCTTATTTTTTTAGTATTGGATCACGTTATAAAGTATTTACAATAGTTTTATATAATAGGTAAGATTTTTTTAAATTTAAATACATTTAATATAATATAATAAGTAAGATTATCTGTTCGTTTAGTGTTTACTACTAATCTGCTAAATTTAAATCTCTTACTTATTCAGTCCAAAATAAAATCATAATTTATCCATAAGTGGATAAATCAAACTTCGTCAATCTACGATTTAGTAAATATTTTTATCTTAGTCTTTGTCTGCAGTCTAAAATCAAAAGGTCAGGAGGCCAGTTAAATTCTCACCATGTGTAACGGATTATTGTTGAGCAGTATGAGCCTGATGTTGGCGGTTCCAGCAAACGCAAACTCGTGTATGACTCTTATCTGATTGTACCCCAATAGAATGGCCGTTACGTTCTGGAGACCGGCGAGCGAGAACTTATCGAGCGATTCGAGTGGCGTGTGCTGGATGGATAATTCCCGGAGCCGAGGGAGCCCACGAAATGCAAACCGATCTATCCGGTGTATGTCATTGGTGTCCAACGTTAGCTTTCGTAGGTGCCGGAGACCGCTAAAAGTATCGGTAGGCAAATACGTTAAGTTATTTTTGGTCATCGACAAATGTTCGACGGTTTTTGGTAAGTCGCGAAGTGGCACAAACGTCAGGTGTCCGGAGTTGCAGAGGATCTAAAACGGAAAAGAACGTGTATTAATAACAAAATGTCATTGACAAATTATTTTTTAATTATCACGAAAAGTTATAGTTCTTTGCAAATTTAAACTAAATTTACAACATTTGTATTTTTTTTTTTGAATATATGAGTACCCTTAACACTAATCCATTACTCCTACAGCTAAAAAATTTGCGTAATTGTAACTATGATAAAATCTAGGCTAATTATTTTTTGCTTGAACTCTGCAAAACTGTAATGTTTATGCTATTATGATACCCAATCAAAACTTTTTTTTTTATATATTGTATATCGTGCCTAAGGCGTAATAAAAATATACACTGCAAGAAATTAATATATGAAAAAAGTGTGAGGAAAGAAACTATACCTAGTTATCGCATATCCTTCCTAATCACAACTATATAATAAATCATTATTATTGTCAGTGCTCGATTTATATTTTGTTTATTTATTTTATTAATTAACATCAATCAACTTTTAAAATGATTGTAAGTATAATAACATAATAAAATTATTTTACTATAAAAATAGCAAAGAAAATTTATAAAATAAACATATTAGAATTATATAACAGTGATAATTGTGAAGATAAAGATTAATAAAATAAAATAAAGAGTCTAAGCACGAATTTATCATCAAGTATGCGAATCATTTACGCCCGTCATTCTAGGTAGAGGAGAGTTTATGGAAAAAATTTGACCAGCTTGTCGATGTACAAAAAGTGCTCTGAAATCGAGTATTGTTAAGAAAGCGGATGCTGAATCTCTCTTTAACAAGTAACAAGTAAGGAGACGTTTATTTGCCCATTTAATAAACTTTTATTAAATTATTTAACAACGGTTTAATATCTAGATCATAATGATTCGAGGCTAAAAACTAAATTTATAAACTGATAATCATGGTCTAAATAAACTGTGTAGAAACGGTACTCAGCATAACCATTTTAATATTATTATCCACGCTGCCATTCTAATTTAACTAATTAGTTTTAATATTTATAAATATTCTATCTATGAATAATTATAATATGACGTCGATATTTTATTTCTATTACTTAATCGACAATGTGACTCTAATAGTTCCAAATTATTTTTTTTTTTTGATAAATTAATAAGTACAATAAATATTTGTGTGTAAAGTAGTAACTCCGATACCAGTTACTTAATTAACAGTAGCCCTAGTGTCGTAACTTAAAAGTTTAACCCGGAGCAAAAATTTCAAAGCATCTCTCCTTCACCTAGGGAAATATCCAAAAGATTTTAGGAATGTTAACCCATTTTCTGAAATTATTTTGTACACTATTTTAATATTATTTAATACACGTTTTGTGGTTTACATCGTTTCAAAAAGACTAGTAACTAGTATACAACATAATATAATAGTACATAGTATAAACATAAATTATTTTTAGTGAAACTGTCACAGAATTTAAGATTTGAAAATACGTGTCCCCCTTTACTATACTTGCAAAATACGCATTAACATAGAGTTTTCATTAAAAATTTTGAATTTTCAGTAAGTAATCATAAGTTCCCCATACACTCAGTGATTAAATTTATAATATATTATTCACACCCATTGCCACAGGACAATACAGTTAAAACTGAATTTTACTAATTTTTTAATCATTAAAATAAATCTAAAACGACGAATTATTCAAATAAAACCATAAATTTAACCTCCCTATCATCTGAGATCGGTTTATTATCGCACTCTCTGATCCCTCTTAGTTACACCACTAAGTGGCTCTAATATATATAATCTACCTCTTCAAGTCTAATAGTCAATTTATGATGATATAATTATAGTTTTATGTGAGTAGTCAAACAATTCATAATTATATTTAATTTCATAAGAGTGTAAATTGTATGTTTAGATTGTATTTGTTGTGTCATGAATAATTTATTTAGATTTTAAGCAACCGCTGTTTCTATTCGGAAGATTGCATATCGATTTTTGTTTATGATTACTTATCTATTTATATTGCTCGTCACATTATGTAATACATCTTATTATTTATGTAATTATATTGTAACAATGATCAGAAAATTCATACTATTATTATTGTTATTATTGACGATAAAAATGCATGATTTCATTATTATAACAAATCTTAGTAAATCTAATTATATTTATTTGTGAATCATTTATTACTATATTGTTACACAGTAACATACATAACAACAAATACTATTGTTCCTATTTTTAATAGACTCTAATAATATTCATAAAAATCTGCATTTATAGGTAAACAAATACTCGTCATATAACATTCATACTCAATTTATCCAAATAGCTCATCAATATTCTAAAATGTTTTCCTGGCAATCCCTACCATCACTTCAACTGCATATTGAGCTACTTACACACACAAATATAAAAGGTATTACTGTCACAATGTCCCATTCATTATTTACTTTTTATAGTATATTATCCGATAGTCGTACATATGTACAAACCCATCATCTAACTATAAAGACTAATTAAGATCTATATAAAGATATAAACCATAGAATCAAGCTACGAAGTTAGTGAGTTTACTTATCACAAATCATACCACTGCCGTCCAGAGATGGTGGTTTTGAAAGTATTATATTAAAAACTGTAAGACAAATACAAATCTACTCATTCACCTCACGCAACCATCCCTTAGCTATCTCCTATGATTTCTTCTACTGATGACTTATGAATTTCAATTACGATTTAAGAATTATAACAATTCTAGATATCATCAATAGCTGCCTTATTGAATTAAAAATATATATGATGTAATCAATAAATGTTTTTAAACAACTAAAACTAAAATAATAATAAATAAAAAAGGTATACTATTTTGACCAATTTAAAAGAAGGTTGTATACACGCATAAAACAATACTATGCAGCAGAATTTTAAACGTGTATATGTAGATATCACACGGTCAATTTTACTATATCTGTTGTACTATTAGCCTAGGTCGCTAATTTTTCTCCATTTCGAAATAATATCATAGTGGTATAACTGTATAAGGTATAACAAATCACCTGATATAGGTAATATATACATCTGTTATGTTTTCAATCCATTTTATCTTATTTATAATCACTTTATAAGTTCAATGCAGCGAAGTGAAAGACTTGCGAGCTTTGTTCATCTTCAGAATTTGCAGCTCAAATAATTTGTGGCCTAGCGCACACACAATAAAACCTCGATAAGACGTATTAATATTCAAATGTTGATGACTTCAACGCGATTACATGGCGTATTATATTATAATATCATAACCACGTATTACATTAGTTAATTGAGATTTGAAAATATACAATTTTTTTGCCATATACGAGTATTTTGTTCATAAATATTAAATTTTGAATTCTTGTTTTATGACTTGTTATTCTTATGTTCATATACATTAGGTATAAGTATTAAACAATAATTTCATTTCATTAATATTGTACATTTATACTTTTCTGTTCGTGAATTTTGATTAGTAGAAAGTTTATCTTTAAAAATAAATGAAATACTTTTGATGTTATTTTTTTTCTATACATAGCCAATATTAATGTATTTTATTATTTAAATTAATTCATAATATACAATTTGAATATTCATTTTTACAATTTTAGTTTTTTCGTAGCAAACTTATATTATGCCAAAATATAATTCTCGCTAGTATATTGTAATCTATATTGATTTGTTAATTACTCACTATCATGGTATTAAAATAATTATTTATTTTTGTAGTAAATTATCTCTAAATCAAAATTTTCAGAACGAGAGCGAATAATATCACATGATTTATACACGTACCGGTCACCAACTATTCACTGCAACACTGCGGGTCAATACGCACCAACCGTTATTATGACTGTAACTGTAATGTATAGTGTTGATGTAAGCCGCTCAATCAGCAATTGCAGTGATTGAGATTTACGGGCAAATAAATAATGAGCTCATAGTAAATATGTGGGTGAATTGTGTTTGTTTATTTAGGACAGGATAGGTGTTGCAGTATATTCTTTTAATACGTTAAAAATGGAAACAACAGTGTGCTTTGGTATTACGAAAATCTCTGTTGCCCTATAATAACAATGCAGTAATAAATAGTAATGAAATGTATTACAAAATCGTATCACAAAATCGACACGTGGTCTTTTGACAGCAGTTACTCACAATCTAAATAAATTCTTCACATAACACAAACACAACATGGTAAATATAATAATTATACATTGTTCAACCACTCAAGTTAAACTAAAGGTATAATAATAAACTATTTGGATCGTAACAGTAGATGAATTCATCGAGCTACTATTAATTAAGTAATAGGTATAGAGAAATTGAAGCTGTACAAATATTTATTGTATTTATTAATTAATAAATTGCATAAATTATAACGGAACTAATAGAACCACATTTTAGATCAAATGATGGGGATAGATTACAATATTGAATTTATTTTACTCACATATTGAAATATTGACTTATATTAAAATTAATTACAATAATTGTGTGTGAGCGTATGTTTATTGTGCACTAGTTTTTCGAATGAATTAATATAGACCACTGTAATTCCATTTTCTACTCACTTATATCGGAGCAATAGTGGTGGTGTACTGTTGTGGTAAATATTAGATAATATCATAATACAAATTGGTAGCGTATAATATATTTGATACATTTATACCACATATTAAAATTTAAAAGTGTTACTGGAATTCACTCACACATTAATAAAACTTATTTACGATTTGTTCAATAATCTAAAACTAAAAACTAATTAAGTGTGGCTTAATTAACTAACTCAATTATTTTGCTCGATCTGTTTATACTCTGTAATCTGATTCAATACAAATGTTTTAAATTTTATCAAATAGTAAGCAACATTTTTCATTAAAAATTTTGATAAATATTCGGAAATAATTTTAAAATAATGTCTTTTATTTATATTTTTGGAAATTAGAAAACAAAGTATATACATTTTTAAAATATTTGGGCTACCAAAAGATGAACTCGTGGTTATTTAAATTTTCTATTAATCAATATGTGATATTATATCTATAATATTATTTGATTTAATGGACGTATATATTGTACCATAATAACTACCGATAATCTATATGAACAATAAATTAAATCCAAGAAACAAATATGATGTTTTGTCGTGTATTGGGTACTACAAAATGGAAAGTTGGTACAACAAAACGTGAAGAATACCTTAAACATTTATGACTTTGTACCTTCTCTCAAAGAAGTATTACTTACAAAACAATATCTTTGCAAAACCAAAACAATATATCTGATCAGTCTTAAAATAATTATTAGTTTACATATTTTTGGTGTTGATAAAAATTAAAATAAATGTTTTTTCTGTGATTTAATTACTAAATTAAATATTTAACTTGTATATAATATGATTATAAGATGAACTTTATTTTAATTTCCAACACTCGTTTCTCGATTAATTTGTTATTTGAAAAAAAATATTAAACACCATATCTATTAACGACCTGTATTTATAATACAATACTATATATATATATTGTCCGAACTATTTATTTTCGTATCATCGACCGATCATATTTTATAGGTATGTACAACAATCGACGAGATAACTTTTTTCGTAAATAAAATATAATCGAATATAGGATTTCTAGAAATGTAAGGGACCTTTATTTATTTCAACGTAAAAAAAAACCACCAATACCACTATAGAAAAACCTTTGTGAATTAAAAAAAAAAAAACGGTAAACATATTGCTTCGCCCGACATATTCCACGTAAAGCAGCTGCTGTAATTGATTCGGTAAGCATGAGGACGTGTAATATAATAGTGCAATATTTATGTAAAACGGGAGTGGCGCGAAGTATACAATAGTGAATTAAAATATATCAGCGGTGTCCAGTTCAGTAGTTGGAATAAATCCAAATTTTAAACGGCAGATTATACAATAATAATAGTGTACAATATTATGGTATAACATATAGCTTTAGATTCCCCACAACTGACAAGTCCCCGTATAATAATGTATTATATTATATTGTTGTTATTTACTTGTGTGTGCGATAAGCAGATGCAGTCCGAAGGGCATGCCCACGATCGCACCGAGTTTGTGGATATCATTAAAATCAGCGTTATTAAAGCACGCATGCCGTTCATTTGTCTGAAACACAAAAAAGTTTTTGATGATGAAAAAAAAAGTTTACAAAAAATACGATTCAAATTCATTCGCGGCATGGTGACATTCTATTCCCGCAAGACGCGTACGCCCGCAGAGCACCGATGTAACTCGTTCGCACCGGAAACAGTGATATTGTGTGTGTATTTTCTCTTTATTTTTGAAACGTTAAGTTTTTAGGTTATTGCGGCCAAGCGAAAAGGCTTTCGGACGACTTGTTAAATATGTATATAGGGTCGTGAAGTATAAATATAATGTAGTGGTAGAAAGAGTTTGTGTAGTTAACACGGCGTTGACAAAATAAAATATAAAAATAAAAAGAGCGTATTCGGTCCAATGCCGACAATCCCGAAGCATCGCGGTTTGACAATATAAAATGCAAAACTTTTCCATTTCTCGCGCATATACACTACACACCATGAACATACCGAGTTGACAGGCCGCATATGAATAAAAATGCATAGTATATGCGTATATTTTACCTATTGCTTATACAGATATTGCACGAGTGTGTACAGTACCGCGAGAGTTACCTGTAACCACAACGCCATATCGTACAGATAAATTTTGCCGAAAATACTCTTCTATATTTCTATTATTTGACTATACATTAGACTTAATTCTGCAAGTTTTTGGATTTTTATGAAATTAAGTCGTATTGTGTGGCAATTTAAATCTTTTCCAAAATATTTGAGAACTTCCGAGTTTGAACTACGAATTTTTAATCGGTTAATATTTTTAAAAATGTTGATTTCTCAAAATTGATCAAATAGTTATTAGTTGCTGAACTATTATACTTTATAAAATAAGGATAACAGTAAATAATAATAGGTTAAGGGTGCCAAGAAACAATGATTACACTTTATATTTTATATTTTTATGTGTATCCTGTATAAACTATAAATCATTTAATCAAAGGATACTCCTTCAGTTACATAAAAAAATCTTAAGTAGGTATTTAAAATTATTATATTTTAGATATAATATATACTAAAAAATTCCAAAAACAAAAACAAAAAATTTTATTGATTCTTAATAAGTAATGTAAAATACTGTTATTACGAGTGTCGCCAATGGGTATCTATTCCCTTAATCATGTTCTTCGTTTTAATTTTCACAGCACATTTGCCAATATTAATATACCTATTTTTGTAAAGACTGTACATTTTTTCTTTCTTTAAATATAAAATAACTATTATCTTGCTTAGTAAATCACCCGATACATATATCAAAATACATAATATTACGCACAACAAACGCATTATACGCAGGTACTCGACTTGCCCTACACTCCAACTCGACGTTACGGAATGGTCGGGAGCTATTTGCAAGCTCGAGAGTATATTATGAAAAGATCCGAAACACACTTTAACACACATTTGCAGACAATAGTCCATCGAAAACAATAAATAATGTCATCATACTCGGAAGTACGCGTTACTCCATCCATACGGCTCCGTTTCAATATCATCCCCTTCGGCGTTTTTCTAGACGATCATTATAATATACGCATACGCGTGCATTCCATTATAATATGAAAATATATTTATATACATACGGGGTGGTTCTTTTCACTGCAAATCTGTAGACGATTTTTGAATAATGATATTTTCAAAACATTTTTATTCTTTTAAACGAATGACATTTTACATAATTTAAACTATATTATTTTACGATAATACAATTGTAAATAACATTTTCGTAAAATATTTCCCAATTCGCAACAAAATAACTAATTTATATAATATTATAAACGCACTTAAATCGCGGTATGCGAGGACAGAATACACACTGCGTACTCTGATAACACGAGTAAGGAATACTCATCTGATCTACAGATACTCAAAATCCACTCTTTATAAAACTTGTAAGATAAAAGCCGCTTGTGATCTATTGTACATATTATTATGAATGTATTAAAATACAAGTATGTAGACGTTGAAAATATGTTTTTTTCCTTTTATTATAGTTAATAGTATTACATAAAGTCATTTTAACGATTTTAAATCTCTGACTACTACAGCAAAAACTATTTAGTACTTTATTAACCATGAAATATGAATAACCCGTTTGTAAAATTTCAAACAATAAACAATTCACACTTCAATTGAGCATAGCTAAATTATATTTATGTAGTACTATAAACTTGACTGACTATTTTTACATGAAAGATTTGATAAAAAATATATAAAAACATTTAACTTTTAAAAATATTCAATTATAGAAATGTCTACATCGACTATGATAATTTCAATTCATTGGTCCTGAAATATATAGTCTCTCTTCTTTTTTTTAGTTTTTAAGCTTTTGATTTAAATGTTTTTAAAAACAAACACAAAAGTAATACCTTTGTATGTTCCGTATTTACTAAGTATAATTAAAAATCGCAGTAAATGTAAAAGTTTAAGTAGGTATCTCACCAAAAAGTTCAGTTCTCGTGATATTGTAATCATTATAACATCATAACTCGTGTGGCTCATCATAAAAATGATTGATACGTTTCCGCTCAATACAGTCTTTTATTGCCTAATCCATGATCGTGTTATATAATACGGTTCCTTAACTTATAAACGATAAATATGCTATTGTAATATTTGTATCACAGACACATCAAAAGAGACGAATCAAAAAAACCATTTCTCTAATATTTTGTTTCATGTTCGTCTCTTGTAATCTATTTTAATCTTATATTCATATCTATAGTAAACTAACGTATTATCATATTATTTCTCTGATAAATATCTTACCTCGATCGATATATTATATTCGTTGTTCGTTTGCCGTCTTTTGTACCAAATAATAATAATAAATATTAATGAGGTTTAAGTTTAGTCAAAATAATCTCGAATTACTGGGACGTAACATAAATGGGTGGAAAACAATAATGTTATAGAGCGATTATGGTTCACGTAACGCTCCTGCTGAATTATTAAAATACAAGAAGGGTGGATAGGTGGTAGCCAGTAGGTAATCATATTTGCGAGATCTTTTATTACAGTAACAGCGTTAAAAAAAAAACCCCTGTCTAGAGTTTGCCAACGTAATAATACACATTTTTTTTTTGCATTCCATTCCCCGACCGGCCGTTTGTTGTCAGCAAAGTTTAATCTTCTACCAGTTCCGGAATTAGCAGAAGCTCCTTTATGTACAAATTTGATTGTTTTATATTCCGTCGTTCTCAAAAACGGCGCGCCACGCAGAAAAAAAGTAGATGGAAAAAGCAAGAGATGGAAATACGTTTTACCTCTATTCCAGAAAAAAAAACAGAAGCAGAAAAACGTTTACAATATTATTAAGGTAATACCCGACTCATTTTATTGTCTTCATTACGAGAACATTTTACTCGTAACCGTACCTACACACTTTACATCCTTCCCACCCGTCAAACAGACCATGTCATATTTGCCGTACCCTGCCCGTATATAGACAACAGTATGTATACTAAATCGAATCGCTAGTCGCTTTCTTTTTATTTTATATAGCGTGGCCATGGGTTTTTGCTGTTTTATAAGTATTTTATATTAAAAACGAACGACAATTTATTTACCCACTATATACTTTCCACGAGTTAATTAAGAGAAAAATTGAAACATAAGTCCAAATGTACTCACATTGTATGTATTTATATAAGTGGCTCTTAAGATCAACGAAGCGTGTTATATTATTGCATCGAAATTGACATGAATTCTGAATAGGTCATACATACGGTCAGATGTTTTTTCAACATATATACCGGCAACTCGTTTAAACAATTTATACTGAAAATCTTAATTAATTAATATAATTATAAGTATCACACAAGTATTTTTATAAGCAGTCTGTTTAACGATGAAAATAGCCAATATACTGTGTATTGGTTACCACTTGCAATCCAAATAATTATTTAAACACAACAAGTATTCCTATCATATGGCATTAAAATATATCTAATTGTAATAGAATGCAGTTACCCACATAAACTGGACATGCCTATGCAGTTTGATTTTCAAAATCGGCTCAATTATAAATAGGTTAACGTTGTGTATTAAACATAAGTTCCTAAAATACTTTAACTGTTTATGATTAAATAAAAAGGTATTGTATGTACTCAATGAGAAGAATACCGCGAAAAAAGTAAACAACTTATTTTTCTTTTTTTAATTGTTGATAAATATAATATTGTACACGTAAAGCTAAAATTTCGAGTATTATAGATACAGTCGATTCCGGAAATAGTGGATGCGGAGCTAACGTGGTATTCCGGTAAAGGGGTGGTTAGTGGCGGGGGTGGCGGAAGAACGCGGCTACACACAATGGACTCGCTGCAGTCGCGCATGTAATCAGTGACCGCAACAGACTGATTAGAGGCAAACTGCCGAACAACGGTGGAACACAAAACCGCCAACTTCCCACATTCAACACAAATAGTAATACATGTATGTTATACGAAAGCGGTGAGCTGGAAGGCTGGGAGGCTCCGGTTTCGAAGTCCGTTTTATCAATGTCTCTCTCGTCGGATGACCGGAAACGAGTGGTGGATACGGTCGAACTGCCCCGCTGTACCGGGCAGGGGTACATGTGTTTAAACAAGTATAATACGTACAAAACTTTCGTCGTGTTGTAAATAAAACACAATCATCATTATTGTCCTTCCGTCGGAGATATTAACATCGTTCCGTGAATAGTGCCACCTGAAAATGCATGCCCATACAGCCATCCATCCCGGTATAGGAACAATAAGTAGGGATGGTAACGAGACATGAGTGGTTCCTAATTTGAACTTACCATCACCAAAAATCAAATCCATAATTTTTACTCTTTACGTAGATATTTAATTTTAATACCTATCTTGTTTTCCAATTGAAGTTATAGTTTTTCAAATTCATTATTTTAAAATTTATATTTTGAATCATTAACTACAAGTACCTTATTTCATTTTCAACTGTATTCTGGTGAATTAATTTGGAATTTAAATAAAAACGTTATCAAATTTCAATACTTTTATTTTAATGAGTGTATTAATTATTTTTTGTATTTACTTGAATTTATAGTAATTATACGAAAATATATTTTTAAGTGAAAAATATAGATTTCAAAAAAATAAATAATAGTCATTAGTTATTAAAATCCTTATCTATAGTAAAAAAAGTTTAGAATAAGAACTTTTGTATATTAAAAAGAATCGTATAAATTCAAATTTTTAGATTCAAATAATTCTCTGATATGAAAACCTAACAAAGAGGTAATTTAATCGACTTTAAACAACATACGCTTACCCTGACACAAAAAAAAAAAAAATCCCCGTGTTTCAATATGATTTATATAATTTAGTAATCTTTTTTATAGTTAAGTGATACTGTGGTAGTAATTATAATAATACATTAGTAATAAAATGTCTAAACTACTTCATTTGCAGCACTTTTTGCACGTTTTATAAAGGACACACTCAAACTGCTGCGAAACGATTTTTATCTGTCGAATTACTAGTTTTCCTGGATTCGTTTACAACAGCACCATATCTTTGAAATTATTTATTTTCACATAAAAATGTTTAAATTATTATTATCAATACACTCATAACAGTTCCGTACTACTTTAGTACAATAGTAACCACTAACCCGAAAAGTCTTACAAATGAGACTCTGTATCAGTGAAATTGAAATTTAATTATAACTTTTATACTATGGCAATTTGAAAATAATATAAATAAAACAAATATATTAATTAAAATTTAATATTAATCACCTTAATTTTTAATTACTGAAAAAATGTGTAACGATTTTAAAAATGTTCAACTGAAAATTAAATTGCCACCCACAAAAGTTATAACAAGGATGTAAGTTTAGCGTCATAACAAGTAGGTATTGATGAGTTATGCCTGAGAATGAAATTTTATGTAAATACTAAGTACTTATTTCTACAAAATTAACAATAATTGGTTTATGTTATCCAAGTTTTTCTATCATAAAACAATCTACAGGCCAACAGCAACAATTAATTTTTATTATCAAAATTATAAATATATTATAAAACTTAAAATGCTTAAAATGGTGGCAATAAATATGACAACTAAATATCTAAAATAATTCTAAAATTTATTCATATATTGTCCAGTTTCTTAACATTTTTGATTTGATAATTTAATAAGATAATATAATTATATTATTATCATGATAACGGCAACAAACCATTTTTAAGAATAGAAAATTGTCTGAGAATGTTTAATGGAACCATTAAGAAATTCTCTTGAAATAAAAACTATTATGTCTCGGGATACTTACTGGAATAAATTATATTGTTTTAATATAATTAAACATAATAATATTTAGTCCAACCCACTTTAAACTGAACTGCTGTGTAAAAAAGAATTGTTTTCATTCAAAAAGATGTGCATTAGATCAGTGTTGTTTATTTCAAAATAATAAATCATCGTGCTTTATTTCCAAAACAGAGTAGAGATGTAGAAAATAATGTTGTGTGTATCGTTTACATGTTAAAAGTTTCATTATCTGTTTCAGCTACAAGATTTCCTGTTACAAATTTACTGATCATTATAATTGTTTATGGCTGAGAAATATTACGGTTAAAATCACTTAAATTATACATTAAACTGTGGAATGCTTCCCGTCTATTAGATATTGTACATAATATCTAATATCATAAAATCAAAGTGAATATTTTTTAAGAGTATTTAAAAATATAATAATAAAAGTCTAAGAAATTAATGCGTATACAATATGCAACAAAGTTAAGAATTTCGAACCAAATTTATTAGAAATTTTAAATACAATAGCTATTCTAAGCAACAACTTAAAAATTGGGAAACAATGCAATATTGAAATTTAAAAAAAAAAATGTAAATAAGAATTGTGAAATATATTTTTTAAATATTTCATTATTCACAAGACTTTGATAAAATATATTCCTTATGAGTAACTCAAAACTCACTTAGACATCGATGACTTTATCAAAGAATACCCTTAGAAAAAAATAATATTTTAGTAGCCAAATGAAAATTTTTAAATTAATTTAACTTTATTAGTAACTGTCACACTTCTATGAAGTTTAAATAGTTTAATCATATTTGTAAGGTAAAAGAGCCATATAAACAATATTTATTTTCTCACTTCTATCATTTAAAGAAGTTAGTGTTGACGTTTTAATGTATCTGTATACGTGCAATGAATTCCTTTGTTATGAATTATAATTCTAAATACTTCTTATTATAGAAGTTAAAAGTTTTAAAAATAAAATAAACTAATTTTAAGCTTATAGTAGACCTAGTATATATTATTATAACATAAATAAAAAATGCGTAGTTAAAAAGGTATTTGAAAAAAAATTTAAATATCTTTCATTAAATTATGTTGGTGAAAACAGTATAACTTAAAAATAAAATAATTATCATTAAAAATATTGCATAATATTATGAAATGGTAAAAATATGAACAATAAATAACATCAAGCTTGTAAAAATAATTTTGAGCGAATTATTGTTAAATAACTATAACTCTATGTTTGCAGCAAATTTTTTGAATTAATTCAAAAAACAACATTAATAAATCAAAAAATGTTGACTTTAGAATATTTACGAATATGCATTAAAATAATAATAAAATTAGGGATGAGTCGGTTCTAATAATTGGTTTTTTAAAATATGATGAAATGAATTCACTGTAATTATTTGGCTGCTTACGAATTATGTCCCTAAAAAAAAACTTACGTCGTAAAAATGAAATTTCATCCGTGGTTTTCGCACCAATACATCCGATTTGCGTCTACGGTTTGTCGACTCAATGAAAACTCCATAAACTCAATTCAAAATTATTTATTGATACCAGTTCTCAGTTTTTTTTTTTTTTTTTGATATCTGTATACACTTTAAATTTGAGTAAACTTAAATACAAAATTTCAACAGTGAGCAGTGAGTAATAACAGTAAGTTAGAACTCATATTACAAGTTGTATAAAAATAAACTTGATAAAAACGCATCATTATTAAACGAGAATAGCCATAAATAGTAATTTAAAATAAATGCACCTATAAAAAATAAACAACTGTAATTAATAAGTTAAATTTTTTTCTTTAATGTTCAAAATATGATTAAATTATACGAATAAACACATAACTTTAAACTTTTAATTCTCACAAATATTTATATTAGCATCATCTATACATAAACAATATACTTTGCATAATTTAAAAAATATTTTGACTTTTTTGAGCTATTAATAAGTATGGGAAAATTTTGGTTTTTTTTCTTGATTTTTTTTTTTTTTAATTTAATTTTTTTAATTTTTAACTACATTATTCATTCGAATTTATAGTCTTATTAGCAAACTCAATAAATTTGTATCCACAATCTACATAATATGTACATATCTTATATGTAGAAATATAGCTACAAATTATCATCCATTATAGGTTTGTGTAGAAACTTATCCTTCTAATATATAAAATATTTAATCATTAAATAATGCATTTATGTTGTAAAAAATTCTTACTTATAAGTTATAATTCACTTTCTCTCAATCAAAAAAAAAAAAAAAAAAAAAGCTCACAGTAATAATTATTTATACTTCAGTATAATAGTGATACAATTTTATCAATTATACTCTGTGCTCACGTCAATGTACTTTATCAAAAATATGCAATAACATTCTTAAATTTATTTATTTTTTATAATAATGTATTTATAAAAGAAAAAAAAATAAACATTTTTTTCTACACATTTTATTTTATTATAGAATTATGATATATAACATATTCAATGTAAAATAAAATAATTGCATAATACCTATCATAATTCAAAAATATAAATAAAACGTTAATAAAATCAAAAATAAAAATAAATACCGTTGTTATTTGATAACTGATCAGCAGTAGCCCGAAAATACTACTGAAAAAAAAAATATGATTTTTTTAAATATAAAAACCATTTAAAAATATGATTAAAAAAAGTAATTATTATACTTTGGTACTTATAAAAACATAATGCATTATGATATTCACTCAACAAAACGGATTTAATTTCTGTAATTTAATATACTTTATAGAAACAACTCCAATAAAAATAAATGTACTCGTTTTCATTTTAAAACGATGTAGACAAAAAAAAAACAACAAAATAAATGCGTCAAAACAGAATTTATACTGATTTAGCTTATATTATATATTATTAACATTTTTAATCCATACAAGTGACTTATATCATTATGAAAGAAAATATAAGTGGAATTAAAATGTAAATATAATGTTTCATAGTGAAAAGTATTGAAATACGTATTACATATACGAATAACAATTGCTAAAATATTATTTAAAAGACGATTTTTTATTATAATAATATTTACATTAGAAATAATAAATTATAAATTATTATAGGTTATTTTTTCGTCAATAAATACTTAGTTAACAAAATAAAGTATATACTTAACTTGTTTTCGGGTGTCACTAAGTCATTTAAAATTGATCAACCCACCATTATATGTAACTTTATTATGTCGGCAGTCTTAAACTTATAATCTAAAATTTTGATATAAGTCAACTATACCTATATTTTCTCTGTATCTTTGAAATACTTTACATTTAATTTGGTCTAGTACATAGGTACTTATCCGGGGGCCATGGACCCCTTGAGGGTCCGTAGATAGTTACTCGGAAGTCAAAATAACAATTATAATGTCTTGCCCGGTTAGGTTAGGTTATATATATAAATTTATATTTTTTTTTTGGTAAGGAGTCCGTGATTATATTTTATATTTCAAATGAGTCCATGAACCAGAAAAGGTTAAGAATCTATAGTCTAGTACAGCGGTTCCCAACTTGGGATACAATATGAAATAATCTCAAGAGGTACGTGAAAAAAGTTGACTAATAGCAGAAAATGTTGAATTTGTTTATTTAAAACGATTGGTTTCGAAAATATTCAATATATGTTGTTGAAAATGAAAGTTTGTGTCACAAATTAAAACTAAACAATCAACTTATCTAATAGATATGGAGTATAGAATGTTTTGTTATTTTTATTTAAATATTTTAAAAGTAATAGTGTGAAAATGTTTAAAAACTATAATAAAGGGTACAATCTAGCAAAATATTAAACTTAGGGGTACAGAACGAAAAAAAAGTTGGAAACTACTGGTCTAGTATGTGATGTATTTATAAATAAACGGTAAACTAATACTGCCTATATAATATTTAAAATGTTGTTTTATTCTTTTTAGTCATGTCAGTATGAAATCAGATCGTCCCTATGTATCGTAAATGTAATTTAAAGTATTTACCTACCTTATAAATGTTATTAGCTTATTTTAAAATATAATCAAAAACAAGTTATAACAAATTATTACCCACAATATGGAATACCATCATACAACAAAAATATATTGTTGAAACAAATAATACATGACGTTCGCATTACTATTTAGAAAACTGTCTTATTTTTTTACGTGCAATTTTAAACTATAAATTATGAATTATATAAATATTAATTGTACAATATTTATAATTATTCATCACGAGCTTTTTGATTGTATATAAAAAATATCCTAGTACAATAGCAGTCACCCATTAAAGGGACGATAATAAACAAGTACCTAAAAAAAAAAATTCATAAATATTATTTCGTAGGGAATCACATATATTTTAACCTGTTTTAATAAATAAACTTGAAGACTAATGACTTTAGATTTAAACTCTAATAAAAATAAACTAAATTAATATGTTTTAAATAAATAAGTATTTGTGCACTAAAATAACTGATATCAGAAAAAAAACTTAAATTAAAAAAAAAAAAAATGTATTTAAGAAAATAATAATACTCAAAAATATTGTTAAATTGAACAAAAATCGATGTTAAAAAAATAAATAATAATTAACTATTATAAACACATTTTTAAACCATTATTTTATTTTATAATTTAATTTAATTTTATAAACGAGTAGTAATAAAATAAAGAAATTTCATTAAACAGCATAAATTGAAAATAAAATTTTAATATTTCAGAATTAAATATTGTTATTTATTTCTAATATATTAATATATTAAAATAGTTATTAAAATGTTAATGTTAAATTAAACTTGACATAAAGTATAAAATATTGTCCTTTAAAATATTTTATGCATGAGTGACATCCAAGTTAAAACTACGTTGACGTCAACAGTCACCATTAAAAACAGTTTATAGTAAAAACAGTCTAAGTCTATTTTTAATGTTACAC
This sequence comes from Melanaphis sacchari, assembly GCF_002803265.2. Taxonomy (NCBI): domain Eukaryota; kingdom Metazoa; phylum Arthropoda; class Insecta; order Hemiptera; family Aphididae; genus Melanaphis; species Melanaphis sacchari. Next base: position 2,050,650 of record NW_020271547.1, on the reverse strand, counting down.
TCTCATGTATAGGTACCTACTTACTTAAAATATTTTACATGTATTATTTTAATATTTTGAACATTATAAGTAAAACTTTATTCAAGTATATTATTTTTAAATTATTTATAAGTATCAATTTATAATCTTACTATATTCATAAATAATTTATTATACGTTGTTCACCACAGTAAAGAACTCTGAGATTTAATAATTTTTGAAGTACAAAAAGAATATAGTCTTAATATCTTACGTTTTTAATTTAGATTCTGTATTAAATATTTTTGAGTATTTAATATTATACTTTAAAATGTAAATAAACCTCAATTAGACAAATTATACCCGTGTTTAAGAATAAATATTGTTTTACTAATAACTTATTGTATTACATTAAAATATTTCATTTAATTTTAATAATTAATTTCATGTTCATAAATTCGTAGATAAAAAAAAAAACGTTCATAAAACAAATATGCAATTATCATATAAACATTTTAAATGATAAAAAAAAATGTTTATGGAAAAATGCTACTAAACTATAATATATAATATATAAATGGTTAATCTTTACTACTATTTAAAATCAAATTAAAAATTAAACTTTAAAATTTTAAGTATAAATTAGTATTATAAGTGCATAAAACCTATTTGTATCCAGTAAAATCAAATATAATATTTAAATCTATATTATTTTTATTTTATTTTTGCTAGAAAATATTTCTTAAAAATACAAATTAGTTGTAAATATTTTAAGGTTTACTATTAGACTAAACTTATAAAATTTTAAACTATGTATCATTTAATAATTTTAAAAGTAATCATTTTTATTTATAAAATAATCGTGAAAAATCTGAAACTTTTAATATTATGTAAAAAAATATTTTATCTAATTTATATTATGTTAAATTTAATAATTAAATCAATAACAATCAACATTCATAAACAACGCAATGAAATTTTTCTCCATAAACATGAAATTTGGTAATTTAAAATAGATCATATTTACTTATTGTGCTAAAAATAAATATTCTTTTATTTTTTTTTTTTTTTTTAATTACGTATTAGTTGAACCATAATATGTAATATAAAATTTAAAATTAAAATACTATTAATGAATAATGATGTATAAGTATTAAATATAATGTACAATGTATAATTTAAATTCAACATATTATCATTAAATTATTATTAATATATAAAAGATAAACATTCATTTACATTACTAACAAGCCAATATGTGTTCGTTTTTTTTCGAGGATTATGAAGAGCAATTTGGTTAACGGAATACGATTGAAGGGCTGTAGATATTTTTTTCTCCAATAATGAGATACCATTTTCAAAAAAATAAATATTAACCACTTTCTGACATTTTTTTTTCAATAAAGAATCAAGAATATAATAAACATAATTTTAAGTTAATCTATTCCTATGTTAAAAATAATAAAAAATAAAATAATTATTACCTATGAATTATCAACAATTATATTTTATATTTTTTATAACTCTAAGATATTTCAGCAACCAATGAATACGTGTTAAAATATAACAAATAACAAACGGATGAAAAATTATTTTACTTTTTGTAAATTCCAAGAAATGTCTTCGTTAAACTACTGATCCGCAACCAGAACGGAATCGTCAATCTATACAATACGTATAGCATGGTCCTTAACTTGCTTTCCATTTACAATTTAGTACCAACATTAATATTGGTTAAAATATTGGCTAAAAATCTTAATATTTGAAAACAATTAACGATAGATACAATTTTATTTAAAAAAATTGAAACTTTTTGTGGAACCTAATCTAACCTAACCTAAAAAATGGGCAATGAATTGAATGGTATCTCATTTTTAAAAGATAATGGACCGATTGAACAGATACAATATCAAAACATACCTATACTTGGCAACTTAAACAACTTTTACAAATCACAAAATGGCCGTAAATATTCTTGAGCAACATTTACTAAAAACAATTAAGTATCATTAACGGTTCTCTCATAGAAGACGTCGTAAAGTGGTGATGGTGAACTAATATTATTGCTTTGAATTCAAGTAGAGATATAATAACTATAATTAAACTGATCCCTCATCCATGCTTGTTTATACGGGGTTTTGTGTACAGAATAAACCCGCCGCCAATAACTCGTCTTTATATGACAAAAGAATAAATTGGAACATTTCCGTTTTACTCAATATTAACAAAATTAACAGACTGGAAACTAAGGTACATATATATTTATACTTATCTATATGATAAAAACATGTCAGTACCTAAGTAAAATTATATTTTAATTTCACGTCTTCAATAATAGAAATTATATTTAATAGTTATGATTAACAACGTATTTAAAAATAAAAATATTTAAATAAGAATATTGAATAGATTCATTTTATATTTTAAAAATATGTGTAAATACTAAATGAAGATAATTATACCATTAGTACTATTATTATAATTAAGTATGTACTAAAAGTTAATATTTTACATTAGGATTTTTTTTTTATATAAATAATTTAAATTAAACAAATAAAAACAAAACTTACACTTAAATAAAAAAGATATAATGCAATTATTCAACTATTTTTACTTGTTTAATTAAAGGTATGTTTACAATTATAGTTATGTACATAACATAAGTTTTATACAAAATGCAATTCTTTGAACCAAAATTTTTATCCACACTTTTGTCGCTTTCTAACTTTTTATTTTCTTCAGTTAAATAAAAAATATGTAATATATAATTACAAGTTATTGCGATAAAAAATTACTTTAAACTGTATACGTTTTTAAGATTAAAGTTCAGAAACGTTCTTATAATACAAATAAAATTTGTTTAAAATAATTTCAGCGCTATGAATTTAAGGTTTTAAATGTATTTAATAAGTTAAGCCATAATCTGGCTACCAGATTATACTGCGGGACGTTGTTACTTTATAGAAAAACAAATATGGAATGTTTGCATAACAATATATCTTGAACTTATTCAACCAAAAGGTATTATTCTTCTTAGTCTAATAATTAATTAAGTGAATAAATACGAAGTTATCTTACAAAATTTCGTATCTGTGTGGAATTTAAAAGTAAGATTTAAAACAGTTAGGTATACAATTTTTAGGGTAAGCCCAAAAACTCAGTTTGTTTCTTTAGACTAAAAAAACCAATACCTTTGGCACATAGTATAATTTCATAATAATATAAAATTAAATTTACTTAATTGTTAATTTATGCATAATTTAATATATATCATCGTTAATATCATAGAATAATAATTTTAACATAAGCTCCAAAATTATACTGAAGAATTAGGATCGTCCAAAATTCAAAAAACTAAGTAAACTATTTTTACGAGTTTGATTATATTACTTTAATTAACAGTTTCATTTCCCTATAATGTAACATTACACATTTTTCTTGTATTACCAAAACGCATCCTAAGCTTCAATCATACTCATCTATTGTCACTTCGTATTGTGTTCTCGTAAGTATAATCCTTTCGAAAATTTTGACAGATTTTGACAGAAGTTTATGATTTGTTTAAATAGTATTATGTGACATCAACCTCGACATTTATAATTTCATAAAATACAATAATCAAAACAAATATTCAGCACATTTAGTACCTGTGTTTAATAAATTACAATCTAAAATCTAAATATTATGTTAATCTACATTCGATATAAAATCATATTAGATAATAAATTTAATCCATATTTTTAAAAGAAATAGTCAAAATTAAAATTGAATTTTAAATGACATTTTTAAACATCGTTAATTATAGCGGAAAGAATTACTTTTGAAATTATTAAACAAGAACAGTTGAATAAAAAAATATATCAAGTATTTTTATTACTTATTTAAACAAATTGATATCTCCGATTTCTCACTGAAAATATTCTCAATAAGTTTTTGCGTTCTTCTAACGTAATAAAAATTACGATAATATACGCAAAATAATATTAACTTAAAAATTAAATTAAACGTTAAAATATGAATCTTATAAATTTAAAAATTGAATGAAGTCATATTATAATTAAACAAAAAAAAAAAATCAAATTCACAATATAATCAATATTCAACTATTGTCACACTGTGATATTTATCCCATTGTATTAAATATATTAACTATTTTTATTATTCTTACTTCCAACCATATATGACATTATAAAGAGATCTTTCAGTTGATCAAAATGAATAAAAACTTGGCTTTGATTAATAATATGCAAAGAATTCTCAATAAGTTTGTATGATGAGTGTCTATCGTAAAAAGAATACAATAATATATAAAAAATTTGAAGTCTTTGTTTACTGAATAATTTCATAAAAGCATTTTTCATTTAAAGTTTAACTGTTTAAATATTAAGTTTAACTATATAAATAATAAGTTTAATATGTAATATTAAATTTCCAATTGATAAATATACTCAAACATAACTTTTTTACACATATAGATTTTCCTACTTAATAATATTTAATGTGCATAAATTCAACTACCAATACTTCTTGATTTAAATAACAATTTTTAAAAATACTACTAATATTTTACAACTTACACAACAATACAGCTAATATTGTATAAACTAACCTACTTAAAAAAATTATATATATACCATACATAGTATGATATAATAAATACATTTTTTTACAGCAGAATACTGAATTCTTTTTTGATCATGTTAAAAATAGGCAATGCCTTGAATGGTTAAGCATACATTATTGTTATACTGCAGTTAATTCCAAAACTAAGAATTTCATTAAAATAAAGATGAACTAGCTATTTTCAGTTTGTCAAATCACTCTATATAATTTATGTTTTACCTACAAGTATTCGACAACAAAAGCTGAAAATACTAACAACGGTCATCGTTATAATTATTAATAATCGTCATATAATCGTCGTATCATTAAAGTAAATATCCATCAATATTAGTCATACTGTAAGAATAAAAAACAAACTTTTACTATACAATTATATTTTACTTATGTGTTTCTCAAACATTATCATCTAAAGGACCATCTTTTCATATACCTACTTCTATTCGTTTTGTATTAGTGTTTCTATTATTCCCACCGACCACCACTTGTTAGAGTAAATTAAATAATAGACATGCATTTATTTTACAGTACAAATATGATTAGTGTCTATTCGCTATCCAATATCTGGACCAACATTGAGTATTCGTAATAAAGACAAATTGATCGTCCTATACCCCACCCTCTTATTTATTATTTCCAATAGAATATGTAATATGCTGTAAAAATAATCTATGATACAAGATACAATATAACTTATTTAAACTATGATCGTAATACGACACCATTAGATACGCCATTTTTTTTTTTTTCATATCGATTAATATGGTTTGCATAAACATATTTTGATTACATAAATGACTAACAATAATTATGGACAAATGAATTTGTAACATAAACAAATTCATCTAATACTTACGACAATAATTTTAAAACAATAAATAATTATCATGTTTTAATATAGATACTAAGCAGGGTAAAAACTTTATTGCAGATTATCAGATATATTTCGAGTACCTCATGTAAAATGTTTGTAAAAAATAAAAATAAAACAATATATTTTCACAACTTATTATTGATGCGAGCGATTCGAAATTTTTTAATAAATATTATGGGTATATTTTATACATAATTTTCCGTTACACGCGTATCGAGTAAAATATTATTATGTAAAATACACACATGAGTATAATATACACTGCACACGTCATTATTCCAACACTCACGCTGTATAATAGCCATATAGGATCCGTTGCAACCGGAACAGTATGGTACACACACGCACAAATACCTAGAAACATGTATGACAGTTGACCTCAGAATGTCAACACAGTAACGGAACTACAACATTTAGTAATATAATTCACCAATATTAATTTATCGAATTCCAACTGAGAATTGAAATACGTTTTCGAGAGACTTGTCATCGGATTCCCCGGAGCGGTTACAATCGCCGTGTGCATGAATTTAATCAGATATTCCAATACGCGTTTATTCCTGTGTAATATTATACGCATAAATATTAATAACCAATAATATATCCTGAATACCTGAACTAGATACCTGGCACAATCGTACGGATCCGTTGGCGGCGTCTCTTTGGCTGCTGCGGCGCGGCGGTGCGGTTCGTTTATTAGTATTAATAATAATATTAACAATAATAATAATAATAACAACAACATCAATTGCAGTTAATTAACCGTATATTATTGTTATTATTATTATTATTACTATTGCACGTGTATAAAGGTATTTGATTTTTAAAACGTTTGCTCGAGGTATTATACGTAAACCGCGTTATCGCTAAGTTAATCCGACCACGTTTTGAATACGATATAGATAATATTATGTAGTATTGTAACAAAACACGGCCATGCGATTCAATACCTAATAATTGTTAATAATCGATCCCGTTTACGAGATAATTATTATTTTGTTACGTCGTTGCTAAACTGATTTTAACAATGTTCCATTTCCTATACGATATGAAACTATAGGACAGGCCATCGGGTTCAAGATTTAGCCACACGCTAATAGAACACGAATAATAATTATAATAATTTTATTTATACAAAATCATTTGTACGCTATACATTCGGCACTGATGCAAATCGTATATAAATATTATGAAAGGGGGGGGGACAAAGCGTTAAGCAAAATTTTCGAAGCACAAGCTCATCAAAGTTTTAATTGTTTTTTTTTTTTTTTTAATTAACAACTATTATTTTATTATTATTGATACACTTTGCAGTGGCGTAATAAGCTTTTTTAAGAGGGCGGAAGATATGAATGTTTAACCATTCTCAGACCGCGTTAGTGCGTTACAACAAAAAAAATTATATTCTTATTTCTTACACTTACTCGCAGACTCTAGTTTATTATAATAATATATTATCATTAATCGTCTGAAAGAAGAATTTTATATATTATGACTATAATTTTTATTAATATTAATATTGTATTACAACTAATAACTATTAACTTATAACATTTTTAGAATAGTGTAATATTCCGTTTCGTTCTATTAAAATATTAAAGACTCGAGGTGCTAAGTCCAGAATTCAAATTGATTTTCAAGCATTCTAAGGACTAAACATTGATACAATTACATATGATTAAGGATTAAATATGATTTCATCGTATATTTTGCTGATTATTATTTCAAATAGATGCATTCGAATAATTAGTGTTGATAACTGACGGAGTTCACCTGGATACGATAAATATCTAATAAGTATAATTCATATATTATTTCACATTCGTATAAAACACTAAATTATTATAAACTTCATTCATTATTATCGTGGACATTTTTCTTTAGTATCTATTTTTAGTAGTTATGAGTAGGTTACATGCATGTATTGGTAACTAAATCGTATAGGTATGGTATACACTGTATGTGTATAGCACATACCCGTGCCATCTCATAACAATTTAGAGTCTTTCCCGTAGACTTATAGTTTATGCACGTTTTTACATTTTTATTATTATTTATTTTTCGCCCGTCTATTATTTGCTTTGGCAAACGTTTTCATAGCCAATTAAAACCTGAGGCGCTAGCACACGCCGTCCTTACTACAGCAGCTTCCTGTTTTATAATACTATAATATATAATATATTCTTTTCGCATACGGATAAACGAAAACAATTTTCGCTCTTCTCTTATTTGTTTCTTTGATAATATATATATAAGTATATTTTAAAACGAATAGTAAAATATTGAAGACGTTCAAATCGTATATTATGTAGTTTTATACTTTTATCGCAGCTCCCCGAGAGATTATGTGCTCGTGTCTCCAAACAAATTTCAAAAGAGCATATATTATATATATATATATATATGTAAAATTTAACTTAATAATACGTTAAAACGACCATGCCAACGTCTTTTATTTATTTGTTATTTTTTTTTTGACTACCTTCTTTTTCTATTAATTATCATTATAACTCTAAAAATCTACCTTTTTTGTTAATTATTACTGTAATTAAGAATAACTCGGAATTCTCACAAGACTGCAATATAATTATTTAACCACGTGAACATTTAAACTATTCAAATATTAATTACTATTTTATTTAAAGAATACTATAAAAAAAATCTTATACATTATTTTATCATTTATTATTTCGTTTTCTTATATTTATACACATAAAACCATCTTATTACGCGTACCATTTTTTTTCTGTTTTCTGTTCAACGATTTATCTAAAGTAATTATTGATTTAATTTTTTAATTGATTCACAAATTTGACTAAGAGGTTGCATGCACAGATAATTTTAATACTTTGTATATGTTTTGGCATCGATTAGAAAAATAACGAACGATTCTGTAGATACGTAGGTATCTACGCAAAGTTAGCAGGAACGTATAGAACATTAATATTACTGCAATATTTAATGCGCTACAAATCTACAGCGCATATCCTTGTTAATTATGCGTATCTATCGTTATTAGGTCACATGTTTAGAATTTCACATTAAACGCGTCCTTTGAATAATATTATTACAAATATAAATCTGATTTTGTAACCGACGCATTTACTTAATATTGTGTATATATTATTATAAAGAGCGTTTTATACACACGCATTACATTTATTAATTATTAAAACATTTATTTCGTTTATGTAAATTAAAAGATATTGTTTTATTCAACCATGTCAATACACAATATTATCATATTAATTGTTTACAGAAATATTTCTTACACATAACTTAATATGCTTTTCAAACATATATTGTTTAAAACACTATACTTATGTCTTATACTCTAATGTCTCTTATTTCTGAGTATTTATGGTATAAATGTTTATATTATATAGGTACGTAGAAGATATTGTTATTAAATTTTAGCAGACAATGGGTTGTGTCTATTCAAATTATTGGTATATACCTGCCTACTTCATTATTCTTAGTATTTGATGGTATAGATCTACCGATCAATATTTATCTTATCGATCGATTCGATTGTGCTTTTCTCGTGTAGATATCTACTGATAGGAGGATATTACGAGGACGCAATGGTGCATTTGTTGGTAGGGGGCGGGGTAGAACTCACCGAAATGGAATCGCCTTGTATTCAATTTATATGCGTGGGAGAAAAAACCGTCGTGACTTTATCGGATGAAATAATAACACGTGGCGCGGTTGAGTATCGATGACCGAGTACGCGTAAAATAATAACGGAAGTGGAATACAAACTTTTCGAGGCGGTCCTCTAATATATATATATATATATATATATATATGTGTGTGTGTGTGTTTACGAGTACAATGTACTGTGTACCCATACAATATATCCGGCCCAAAAGAAAACACGTCAGACTGGGTTGTATTATTTCTACGACATTCGCGAGATACGCGCTGTTCTTATGAACATATATGTATATATATATATAAACTCTAGAACTACTTAAAAAACTGGTCGACGTTCTCGGAGGGGTGCCCCAAGAGGCTTTGCACACAGACACACACACACGCACACACGCATTCACCTACGCCGCCCGAGAAGCGAAACGCATATATATAGTCACCGTTTCAATTTGCATGTGTCTCTTGTTTTTGTCCACTTTTGGGAATATAACTCACAAACTTCGGTTTACCTGAAATTCAGACCTATAGTAAAGTATACTGTGAGCTCATATATATATATACTTATACAAATATATATAAAGCAACGGTAGTGGTGGAGTAAACTTTTTCTCTACTCAGCCTCCGTCACCGAATCAAATGTAATGCTCATGCAGCTGAATTGTTGCCGCGATCAAAAGTGATAGCGATCACGAAACTAATCGCATACGATTTGTTATAGACGTCGAGACGCGCTTAGATATAAATATATATTGTTTTGTATATATTTAGAACATATACATATAGGTATAATATATGCATTATATGTGTACATAAACACACATGTCTTACTCCTGGTAACTTAATAAACTCGGTTTTTTTAATAACTATTACGCTTTTTTTGTTATATACGTTATGTCGTCGTATACAATATTATATCATGTTAATATTTTTTTTTTTGTTTAATATAGACTAATAATAAACTAGCAAAGACCTAGAATTATAATTTATCTATTAGCATTAACTTTTTATATAAGATTTGTTAACATTTTTGTTTTTATATATCATTTAAAATCATAAAAAAAAAAACTGAATTTCTTACCGTCATAATTTTTTAAACTACAGCAAGCATATATTTTTAATTAATTTTCTGAAGTAGACATTTTTTATTATTATAGTTAAGACATAAATATTTTGATGAGATTATTATTTACTAGTTATCTAAACAACTGCCTTAACCTAAGAACCCTAAAAATCAAATTTTTGACTTAAAGTCGAATTTCATAACGTTACCCCAGAAATTTGAACTCAAATTCTTGTTTTTTGATTTCCCAATAAAATAACTACATTTTATTTTTAATGGATATATATTTTTATATAATATAAATACCATTGTTTAATATTTTGTAAGCAACATCAGACTTACGAGTGTCGTGACTGTTAGTTGTGGTAAACTATCGCTTATCAGTCGTTCGCTCGATGCACTTGGAGTAAAAACGTACTCTCAAAACATACAGTTCTATTATTATAATAAAATAGATTAATGAAATAAATTCAAGAAAATATTTTATTTCTGCCTTCGGGTATAGTTCGTAAAGAATTGTGTTAAAACTTATGGTCCTTTAGAACCGGAAAATATAAAAATCACGTGCGTTTTTTCGTTTTAGCCAAAATGTTCAAAGTCGAATAAAATATTCATCGTTGAAAACAAAAAAAAAAGGTTTGAATTTAATAACAAATCATGCGATGTGTACGATCGGTCTCTAGTATACATAAGTTATAATCATATGTCGTTACTCTTGTGTTTTCGTTAATGAAAATCTCGTTTTTCACTACTAATTCGTAAATAGGTCATTAGTGCAAACTGCCACGCGCCAACGTGTCAATACAATTCGTAAACGGTAACCCGTTCGATCATAGCTATTTCGATTTGTTAATAATCGTTAATTGTAATAGCAAAATTTGTACAAGCGTCATGAAATAGTGCTGTATGAAAATGTCGCGTTGTGTGCATTGATAATACATATTATCGTGAAATTTGGGCTATCAGTAAGACATAGTTATTTATATTGAGTAATAACTGATGTCATAACATCGTGTTATATACCTATATATAAATATATATAATATAAAGGTACCTATTATTCATCAAATTTAACCGTAAAATTAGAGTGATAACTACTTCCATCTGAGAGTAACCTGTCATTCATTGGAATATTGTATTACCCATGGTCACCAGCCGACTAGGTTTGATCAACTTCACAAATCCCATTTCGAACACAGGGGAAAAATTTAATTCCTAATTACCTTAAATAACTCTTCGAAAAGTACGAAAGTATTTCTTTTTTTCTTTTTAAAATGTACCTTAAATTGTATTGATTTACCGTAGTAGTCTATTTGATACATTAAAATTATATTTTATTATGGATGAAACGACTACACAATTAAATCACCGTAGTAATAAAGGTTATAAGAGCACTAATCACTTCTACATAAACAGCGCAACTCATAACAATAAAGTGGTGCAAATAGTAACCTAGTACCATCGGTAAAATTAGCCACCTTGGACATAGCAACATTGACAAATCGTACGAGGAGTAGGCAACATTTAGTTACATACGTTGATTTATAACAATGAAACATTTATGGAAATACAAAAAATGCTTTTATTTGCGTCCATCATTCGAAGGCGATGCTGAAAAAGTTTACAGTATTTGAAATTTAGCACCAAAAATTATAGAACCACATGACTAACTTTAATATTACACTATAAGCCTATAACTATGAAAAAGTATTAATTCGAAATCATACAAGAGTGCTGTGTAAGTTACCAGCTGTTACGTCGAAATTGTCTTTTCAATTGTGATGGTTAATCGATGGAGTAAAAGGTCATATTAAATGCTTTTCAAATTTTAGGTCAGCTGCCTAAATTATGAGATTCATTACTGACTCATTTAATTACAATAAAACTTGACAAAGAAAACCTTCGCTAATGAAAGACTGTATCAGAAAATAATAGAATTTCTACGGTAGAAAACTTATTAGAATTTTCACAAAACAGATTTATAGAGTTAGAAATAATTGAATCTACAAATTGAGATAATATACAACTAATTGGCGGTATTATAGCCAAAAAATTTGAAATAAATCAACTGCGCACATTTCAACAAATGTAATAAATTGCTGTAAATATGCAAGTACACGTACAATTTATCGCTGTTCATCATATTTAGCCTTGTCAATGAGTGACCATATAAAAATAATTGATGCTCTTAAATTATGCAAAATGTTTTATACTCTTATCCTAGTATTAAATGTCAGTCAAGTCGTTGTACCAAATATTCAAATTTCAATAATAATTTATTACATTTAATTTAAATGGACAACTTAAAAAAAAAAAATACACAACTACTACAAGTGAATCTGATACAAACAATACATTAACAGAACAATCAAACACAAATACACTGTCGACAACATCGATAAGCGTTCACATGTCAAAAATCAAAACATGTGCATCCGTTTTGTTAACTACAGTTATAGTAAGAGTATTTTTTGTTTGTATACAACAAAGACGGAAAATCAATGAAGTGTAGTGTTTTATTAGACCAGGCTCACAAAATAATTTAACGACCGAAGAGGTTTGTCAAATATTAAAATTATTGTAATGCTCGAAAAATTCTTGTGCTATTACTTGAATAACTTGAGTCTCAGCAAAAATCATCATGTGTTATTTGTGCCTTGAACTAATGTGTGATTTGCCAACCCAAGTATTTCTGAACGCACTTAAACGGTTTGCTAGACGAAGAGAACTTTGTCCGGATATATTTTCCAACAATGCAACAAATTCTATTGATGCTATCGGTTATCTGAGTTAAAAAATGTATTTCACAACGAAGAAAACATGGAAACCATTGAAAGATATTTTACCAAACCAAGAATTCGCTGGCATTATATACCTCCCTGATCGCCTCATTTTAAAGGGTTATGGGAGGCTGCCTTAAAATCAATAAAAGTTCACTTTTACAAAACATAAGTAATGATTATATAACTTATAAATAATTTAATACTGTTGTAATCCAAAACGAGGTTTGTATAAATTCATGTTTCTTGTGTCTATTGTTTTCTAATCCTTCTGATTAAATGGTCTTGACTCCGGGTCACTTTCTAGTTTTTAACCGGAGATTCATTTATCGCCATACTTCAACCTGATACCACTACCACATCTATCAATAAATTAAATAAGTGGTAAAGAGTGACCTAGACATTACCACAAATATGGTTTCCATAGCAAAAGAAGTATTCAACTAATTTACAACAGCGTAATAGATGGGTAGGCGAGAAGAGACAAAAGGTGAAGATTGCAACGGCAGTATTTATAAAGAAGGACAATATATATCCTTTACATTGGAATCTAAGCAAAGTAATACAACTACATCCTAATCCTGACAACGTGGTAACAAGAGTGATCACGTTACTGTATACCAAGGGCCAATTTACATGAGCAGTGAGAAGGTATTTCCATCACCTTTTGATGGGAATCAAACTGAAATATCCTAGCGACAACTTTTATTCATGCTTATAATATGCTACTAATGCTAGTATAGTATTTTTAATTGTAATTCCATTTTGTTTATTGCGATTTTTATCTTTTTGATTTATGATATAATCGTGTTTTATTTATTCTATTATTAACTCTCTGTATATTATTTGTTATTCACATTTTAAGGTTTTTGAAACATTATTTGTTTGGCACAATATTTCAAGACAAACGGAATGTTTAATATTTCGAACGCAACATCGAACGTGCTCGTATCATAACCTGTTGTCTGGCTGTATGTACGGTTCACTATCGCTAATTATTCGTTCGTTCAGTGTACTCAAAGTAAATACATACTCTAAAAACAGAAATTTCTATTATTATAATAAAATAGCTTAATGGAATAAAAAAAATTTTGTTTCGTTATTAAATTCAAACAATTATTTGATTACTATCTTTGGGTCTTACCCGTAAAACAATGCGTTAAGATTCAATCGTGAACACCAAAAAACATTTATGTCGAAATTTTAACCTTAGGACATCAGCATAATGCACTTAAACTAATCACCTAGTGAATACGTAAAATTTACATTCACACATAACTACCATACTTAAATATGATTTTATAAAGACTAATATTCCTTGGAAAATCTCATTCGCTATTCATTCCTTCACTCGTTTTATAGCAGTTATATGCCAGTGCAAAGTGGATGACTTCAATATTTATAATATCCAATACAATACCGTCACATTATAATATTATACTTATCGAAAAAAACAGAGTATAAGTATTAGTTTAAAAAAAAACAGCTGTTAGCTTTATTATACATAATTTTATAATTATTCTAATAAATACAGTTATTATAATTAATTATATTTATAATTATGTACGTAATTTAAGATTCTGAGCGTACCTATTATAACTTATATGTTATATTATTATTTTTTTTTAATAAATAAATGAGAGCAATATTAATCAATTGATTAGTAATTAGAAATATAATATGTTCTAAAAAAAAACTTTGATATTTTAATACATCAGCTTTTTCTTTTTAGAATATTGAAAAATACTGTGTAAAAAAGTTGTAGGAAACAATGTTACTATTATATAAATCCATATTATTTTCAATTTAATATTTTTTTGTATGATTCAAAAATTAATGTTGTAGAAACTTAATATAGAGATGCAAATATTATAAAAAATCATTACATATAAGTCATACTTAGCTAAACTTTAAATAATAATTCCATCTTTAAACTGATTTTTTCATACTTATAATTCTAACATGAGATAGTATACACATATAACTAGGTATAAACAAAATATAATATGACTTTGAAATTCAAAAAATCTCATTGTAGTTATTTTATTTACTTTTCATTTTAAAGTAAAAAAAATTTAATTTAAGCACACTTTCTGTAAAAAAATTTTTAATAACTTTTTGTTTTTTGATCTTTTTACATAACATTTAATTCAGTTACAATATAATATTATAAACTTTATATTGATTCAACCAAATCTTAATAAGTTAATTACATTTATGTCTATTATTAAATCTACACAAATATTATAATATATAAAATAATTATAATTATTTATTACATCTGACGTATCTCAAGGTGGTCTCGCCTGTCTCCGGTACTATTCACCTTTTTCATAAATGGATCATATCTGATATAATTTATGTTCATGTAGATTCTGTTTTAAACTAGTGCTTCCAATTATACGTAATAGTTTTTGGTATCATGTTAAACCACTGTCTAAGCTTTAATACCAATATTTAAAATGAACATTTAAACTCTGAAAATGTTTGATTTCATCAAAATTATACCATCTAATTTTAATATTTATACAGCTCTATAAAAGTATGATATTGTGAATTTTGTACTTTTCCGTTTACAATATATTATGATTTTGGATCCACTTTTGTTACATAATACCTGCCAGTTTGAGCGCATAGGCGTATATTTTTTATGATATGCATCTTATACACTGCGTAAAGATTACTATTCTGTACGACTACACATCGGTATTAAAATAAGTAAATTTAGAAAAATCGGATGATAGAAGAATCTACCTTAACTTAAACTCATATAACATGTTAATTTTGCGTATACCCACGAGATGTTTTGCACCGATACCGGTTCAGAAATAATTGGATATAACCTGGAGAAATCATTTTTATCGAACCCCGGTTCTCTCGCTGGACAGAGTATAAAATTCTTATCTAAACTGATATATAGACAACTTGATTCAAGTGTGAGGTGTTTGGGAATAACATATGACCATTTCTAAATACTCATATTTTTTATTAAATTTCATTTTTTTTTATTAGTATATTGCAATATTTTAATATTATTTTAAATATCTGTGAGTACCAATTATGTTGTTTTGAGTGATTTATAATGTACCCCACAAATTTATGAAATAAATAAATAAATTTAAAGTGAAAAAATGCAAATGAATAATATATTCTACAGTATTAAATAAAGATGCAGGCAAATATTTTGATTAAATTTAATTTTCAGTTAAATATTTACTTAATAGATTTTGACGAATTATAATTGAACTACCAGCGTGCTATATGTTACCATAGAAACTATATTATTATAGTCAATAAAAAATTGACCTTGTGAGTCAGCTTGATAAATAATTTCATCTAATTATTATTTATAATATGTTCTCATATAATATTATACTATTATACAAAAATTTAACAGTTTGTCTAAATTAAGTAAAAAAAGTTATTTAGTATTGTCTATCAGATAATTAAAAATATTTAACGGTTACAAAATATAATATTTTATAATTATTGGTTTAAAATTAAAACTGGTTTTTATAATAAATAAAATTTACATTGTTTTAATTGATATAATTTTTGGAACAAATTTCACGAATAAATGCACAAATTTAAATAATTGCGTCAATTCTAAAAAAAATTTTACTTTTAAAAATATATATTTAAAAGTCTAGCCACATTTTAGATGACGAAACTATTTGATTTCGTTTTTATAACACTTCCCAGAAAATTTTATTTTATTATTTATCTTTGTACATATTTTTAATACAATCAACCCGTTTAAATTATCTGAACAAATGAAAAATTTTCAATAAATCTTTTATATTGAAATATTCCATCTCAATAATATAGATATTTACTTCAATCGAATAAATGAAAAAAGTATTTTCTGATGACGAGAATTAAAGCACAATTTATGTTTCTCTTTTTTCACCATTTGTTTCAACCTCTTGGGTGGGATACTCTCAAGTCTTAAAATGTATAGATACTTTAAAATAATGTATAGCATACGCCACATATTTGTGTCATGTCCAAAGGCAGATATATTTGACGAATAATTTAACGTCTTTGCTAATAGCTTTAAGTGCTCTTAAGTTTCAAGTGTAATAGGTATAATGTATGGGTGTGACTATGGTGCTATAAATTTACACGAAGAGACTAGCTAGGAAAAGACAGAACTTGAACTTCAAAAAGCAGAAAGGTGCTTGATTTATGTATGACATGGTTTATTTTATGTATTATATATAAATATGTATAAAAACATGGTAATATTAGTACCTACTCTCTGGCACAAATTATTTTACATCTTAAACTAAAGATAAAAATAATATTTTTACAAAACTGTATTTTTAACTTAAGTTTTCGCAATGTATCAATATTAATAGGCATATTTTTAAAATTATCACATGTACACCATTTTGTATAAAAACGAATCTATTTTTCAACCCTGATGTACATTAATTCTGCGCTTCCTCCCGATAATAATTCATGTAAAAATTAATTTAATATATTGATATGTAACATTAACATTTTTACTTAATCTACCCCAAAAATGTGATAAGACTGAAATTTTTTGTTTAGCCGATTAACGGTTAATTTTGTATTTCAGCAAAAATGTACAGATTTGTGATACGTCGGTAGGTACATGACAAACATGGACATTCGATCTATAACTATAGTTAAACTCTGACAAGAATATTATTATTACTTTTATTATAAAACAAAAACTTTCTATAGAATTGTTCATAAATATTATTGATATTATTTCACTCGTATGGCCATGTATACAATAATATACAATACTGACAACACTATGTTAAATTGTCGCAGATTTCCATCATAAAAGGGTTTGTTCGAACTTGATACGGGTCGTGACTTATCGCCGCCGGGGACCGGTTCACTCGGGTAGATAACCGACGATTAAGAGCTTTTGTAATCACTGGATAAAGGTCGTCGTCCAGCCGTCACAGTTCTTTGCCCTCGCCGGTGCCAAAAACAACTCGGCCCGTGCTGTTGCCGGGTGCAACGCATCGCGCAAGTTCGCCGTTTAAGTGTGCGTAGTTTTGATTTCGGACTTGTGCGTTACCACATAACGGTGTGTTGTGGTGCCGATTTTGTTCAGCTGGTCGGCGGTGTTGGTGTCCAGGACGTTTGATAGTTGCTGTCGCCTGCGATACACGTGGTGGCCGAGCGGATGTACACATTATATAAGTCCATCTTCGTGAGCCGTATCGGCTTGTATAATATTGTCTCCGGCTGCTGATAACGATTTCCACCGCGTGATTATTATTATCATTATATTATCATTATTATTATTATCATTGTATTTAGAAATTGGATCGGGCGCCCACTATTATTTATTATATATAGTCGTTATTATTATATAATTTATGCACGACGTGTTACATAATATTATTTGTCATTGTCTTATTGGTTGTCATTAAGTTATTTTTTACATTAACCCTACAGCATTTCATTGTGGTCTTCCCTTCCAAATGCTAGGTAATAGCCGGCGACGCATCAGAGTTGATTTGCAGTTAATAGAAACAGAATTTGTCCCGGAAGTAAGTGATTATAGTGAATTAATAATACCATCAACCATGCTAATTTATGTGGAGGTTTGATTGACAATTGAATCTTCATTGATATATATCGACCAATATACTGTGATAGCATATATTATATATTATACGTATAGTGACTTACTGTGTATGCCGATGACAATCAAATCAAAAAAATGGCAATAGTATATATCGGATATATTTTACAGTAATTTATCGTTACAAGTTATGTTATATATTATTATGTGTGTATTTATAATATTATTAAAATTACATTTTAAGATAATTATTAAATTTTATGTTGAGTTACTAACGTACCTACTTAAACGATAATCACAGCGCAATTTTTTTCATAATATTGTGTTATCACTATTCAAGTTGGTTCTGAACAAAAAAACCAAGATTAATCGATGAAGTACCTAATCTTCTAAATCATTTATAAAAATTATATTTATAATTTTAAATGTATTCGTTTCAAATGTTTCAATACACAGCATCCATTTTATTCGTCAATATCTATTATATAGGTCAATGTAATATTTTATGATTAATACAAATAATGTTTAAAACTTAATCATAGAATATATAATCAATTTCGTTAATTAGTTTTTCTCATAATCAAATTCTATTTTTTGTAACATCAATATAATAATTAAATTATTCTCGTTAAATATTAATAAATTCCATTTATTTAATTATATTTGTAATTTATGCTTCTATTAATAAATAAATTGTATATTATCATAGATAGCACATAAAATTAACTACACATTTTAAAGTATTTAGCCACTTCTATAAGCCAATTATACTAACTTATTGTGTAAATCAAATTCATACAGTGTACAAAGGGCTCAGTGAGACTGAACACACTCAGGCATGGCCAATCTGATAATTTTTATTATTTTTTATAGCAATTTTATGTATCTCCAATAATTTATTTATTAATTAAGCTATATATACTTAACATAATTTGTTTAATGAAATATAAATATTTTATGTTAAAATAATGCACCACTATAATAGATCAATCGTTTGACAATTAAAAAAAAAAAAAAATGTTAATAATGACTAAATTAAATAAAAATATTTATATATTTTAAGCTTTGCATTTTATAAACGTTACATGACAATATGTACAATATTTTTATATAAATTATACGTACCTCACTGCGTACCGTATTGGAGACCTGAGAGACAACATTTAAAAAAACTCTATTATTAGATAATAATGAGTTAAAGGTTAATCAAAATTTTATTGAATTATTTGAATGCCAGATATATATTTTCTAAAACAATTTCATCACTATAAACAAAAAATATTGATAATTTTAGTGTTATGAAGGAAATAAAAAAGTACGTTTCTCTGTACCACAAACTCTCCTATATATTTATTTTAATTTACCAATTTTAAATTATTAAAGTTATCTTTATATAACTTTTATCATCAAGTGTTTTTTTTTTTTTTTTGTTTGTTTGTTTGTTTATCCAATACTTATTGCTGTCAATTTACACGACGCGCCAATATAATATAATACTATTTGATTTAGATTTACAGGCATGATAGTCATCGACACTTAACTTGGACAGATACAAGTGAAATTATGCTTTTCTTCCGCCTTTTTGTACGTATGAGAACTCGTCAAAGAAACATCACCTGCACTATTAAATTTTATTTTCGACTTAAATCCCGTATAGTTTAATATAAAATAAGTGTGAAAAGTCGCTACGCGTTATTTATATTGTTTAATGACAACGTTGCGCGTTAGTATAGTATTATAAATGCCGCGGTTTAAAACGTTGAAAAATGATACAGTCCACGGGACAGTATTACTCTTGGGGGAGTTAAATACTACTATGCTATATACATTAATTAGATCTGGGCAATTAGAAATATCCTATTTGTTCATGTTTTATAAATTATGGAGGTCACACAATCTTTTTCCAGTGAATATTTAGTTAATTTTTTTTTTTTTAACCAGGCTTATTATTATTATTTTTTACCCTATTAAAACTGCGATTCGTAGAAACGAGTGTCTATATATATTTTTTTATTTTTTTATCTCGCACTGCAGTTGATTGACAATCAATAATAATATATGTAGGTATAAAACAATATAGTACAGTGGCTATACAGCGTAAAGTTTTAAAAATTATAATTATTATATTATTTTTTTAATCCAACACAAGGTGTCATTTTTTTTAAGCAGATTGCGTTACCGAAAATATTGTTACTTAATAAACAAAATATTGCCACTATTCTCGTTTGTTATTTTTTAAATGATTGCAAAAATATTATTATTACGTATCTTATTTTGATAAGATATGAATAAATCGAATTATTTCAAACTTTATGATATACCTACTCGATGAGACTATTAAATTATTCAAATACAATAAAATATATAAAATCCCGTGAAATCATATGAAATTAAATGATTCACGTACGATACATGTATTATGTATTGAAACTGCAGAAGATTTCTTTTGATTTTAAAACTTTTATCGAAATGTTAAGAAATATTTATTCAAAATATGCTTTTATTATTCATAAAATTTTAATTTTAAACACAATTTTAATTAGGTACAATGAATATTGAATCGTATTAACTCATCAGTCAACATTTTAAATTGATTTTTTAAATCAACATTATTTTTTTGTCTGATATAGTGATATAATTAGACAAATAACATAAAAAATTAAGAAATTCCAAAATAAATAGTCACAAAAATTTATAAAAATATAAATTTGGTAAACATATTTATCATCTAAACATTATAGAGTGATTCATCTTATTTTCATTTATTAATTTATTAATTTATTTTATTTCTAAATACATTTCTAAACACAATATATTTTAACATTTAGACTTTTAATACTATTTAACGAATGTCCTCATTATTCATGTTCATTTTTTACTGCAAATTGTTAAGAATATTAAATTATTTAATTGAAAATGTTGATTATTGATATATTAAAATAAAAATTCTAACGAGTAACTTTTGAATTATTAAAATTGATGTACTAAAGAGAATAGTCCAAAAACGGTATTCAAAAATTAATTATATAAATACAAATAGTAATTATATTACAACCAAATTGTTTATAATTTATATAATTTTATACTCTCTTGTGGTTTATTATATTTTCTCTAAGAATTTTGGACGTGACTAAATGCAGTTCGATCCGCCAGGATCTTATTGTGATAAGGACTTCTCCTGTAATAATATTTTTCTTCGTACAATGTAATATAGTTAAGAGTAATATTCTCCAACATTCCTATACTGTTAAATAATGCTTCTACGAATCAGCTTAAGCTAAATTAATTTTCTAACAAGTCTCTCTAAACTATATCTAAGTTGCCTGCCTAGACATAAATTTGTAATGGATATCCCAAGCGTAGAGTATGATGCTTGCATTATAATATTATAAAAGACACTCCACAATATTCCAAAGACATTTTTGTCTTTTGAGCGCGTGCCACTTTAAGGCAAAACATTTTTATGACATTATATCGTCGTACTTTGCCGTCATGAATTCAATACCTTCTTAGATCCAGTTACAAATTTCATTACCGTTTTCAAAAATTCCTGTTAACGTTCTTACACACGATATTGTTTAAGAAGGAAGTTTAAAATTAAATAAATAGTGAGTTCTTATAAATACGTTAATATAAATAGTGAAACTATAAATAACTCACTATTTACGCCGGTTATCGTACCGACTATAATATAAGATTATTCACCAAACAAACTTACCCTCATTTTTGTTTTAGTAATAAATTTATTCAAATTTTGATTTTTGGAATTTTTAAATTCACTTACAGGACCATGTTTTCAATATTTAATTTATTTTTACTACTTAAGAAGTGTCTAATGACAAAATAAATTTCTATTTTTCAAATAAGATCCCCTCTCCTTTTGTTTGTTTTAAATAATGTTTTTGAACATGTTTTAATGTACCTATCTAATTCAAAATTCGAACGAGTAGTTTCTCAATTATTAAAATGTTTATACTATAAAGAAAATTGCCCTTAAAAATGGTTTTACAAAAATATATAATATATAGTATATAACATTTAACCAATTTTCGTTAAATTCTTGATGGATTAATTTTGATTATAAAAATTTTTAAATCATTATATTCTCCATATTTTAAACCCATTATCTTGAACCCATGTGATCCTTAGTACACAAAGTTGAGTAACAAAAAAAATCTCCTGTGTAGCATATAGGTATATAACATAATTTACAAGTGAATACATTTGATGTAATGCAGAAGTTTGATGAAATTATATTGTCTAATAAAACGCTGGAGGCAAATACTCGTATTATATAATATTTATTATTGTTTTAAGTTGGAATAATTCAAAGTAAAATAGCATAATAATTCGTTCTAGTGTTCGACAAAAACAAAGAAACTATTAAAAACAATACAAGCAATAATAATAATGTGTGCGACGCTACAACGTTGTATAAAACACAATAGTAATCATAATAACGATTATAATGACACATAACATATTATAAAAATTTATTAAGATGGTCCACAATCGTCATGGTACGCGTTTTTCATGTGTGCGCAAATACAGTGTTATGAAAGGGATGTTAAACTAACTTATCTGGCCGTTTTCGAGTTATAGATTTTAAAAACGAGAAAAGCCCCGCCCGCCGCCGCGTCGAGGAGCTTCGTAGCTGCAACCCAAGTGATATTTTAACATATCGTTATTAGCGCAGAAGCATTAAACAAATTAGAATGGCCAAGAGGACTGCATTTATAGTTAGTACAGGTATATAAGTAGTGCGTATATATACCTGGACGGCTACATATTATCATGGAGGGTCGTAGAGTATATCATATATATATATATGTATACAAAACGAGAGTTAATTGTATTAAGTCGCATCGTGCTCGGCGCTTGTTTATTTTACGGCTTTGGGGAGAAACGGGCGCACACACACACACACACACACACACACTCGTCGCTAGCACGATTGTACATACACAGTGCGGTCTGACTTTCATACATACACACCCGTAAATGCATATTATATGATATTATTCGTTAGACCGAAATCTCTATAGCGGGCGTGTGCGAGTGTACGCGCGCGCTCGCAAGTACGCCTCAACACGGTATACTATTACGACGCGATGTGGAATTTACCGCGAAAACACGGCGGCGACTCGCAATACGCATAATATTATTATTGTTCGCTCTGGGAAATACCGTACATAAATCTAGATTATGAAATAGCACGCAAATACGATAACACGTTAGTATCGTGCACTTATAGCGGCAAATCCGTGAGGTGGGAGGAGGATCGGAGATGGTGCTGGTGCATGGGTAATAATATCGTAGTATTTAAGTATATTGTCGTGTTATGCGTACCTACGTTACGCGACATGATAATATTGTAATAAATAGTACCCTGTGCAACGCAGAGATACGCCTCCTTTTCAACTCAAACGTCAGTCATGTACTAAAATACGTAATCAAAATTAAGAATCTGCTAAAATACACCGCCAGAAATATCTTGTGCAAATCTCTAACCGCCAACCCATTGATAAACAGTCGCTCAACTTTTGGAAATCGTATAACAATTAAGAAAGGGAAATTTTAGTTTCCAGTCACAAACATCAAGCAAAACTCAATCTACACTCTCTACCCCCCTCCCCACACTCTAATCGCCAAATATCAATAATATTCAGCTCGCCAAACACAGTAAAGTGGTTGACATAATACAGAAAAGTGACAACTTGGTCATACTCATGCGTAACCATTTAATGGAAATAATGTATCAACAATATTCGGATTACGTTCTAATCATTCCGCAAATGTATACAAAAGTCTTTAAATATATTATTCGTGTGAGTTTTTCAGTAATTACAAACTAAGAGAATCTTTTCTTTTTTTTTTTTGGTTACCGTCCTATACTAGCATATGCATACTCGTATACATAAAGCAGAAACTTGCGCTTTTTACGAAATATTAAAAATCATCACATCTTCAAACCGAGTCAACTACAAAATTGTCATCATTAGTGGTTCTTATATAATGTCCTCGCTAGAATAAATAAATCAACATAATTCATGTGGGTCCTCTCGTGTAAAGAGATACCTGGAAATATAGAAAGCAGGCTCAATATCTCAGAAAGTTTCCAAATCCTAGATTTCAACAAAAATGAATCCAACAAAATCATCTCAATATTATCCAATTATTGACTTAATTTACCTATTTCTAATAAACTAAGAAATGTAAAATTAACCTTAAACAAATTTAAATACCACCTGGCCCATAGTAATAAAAGAAAAGAAGAAGTAATCATCACTCAAAAAATATTATGACGCACCCAACTAACTCATCAAAAAAGAATCAGCACATACAATACATATATTAATATTTAATATAATATATATATATATATATTGTCTAATGTAAACAATAGAACATAATAGTGATCAACTGCTTTATACAAATCTAAACAATCCATCTTTAACACATCTAGCTGTCAATAAAAAGAATACCTCAGCAATCTGCACATTTTTTCACGAGATAAACCAAACTCAAAAGCTGTAGAATATACAACCATTTTACACCTATTAATAATAAAGATATAACTTATATTAAGCCATTAAGTTGATATAGGCTAAAAAAACATTACTGTTTAGGCCTTATCAAACTATAAAAAATATAAATATAGATATATTTATTATTCATGGAAACGTAATAAGTATAATAACCTGTTATGAGAGTCTGCTATAACTCCGATGTTGGTGAAGAATTTAGAATTGTACCCATGTGTTTGCGAACACCCTGCAGCGGTTTTTGTATATTGCAGCGCTTACTTAAACTATAGCACCGAATGTCGTACGTTTCGTTTCAACTTTTACACGAAAATTGTCATCAGCGCATTTTCAATGTTTTTAGAATTTTGAAATTCCCGTCGTACACAATCTACGTAGTGCAAAAATGGTCACAAATATCAGTTCGACTGGTGCGGAAGCAATATATAAAATACGACTACCCACACGTCTACAACACAATAGTGATCGATGCTTTTATGATATTATATTACATTACAATCATTACATTACATTACGAACATGAAATACTTTTTTCAAAAACGTTAATCTTATACCATATAATGGCTCTCGAATGATGATGATGAAAATAATAATGATGTCTTTTGACTACTATCCGGCGAGTGAACTCGCTGTTTGCGCGAATGCTTTCTAACTTCATTAGTTTCGTTAATCGCGTGGGCCGCATTCAAAAAATATTTTTATATTTTTTTTAAATTCTATTGTTTTAAACCAGTTTTTATTTGCTTCTGACGACTTTCTTTTGTCTTCCATATCATCATATACAACTTATATTAAAATTTGTTGTCTTTAACGTAAAATATTATATATCTACGTGTAGGTACGGTATTTTTCATTAATAATTTAAATTTTAAATCATTATTATTTATTATTTCAATTACATTAGAACTATGACTATAGAAAAACATGAATACTATAAAATATAGCAAAACGTAAGATGCATTGAACTCGTAGAAATTATAACCGTATTGTATTAAAATGCAATCATAACAAATTTACATCTAACAACTATTTTATCGTAATAATATGTATCTGATTCTGATAATGCCAACACTTCAATATTTATGACCCAGTGGTGATGAGATTTAGTGGTACACTCTCGAGGGTGCTTAATAATTTAACGCTCACTAAAATATTATTGAGAAATACTAAGCAAAACATATTTAGTTGTAAGTATATATATCATAATAAAGGAATACAAAATGTGTCATTTGTAATTATTACCCCAAAAAACTAAACCGTGATGGATCTCGTTGTTCTCGATTTTTAAAATAAAATATTATGTTTATCTAAATAAAAAAAAAATAAAAAACTTTCATAACATTATTTACAGGTACGCATGTAATATTCACTTGAGACAAAAATATTTAAACGATCAGCGTTCACCAATAAGTATATTGTGAGTCCCTGTAGCAATATCACGGCTCACCCATGATAAATACTCTCCGAGGTATTTACTTTTTACGCCACTGCAAAATGTTTTACTGTTTTTATGGATATCCATACCATTCGAGGCTGTCGCCTATTTTCAGTGCAGTTCGTCAAATATGCGCGTAACAATGGCGATACGGATGAATTTTATTTTTACTGCTCATCTAAGCTGATTTGGTATGGAAATAAACTATTTGGGCCACCTTTTTAACTATAAAAATAACATAAAATATTGTGCATAAGGTGTATTATTTATAAGTATACCTTGATTGTGCAATACGATATAAAAAAAAAGATAGTGTGATAACACTCGGCATGTTAAAAAAAAATGAGCACTTAATTTGACAACTTTATAATTTAAATACATTCCCCCGAGAGCGTCACAATATTCGAATTCCTATATAATTGTACAGTTATACACTTCGTACAGAAAATTAGAAAATAAGAGTTAATTTTTTAACATTAATTAAGTAACTGTTTCGATATTTTATTAAAATAGAACTTTATTTATTTTGAAAGAACTATCTATCAGTTCACCTATATATACACAACAACCCTACGGTCTCTACGTTTATTTTTAATAATAAACTTTATATCAATATTATATTATGTCTGTGAGAAACTTAATTTTAATTATTCAAAGTATTTTACCTTTGTAAAATTCTATATAAAGAATAATTTAAGTATACTTTTTTACTAAAATGTATTTGTGTTAATCATCGATCGCAGTAGTTTAACGTGATTATCTGAAGAATAATTTACTGTTGTGAACTTCCTTATCGTTTATCATTGTCATATTTTTTACTAGAATTAATTAAGTAAAAATTGATTAAATTTACTGATACTAAATTACCTATATATTAAATTATATGAACACTTCAGTATTTACTTGTATATATTTTAAGCTATCAAACATTTAACATTAATGTTGTTGGTTAAAAGTACAAAAATAATTAATTAACTTATTTTTAATTTCTACTTTTTTACGTTATTATATAATACTTTTGGAGCTCAAAATTTCATTTTCATCTCAATTTTACTAGTTTATTCAGACTTAAATAATTTTGAAATAAAATATTTTTTCGGAATTATTTTATTTATAACGAAAAAAGCACCCACAATATTTTCAAAATTTTAATGACCCATTCTTGAATTAACAATATTTTGATATAAGTTCGTTCTATTTTTAATTTTATGCTATGTTTTGAGAAGTCATAGTAATGATATCGTGATTTTTTTGGGAGGTCTAACACCAGTATATTCATGTTAAGTTTAGGAGATAAAACAGATACTAAAGTTTACAAAACTCATTTAAAAAAATTCAAATATATATCTTTCTTTTTAATAAGTTTACATATTCATTTGTATACATATTTATTGAATTGTTCTATTTTTTTTTAAATCTTATTCCGTTACAGAATGTATGATATTATATTTTTTTCAATATTATGGAGTACAGTGAAAACTAGAAAATAAAATCTCGAATACTATGGTTTTCCCGATAGAAATTATTCTAACTAAAAGGTTGTCGTAAAAACAAGCATTTGTTTTTTCGCAGACTTTTATCACTTTATCTTATCTACTTCGTGTTGTTCATTTATAGCAAACAAACAGAATAACACGATAAGAATTAATTTAAATAAGTGTTGTTTACAATGATTTATGGCAAAAAATAATAGGAATATGGGTCTTCTCCCAATTAAATTTCTCAATAACAAAATTGCCATCATATTTATTTTTAAAATGTACATCAAAGGTATTAGGTAATGATTATACATTTTTTGAAGGTAAAAACGAAAACTGACTGTACAACATTTCTGTGAAATATTTTAGCAAATCTTTTGTTAACTATTTAGTGCCTTTATATTTTAACTTTATCTCGTGTCAATATAAAAAAAAATGTACTTTGTTCTAAAAGTTATGTTAAAAATGTTATTTATCATTGGTTGTTCTCACAATTAGTTAAAGTCTTACTCTTACATAAATTATATTAAATTATAATTTTATTTAACTATTAATGTATTACTCTCTACTTTTAACACGATATTTTAGCTTAAAAGAGATAAATAACTATGTAAATTAATTTGGTATTTTCTTTACATGAATTATGATTTTAAACTTAAATTTAAAATAATATATAGAGAGAGTATAAATACTCATTGCCAGTGCAAAACTTTAGGGAAGCGATGATTGAATCACTCGCTATTCGAAGTAGGACTTGACTATTTGTATGTACTTATAAATTATAATTGTATTCATAATAATAAAATATGCGTTAAACAATATTGAAAACTAATAAATAACTATAAAAAAAAACTAAAAATTTTACTATTGTGGTATTTAGCCAGTGAAGGGGAAGAGCAATCCATATCAACAGTGTGTCTACATTACAGAATGATCTTATTGTTAAAGCCCTTAACTTTATAAGCATCACTATTCACTGCTCGTTATATTAATATGTTATTAAAATCATCCTATATCTATAAAGGTTGTATTGTCGTAAAACGATTAAACATAATATAATTATTAATATTGTGTCATTATTGTTGTACCGCATCGATTACTGTAATATTATTATTGTTAATGTGCGTATATATTTGAATACCTATTATAGTATAATATTAAGTTATTATATGATTAAATCGTCATTTCAGCGCAGTGCGCGTAGATATATAAAGGAGATATATACGATTACAACATAATTATCAGCGATATTCCCATAAAACTTGTTGAGGGTATACTCTTTCAATTTTAAATGAAAACTTTAGGGTGCTAAGAGAAAAGGTTTGCCGTGTATCCGTGTAATTTTCAAAATAATAATAATTTTGTGATGAAACTATTTTTGACCTATTCAGTGTAACAAAGCCGTTACCACAACATTGGATATGTAATTTTATTATATTATTAATAATATGAATATTACCAGTTAGTTAATTATCATGTCATAGTTGGTTATATTCAACGACAAACCACGAACGCCATCACAGGTACACAATTTTCATCAGCAGGGAAAAAATGTCACTATTTAAAAACAATATTTTGTTCGGTTTTCAACAGAGGCACAAATCGCTCAATACAATAACAGTAACTAATTTTTTTTTTTTTAATTCATTGATACTTAAGACCTAAGAGTATACCACGTGTACGGGATGTGCCCTATAGGAACACCGCTGACCATCGTAATATCATCGTTTCGATTGCGCGCTATCTACTACTTCATAACACACAATATTTGGGTGCACAAACCACCCCGCCTACGCCGTAAGGTTTTTAAATACTTTAAGCGCTACAACTACAACTGTCCCATCGTGTATTATATTATTAGTGTTATTATTATAGTAGCGGTGCGCTGGCCCCGATGGTGGTCCGACCCCGTTCTCCGCAGCAACAACAGCAGCTTTGCAATAGTATATAGTATGTATAGTATTAATACGTGGGTATAATATGTATATTATAATGTAGGTATATTAAACAAGCGCCACGGGCCCCTATCGTTAATTAATTACCTACCTGTGTTTGTTGGTATTATTATTATTATTCAATGGGATTTGCCACACGGATATTATATTATAATCGTAGCGGCGGCGTCGGTATTACTGTATTCTTGTAGTGTGCATTATACTACTATGGCCAGCGATGCTGTGTAGTGTGTGTGTTCCATAATGCCTAATAGTTGTAGTGGTGGTCCAGTGTTGTACAACAGGCCAGTCGACCTACTGCAATTAATAGGATTAGATCCGGAGCCACTATTGTCGCTGTGCGTTTCGGCGGCAGCGTGGCGGTGCGGTTGTGTTGTATTTCGCAATGGTCCGCTAATTTATTCTTCTGTCCAGGGTTCGCATATAGTATTGTGTTTGCGTAAATATATATATATTATTATTATTATTATTATTATTATTGTGATTATCATTATTATTATAATACTGCACTTGCCCTCAGTCCGGACGTTAAGCGTGGTTAAACGGATTTGTCTAATTCGGCAACAGTAATAATATAATAATGATATATGCACACGCGGACCATACGTGAAACTACGGGTGAATACGCCGCGTCACGCGTTTTATCGTCGGTGCATGCACACGTTATACACCTATGAGGTTATAACTATATAATATTGTTATAGTATATTATTAATATATTATATCTCGGTGGTAAGTTGTAAACAATACAATTTTGTTTGTTTCACCCCTTCGGATACTCGCGTACGACCGAAGTTTTAATACGTGTAAATATGATGTTTATGATACGGATATGAACGGAGAGATTCATTTAACGCGTAAGGTACTCAAAACATTCTTGAAAATATCTCTTTTACATAATCTTAAATCGTTACTAACCTTTTTTTTTTATTATTATTATTTTTTTTTTTTTAACAACGACGCCGCGAGAACTGCCTTCCGCAACGAGATCATTACTAATCTAACCTTTTTTTGCTGTTTGAACTACTGATGCCGCCGTGGGAATCGCTTGCGTTTTACTTCCACCAAACCTAACTTAACATCATCTAACGTAACTAGAAAATTACATTTTTTTTCACTATTTTTTCATAGTTATCGATTTTAAATTTTTACTCCTTTGAATGATTATAACACACATTTTTTATTTGATTTCCAAAGTAGACTATTAATTGTTTATATTGATTTTAGTATATACAAAACAAATTTCGAACAAGTTGTTTATAAGTATTCAAAATTTAACTTTTGAGTGAAATATAAATGAATCAACATTTTGCGAGGTATCTATGCACCACTCAACTCCATTTAAAAAAAAAAAAAACTTTAAATACTTTTAAAACATATAAACTATTCGTCTAAATTCAACTTTTATGTATCGAAATAGATACTCCAAAAAATATTTTACTTTAGAACAGTAGGAATTATAAAATGTATATTAACACAAAAAAAAAAATAAATAAATAAATAAATATAACGATAGAAATTAGTAAAATAAAATATTTTCAATAACGTTAATAACCTTTTTAAATAATTGGTGTCTTGCGTTAAATAAATCACTCAGTATAAACTACCGTATCGTTTATGTATTATTATTTTTATTATATTATTCACTGCTGCACAGTGCACAATGCACATACGTAGTATAATATGTAAAACAACACAATTAAAAATATAATATAATATATGTGTACCATCCATACATAACTCAACACACTACATAATCATAGGTACACCGTACACGTATCAAAATCAGGTGAATTAACAACCCGGGGCAACCATGTATACCGACTATCTTGTGATACGAATTCTTGCGCTCACGGTTGTGTTATATTATGGTGGTGAGACGATAAACTGTATTCGACTCGCATTATGCATTTTCGTCGACGTGCCGCCGCCGGTTAATTGCTTTTCAAATTTTATTGTTTTCTTTCCACAGTTACCTACATAAAATATGTACCATATAGATATATAACGTGCATATTATATAATAATTATATGTACCTACATATACTCTTACCACCTTAAGTATAAAATGGTTACACATACAGATTTCGATGTTTTAAAATTTAATGATTTACCTACATGTGTGCAACTTTTGACAAATACTATATTTCACATTTAACTATTTAAGTTTTTATAATTAAAGGTTTTTCAAATTTTCTAATAATTTTTAAACATTGTATAATCGAAAACAAGTGGCTTAATAATTTGTGTGTATGATCATCCAAATCATCTACGTCGATAACCAAGATGAAAAATGTTTCATTTATATCATAAGACGACTAAAGTAACTATAGAAAAATATACGTTATAAGCATTTAAAATGTATCCATATTATACATATTTTATAGTAAAACTTAAAGATACTGCTTTGAGTAATCTGTTATTTATTTTATAATTGAATATATTCTTAAAATTAAACACAAATAACACACGAATTTTGTAATATTTTAAAAAATTATATAAACATCTCTTTTATACAATTTGGCACTTGCATCGTTACGTTACAACTTTTAGTGTCCTGATATTTGATACATTATACAGTGGTAGTGGTCGTTACTAAATTTTTTAAATTTAACAATTGTTGTCTTCTAAAATTATTAGATATGGCACCATTTTAAAATATAAGTCAATAAATGAAAATAATAAAAAAAATCTGAAAAAACGCACGTCAGAAATGAAACCATCGATAATAACGACGCGTATAATCTGTTTTCCCTTTTCCCAGTTAGTGTATGGTTATTGGTTTCACTGATAACAAATTTGTAGTAAACATAATTAAGTACTGTTTTTAATTTTTAAAATGAAAATTAATATAGTATGATGAAATATGAAAAAAACTATTAACACATTATTATTAATATATATACGTGATCAAAAACCTGCAAATTACTTAAAAACACATAATACATTGGTCATATCACCATATTATTATTACTATTATTATACAGCATATTGGCACCATAGTTAGTTTTGTTATTGATTTCCTTTTACCTTTTTAATAGTTAGTATCAAACATTTTCAGCCACCCCTTAAATATTGGGTATACTTGAAATATTACCTTCGTAACGTGTTATTATCAAGTTTATAATTTATTATAACGAATTCTTTTTAATTCTTTTCAATTTTTTTTATTTTTTTAGTAATTATTATAAGTTAAACCTATAATAAAAATTTTACTGTTAATATCTTATATTATATTTTATATATCATATTATTAGGATTTAGGACATTTAGGTTATACCTAAAATCTACAGCTTAATAATAATTTTTCTGAAGATGGCACATTGAACCGGAAACGCATTTTCTAGTATATGCAGTTTTTAACAGAAAAAACTAAAAACTTAAGTAACTAACAAATTATGGAAACATTTTGCATTTTAATAGGAATAATAATAATTATGCTATAAACTTACACTGATTAAAATAAAAATATAATAAGTATTATCTCAAAATCTAAATTTAACAATAATTAAATCCATTTATTACGAATTGTATTTTTAAAATATTTATCAAATGTGCGTATCTTATCATTTATCAAAACCAATAATCTTACTTATTGTGATCTTTATACTTGACATTTAAATCTATTCTAAATATGATGTGTTTTTTAATATACTGAACATAATGTATAGTAAAAAGATCAAATTTGTATTGTGTATTAGAGTTTTCTTAATTATTGCGGGAAAATTTAATTTCTAATAAAATGGATAATCATATTTTTCATTATTTTAGACAAATGGTTTGTCTCTATGTACATTTTAAATTGTAAAACGCTCCAATTCAAAGCGCGTACAGATAACGCGCACTTCTTCAAAAAAATATCCTGTTTTGAATCAAACTCTTCTTAAAATAATATTTTGAAATTAAATGTTTCTACATTGTAATAATTAATAAAGTACTATTATCTAATAGCCTGCGTAAATTAAGCGATTATCTGCTGGTCCACTAATGACAAATTTTACATTAGTATTGTACGGCGCAATGAATAGGCAATAAATGTGCTATGAAAAATTATTGTATTGGAGAAGAACATTTACATCTAAAATTTACAACTTATAGAAAAATATTTTAGTACTCACTTCATACTTCTTAATATTCTATCTATTACCTATCACTTTTTGTTTTAGTTTTAGTGTGTTCATGACTCATAACTTTTAAGGAACATTATGTAAAGGACATAATATACAAAACTTAGATCATTCGTGAATTGTACATAGATAGAAATTAATCAAATACTATATGATTCGACAGTCAAAAGTTTTAGGAAAAATAAACACTGCCAGAAACTTTTTTGAATATAGTTATTTTCTTTAATAAAAAAAAAAAAATAATGATAAAACGATTAATTTACTCATTACGAATTAGTGATCGTAAATTTAAAAGGTATGCACAATAATGAATAAATACATTTCACAAGAATTTTTTTAATTTTTATCGAAAGTCACGTTTTTTCTTCGACAATAAAAAATTCGGTAAATAATGAAATAACATATTTGTGTATATAGCATGTAAATATGCACTCTTTAAAATTTATCTTTACATATTTACTATTAATTATTCGTATCAAATTGAACAATGATAAAATATAAAAACATTTTAATAGAAAATAAACAATAAAATTATGTACAAATAATTTTATTGTTATACAATTATAAGTACATCTATTATATTGCATTCATTGTGCAATTGCACAATCGTACATTTTTTTTTTTTTTAATTCTCTAATAATAAAACTACAATAACTCTAGAATGTACGAGTATATATTAGT
Source organism: Melanaphis sacchari (assembly GCF_002803265.2). Lineage (NCBI taxonomy): Eukaryota > Metazoa > Arthropoda > Insecta > Hemiptera > Aphididae > Melanaphis > Melanaphis sacchari. The sequence goes on along the minus strand of NW_020271547.1, from coordinate 2,015,905 downwards.
TAATAGAAAAATATTTGTAATTATTTTTATTAGTTATTTTTGATACTTTTACGGTTATTAATAAACAACAAAAAGCATTTAATTAAAATTTAAAAATTATTGATCGCAATGAAATTAAATAAAAATATAATTGTGCTCAAATAAAATATCAGTTTATATGTAAAATGTATGCACCAGACGTGTATTACCACTTACATATTATTGTCTACAAAAATTTCACTTATAAATAAAATAAATTTAAATTTATAACGAATATACAGAAATTAATTACTTTAAAACAATTTTAATTACACTATGATAAAATATAAATATTTTAGTCCCTAATTTAGACTATATAAAATAAATACATATAAAAACACAATAATATTTTTTATTTAAAAAACAAATGATTTGTAACGATTTTAAATATTCTTTATAGACATTTTTAGTTGTACAAAAATAATAATTTTTTATTGAATACTTTTAACTTTTAATTTTTAACCCACTCCTATTTTCATTTGTTTTCTACCTACTTATTTTAAGCTAATAACCCAACAGATGTCAAAAATCAAAATATTAAACAGTTTTAACTTAAATATAAAATTGTTCATTTACTATTTATAGGAACTTAGTACTGCAAGAAACGTGTTGCATTCGTTAGCTATTACAACTAAATCAACGTGATATTTCACATTTCAAACATAAAATAACTAATAAGTTACAAAAAAGTTATTACCGATTTCAAAACATGACAGCATATTTGAAAAAAAATTAATCTGCAATCTACTTTATTTTATTTTTTTTTTTTTTTAATTATAAACTAATTGAAAAAATGAAAAAAAAAACCATTCAAATTACCTAATAGTAATTTAACATTGCTAAATTATGACTTAATATTGGAATTTAGAACCATCAGAACTTTTTTCAGTGAAAAAATTAATCAAGATATTTAAAAAATGTTCAATCGTCGATCGTGATAAAAATCAAAATCGAATTATCTGATTTTAGTTATAAATATATTTTATGACAACTTAAATCATCCAAAAATAAAACGATGTATTGGTTCGTTCATGCATATAAAAATATGCTAATCGAAAATGTTATACCTATGCATATACAATGAATAAATCGGTACAAATTCGCATTCATAAGATACGATATTTAAACAAAAACATTTATTTTAAACCTGAATTAAAACATAAACTTTGAATTTTAATTGAAAATTATACATGTAAACCATATATTAGAACTCGATTTAATAAATGACACAAACTGCATTTTTATCTCTGATCTGTGTATAACAAACTAATGGTTTTTTTTTAATGTGCGTCATGCACTAGTCGTTTAAACATGCAGTTCATATAAATTCGACAAAAAAGTATTCATACACACTTGGTACACGGGTGGGTGGATAACTAATACTTTGTAATTCGTGTACCTAAGCATTGCTTCATCCGTTTCATTAAAATAAAAACGATTTTGGTGATGACGTCGTAATACCGACTATCTAGACTCTAGAGTGCCTCACAAAACCGCTGTGTATTAGACGATATCAAAACAACAGTTAACGTGTGAAAAATAAATGGAAATTTCGATCGCATTATATTCTAACACTATATCGAATGAACAACTCATCTGGTTTTTCATCATAATCGTAAACCAAACAAACGTGTAGGTACTATAATTGCAACTATTTTTAAATTTTAAATAAAATAGTATTTTTTTTTAAACTTGATAGACAAATAATTAATATCATATAACAATATAAAGATTAAAGATGAATAACATATTTCAATGAGCCATATTATATAATATAACCAGCTAGTGTGTAAAATAAATGAATGTACGAAATACATCAACCACTTACCTTGTGCGGAACACACGTGCCGAAGTAGCAGTCGCGTCTGACGGATTTGTCGTCAAATGCTGCGCACGTTGACGACAGTACCGTTTGTGTGACCATGTTAATCGCATGCCTTGCACTGAGTCGGTGGCACGTTGGCTCGCGTATAAAACGGTTAGTTTATACTGCTCATTCATGCCGGGCGGCGGCGGCGACAAACGATAACGCGCTGTCTGTTTTGCGTCCTCGACAAAGCTCCTCCTATCATCCATATCCTCCCCATTTACCTTCTCATCCTGTATTCGTCATCCGCCTCTAACTCTAACGCCAACACCATCTCGACTCGAAATTTTTTATTTTAATGCCGTATACCTACACTCTTCAGTCATAGATATCCGATACCGTTATTAAATTACACGGAATGAACGTTTTGCCAGAGTATTTCAACTCCAAAAATATATTATAAAAAACTTGAAGGAGTAAAAGAATAACTGTCTAAAGATAATTTTAAAATATTTTCAACTTTGACTATTTCTACTTACGTGTAAAAATAATTAGTGTTGTTGATAATAACCTAATCAATAATGAAATTTTCTAAATAAATTAAGCATTGTCAATATTATCTCGGATATATTTTCAATAGATAACTTATTTTAATCTTTGATCAACGACAGTAATGATATAATATAACCATAATCTATGTAGTATGCGATGTTAGTTTTATTACAGTAAAACACTTGGCCTGCATTATATATATTGTATCTGTCTAAGATAAAACGTCTATAACTATCGGTATATAATATATTAGACTTGAATAAGAGAACGACAAGTTGATGATCATGCGATCCCATACAAAGTATCAACTGAAAGCTTAATATACTCGAACAAGTTATTAAAAGTTAAAAATACTTAAAAATACTTAAAAGTAAAAAAAAATCTGAAACAGACTGCAATATATTTTAAATCTTTATATCCATTTTTTAATAAGAATTACTAACTAAATTCAAAATAATACTTTTAAGAGATTGAAAATCTGTCAACATTTTTAAAAACAAAGCTCCTTCAACGAGATAATGGACTGACGTAGTTGTGAAGTTCTTGAGAATAACAGAATCTTCATTTTAATTGGATATTATTGACTTTTACCTAAATATACCAGGTGTTTAATAAGTTTGGAAACTCTTAATTAATGTATGCATATTTTAATACTTACATGAAGCAAGATAATACTGTTGTACATTTATAATGTAAAATCTTTAATAACCTCATTAATTATATTAAAATATTATCGTTTATCAATCCCAATTAGTGTAAAGACCATTTCCAAACTTATTGAATACCCCACATAAAACTGCATCTACTGAAGATTTTTGGGCTAAGTAGAAAGTATGTTTTTGAAAAGTATGCGAACTATAAAAAATAGTCATAAAATTCACTACCATGCATTTGGCTCCTTATGTATGTGTGTGTGTGTTTGTGTGTGTGTGAAACGTCATTCTCAAAAAAGTCCTTTTTGAGGAACAAATATTACTCAAGATTATCTGAGGCCACCTAAAAATACATATACATGTTAGTGATCCTCTACAAATACCAAATTTTAAGAAACTGGTTTAAGACAAAAATATGTATAATATCTCTAACTAAGATCATTAATGTCACAATATAAAATTATATTCTTAAAAATTCTAATTAGTAAGAAATTTGTAGACATTTTTGTCATTTTAGACCATTAATTTTTACTAAAATAGTATTATAAGTTATAACATTTAATTAAATGTGCATCGTAAATTGCATTTTAAATAAAAATAAATATACCTAGCAACTGCTGCTTAAATTTTTTTCTGAAACTCGAAAATTATTTTTCAACCTCCCTGATAACTAGTAAGAGATTCCTAGAATTCAATATTATTAAATATACCGTTTATATATACTATATAAAGTATAGTACACAATACACATAATACATATATTATAAAATTATTGTCTTCTAGGCTTTGTAATCTATTACGTGGGATTTTCGTTCAAAATACATATTAATGTGCGTATTACGTTGTAATTCTATTCCAAATTCCTGTAAAACTATTGCGAGTTATATATAATGTTATGAATCGTAATTAGTTAAAATATTTTTATTATAAAAACTTCAAATATATTGGAACACTTGCTAAATGATTTACAATTAGACTTTTTTTTATACACGTATGTTGTTTTTTTAGAAAATGTTCTACAGTGTAATTTTTAAGTCTATTGTGACACACTGAAATTACTATACAGATGTGACAGAATGTATATGTCGTATCTTGTAATTTTCGTTTACAGTTTTTAATATTATTATTTTTAAATCTTCACGTAACTAAATTATCGTTAATAAAAATAATATCTAAATAATACAGCCATGTTTTTTTTTTTAATTTTTTAACAATTATATTGTACACTTAAAGAAATTTTTAGTGCTAAAAAAATAAACAACTGCCAGAATGTAAAAATAATTTATAGTATAATAACATTTGTTACAAAACAATTACAATATTAAAGATAAAAAATGTAATATTAAATGTTGTATGAACGTAATTTTCTGATCGTAAACATAACCCTACACATTTAAGTGGTTTTAATACTAATTAACATATTAGACAATAAGAATAATTAATTCATCCTAAAATTGAAAAGATAAGTTTTAACTTTTATGAATTTTTTTCAACCAAACATTTTTTCTATACATTTCAACTCGTATTTTTTGACGAGAAAACTTTTTTGTATTTATTCATTTGAATTACAAAAATTGATAATTAACATAAAATGTCCGTATTAAAATAAACAATTGTGTTTTACTACATAACTGTCTACAAAAATGTATTTCAATAATATAAACAAGATTATAATATAATCTTAATTTTATTAATTACTCTCGATGAGCCACAATAACAAAATAAACTTAATTATTTAAAACTTTTTTCATAAAATTCCGTAAAATTGTCCATTAATCTAAATACATATTAAATCCTTTAGTTTTAATATTATTATTATTATTATCATTATTATTATTATTATTATTATTATTATCATTATTATTATTATTATTATTATTATTATTATCATTATTATTATTGTTTTATTTAACACCAATGAACATTTAACATGGTTGGTAAAATAAATGTGGTATAATTATAAGGAATAATAATTCACAAAATTATACATATATAATAAAATTAATCCACAGAACCAAAGCTAAATTACTAATCATACAATATATATAATGCAATGTTAGTATAGATGAGCCAAAACTATAGTCAACTAAAGTGGAAAGGAAAATTCACTCTAATGTCTCTAAACGGCATAGCAGCAAGCAGAAGATCAGGAACATCGAGTGGCCCATTTAACATAACTGACAAGAAATGTAAGTCTACTTTTTCAAGGCTAAAAACTTTAATATAGGAATTATTAAGAATCTATCTTACATCAATACAATAGTAATATTGTACAGTATCATAGTACGTAACACTGATAGCTGATGGCTAATAATATAAGATTACTGATAAAAATATATAATAGAGGACGCTGAGGTCTTAGGCAACGATGGATTTGGAATGTAGGAATGCAGTTTTAAACTGTCTTTATGTACCTACATATACTTGTATACAATATTATATTATTATAATATGTAAGCAATTTTTTTTTTTTTTTTTTGTTCAACCTGCTGTATTTGAAAAAAAAATTAATTATACTAATTAAATTATAAAATATATAGTACAATAAAATAAAATATCCTTAAAAAATATTTACCAACTGATATGCGTACAAAATATTTAGTATTTATTTCTATGTGTAAAGATTATTATTAATATTATAATTAAGTTGTAATGGTTGAATTTATTTATAAGCACAATTGATTACATCAGACAAAAATAGTTAATAAGAACCATTTCTATGTATAAGTTATTAACAGAACAGTAATAACTCAAATTTATCTCCAAGTTCTGCGTATAGCTTGTTGAGCTTTTAGCTTTCCCAAAAATTAGTTTGCAAAAGCAAACATTATATTTACAATCACGCGTGGTGAGATAATTCAAATGCCAAGAGAAAAGTATTCCCTGAGCCAGATTTAGATTATACGTTACCGAAAGATTTTATTATGAATCAAAGCTGCCAAAACAAACATTTCTTGTCGCTTATATGACTTATATACAGTGGCGTAAATATAAAAATTCAGACCTATTGAAAAAAACTTAAAGAGCCCTTCTCCTTTTGAAAATAAGTTTAAAAGAAAATTGTAAGTTTATATGCCTTTAATGATGTATTTTATAAATCAGTTAAAACAGTTAAAATTTTACTTCACGAGCTTTTAAATTCATAAAGTTGTTAATAATCTACATAACGTTCATGAGATTTGCTTCTCTAGCTTCTAATCGTATGTTCATTAACGCGGTATCCGATAGTCGTTCTTACCCCATTGAATTTCTAAAATATTCCTTATAATTCTTAATTTTTAAAATGACTATTCAGCTGTAGCTACTGTTACATATATCGTTAAAAATATAATTAATAATGAACACACCTCCGGAAAACTACTGCTCATATCATAATATTTAATTATAAAAATTCAGTTAATTCTCTTATAGTTTTAATTTTTTCGATTTTTCTTCTTAATGTTTTTACACTAAATAATATTTAAATCAGTAATGATTCAGAAAAGTTATTTAGATATTACTGTCGTAATAATATTGTGTTATCTCTAAATTATGTATCTGTTGAAGTTAATATAATATTGTAGATATTAAAAAAAAATAAATCTAAAACCTTCTTCATACCTAAAAATCTGTTGTTTTTTTTTTTAATGTTATAAAGTCTATAACAGTGACAAAAAAAATGTTATTTTAAATAATTTTTTTGAATTGTCAAATCTATGATTCTATGCAAGCTTATCAAATTATTTTTTAGTAATCTTTTTTCTTTAATCTTCAAAAGTAATTGAAATTTTAAATTTTGTAGCCATTTCATCTACTTCATCAATAATCATTTCAAAATGTTGTCGAAGTTTTATAATTATATTGTAAAAAAATTACTAATTTCTTCGTTGCCAGAGCTATATCTATATCTTTTCTTTGTAATAAAGAAGAACTTAAATTTATACTCAATAAAATATAGCATGATAGTCATAACTAAAAATTCGAATTTTTTCATGTTTTTTTTTTATTTTTATAGCTTCTGATATTTCATTTTATATTTTTACTCTTAAAAATAATTTGCTGTAGCACCTTAAAAATCGTTATTTTACTGCAATTAAAGATGAAAAAATGACTCTCCAAACGTGTCGGGCTTATCTTTTTAACGTGATTTCTAATTTACCATAACATGAACTAAGTAAATCCCATTGATTAATACTATTTCCACAAAACACGTTAACAGTTTTTAAAAGAGCAAAATAATTATTAATCTCTATTACATTATTAACTACATCATTCACTGCTAAGTTCAAACTATGACTTGCGCAATGTACAAACAAAGCACTCGATTTTAATTCCTTAATACGTTGTTATACACCCTTATATATACCATTTATAATATTAGCACCGTCGTAACCCTATACAAGACATTTTGAAACATCTACATTTTTTTTATCCAATTAACTGCAAATATTTGTTGTTATACCGGATGCAGATTAATCTATGACAGTTTAAAAACCAAGAAAAGTCTCTTTGATTTCTTTTGTAATAGATACTTTATCATTGTTTTTTAAAATATTCACATATCGATAAACCATATACTTTATACTTAATTGATCAATTTTGGCTATATCTTGAGCAATATCTGTAATTATTAAAAGAGAGTAGGTTCTTAAATATTTGCTAAAATTATTTATCTTGAATTTTGACCCAAGCATTAAATAAAATAGTTTTGAATGCTAGGAGTTAAATATTTTGTTTTACCAGTTGGTAATTGTAACACTTGTTTCGTAACTCTATTATATTTTACACGCAACTTTACATCCAATAAAAATTTACTAACATGTGTTCTGTATATTTCCTTTGTGTCTTCTTAAAGCTATTCCATTCCTTATCAATTAAAGAATTACTTTTACTAGACGTTCCAAAACTTGTCACCAAAAATTATGCTTCTTACGAATTACTTCCTCTAAAATTAGTGTCTATACACTTATTTACTATCCACAATTCTTTTAAATAATAGGATTCTAAATAAAATTCCAATTGTTTGTTATTTATAAATATGTACGTAATGATTGATTCAAATAATCAAAAAGTACTTGTATATTATAAAATATACCTAATATCAAAACAAATTATTATTTTTTTTTTTATTTCAAAACAAATATTTTTTGTTAATGACAAAAAGAACAGTACTCAGAAAGTTCCCCTAGATTTAAAGCCGTAATGCAGCCGCATTCCTATATTTACGTCACTACTTATATACGAGTATATATAGTATTTACATAAACGTTTGATCGTATAAATACATTAAGATTAGTAAATAAAGGAACAATACCCAAAAGCCTGATGACAATTCTAAATCTAACAACATTCAACAATAATAATGTTGTCACGCTTCAGTGTTTAATTCTCTTGTGACTGCGACGGAAACAACAATTTAACAAAGTAAAAATGTTTTGAAATTTGGTTCTATTCATTTTTTTTTTATCGTCCAGAGATTCTAGCTGTATAAAATAATAATAAAAAAATTTTATATAGTCAATGGTCATATAACAATACTATGGATAAATTTAATTAAGTATTATAAGTTCAATTTTAAGGTTTTAACTCTATTTACTTTACAAAATTATCATAATTTGTAACAATTATACTATCGAAATATTCATAAAATTTTATATATTTCCAAATTTTGTGAACTACTGAAACTATTAATTTACTAGATATACAAATAAAACAAATAATACTAATTTTATTTTCAATTAATTGAATATTAGCAAGTAAAAATATTCTTTTAAATAACTTAAGATTTTTCAGTTATTTAAAAAGATAATTCATCAGGTTAAAATCATGTTCATATAAAGCTATGACTTATTAATTAATTAGCCATTTTATAGTTTGATAACTCAATACAATTGTTTTAAATAAAATTCATATATTTTATAATTAAGTTGAGACAAATGTGTAATTGCTTTAATTATTACTGCTAGCGCGCATTATAAAAAAAAATATTAGGATACACTTTTAATAAAATATTTAATTATTAAAAATAATAATTTTAGAAATTTCTCAATTACTTGAACACTATTTTTAAACAAGGTGATATTTAAGAAAAATAAACTTATTTTTTACCAAGTTAAATTAATATTTTTCTTCATATTATCTTTAAACATATTGCTTATTAATTATTAATTTATAACTTAACATTTTTAATGTTCATTTAACTAACATCTTTGAAAACTCGTTAATATAAGTTAGTAATGATTGATGCGACTAATGAACGTCCATTTTTAAATAAGTATGTCATATACATTTTTATATTTTAAAACTTTTATTTAAATAATTATTTATAATCGAAACTTGAAAGATACTTAAAAACTATTAATAACGTTTGAAAAAATTAAGTACTAAATAAAATCAGAGTTAATATTTTTTATGTAACGAAGTGAGGAATCAACTATTTTTTTAATGATGTTCTTTTTTTTTTTTTTATGTAAAATTATTGTAGAACAATAATAATATTTACAAACTAAAAATTAAATTAAATAAACATATTTTGAAGTGTTTGTTCTTAAAGCAAATCCATGATTCAAACAAAATTAATAAGAACAAATAAAAAATAATCAAAGTAAATATTAGAAAAAATATAATTATATTTTAAATTACATGTTAGAAGTTTTAAATGACATTTATTCAATTTATATTAAATCTAATCTAAAATTTATTTAGAAGGCCTTGTATGCATGCTTATATATACCTAACTATATAGTACTATGTGTCTATATAATATGTCCTAAACAATAAATTAAATATGTACTCGTATATATTCCATAAGAGCTTTGTATGTACCTATAGCAAAAACCCGTGTATAATATTAGAATAAAATAACCTTTTTCAAACTAACAAGTAATTGAGAAAAATTCAAAACCTATCCGATGCTTTGTACACTTTTTTAAATCCCTGCAAAATCTTGTTATGGTACTTTTCTAGAAGGGACCCAATTTAATATAAAACGAATCCTAAAATACTTTGAGCTTGAAAATCGTGGAAAAAACAGTTGACCCAGAATATTTAACTCCTTTCATTCTAGGTATATGCATGGTGATGAGATAAATTTAAATGTTTTATTAATTATTGATTAATAACAAAGAAAAACTAGCTGTATAGTTGATTTATTTAGGTTTTTAGTTATACAAAGTATACTTCAAATAGAAATATTCAATATGAAATTAATTTAAGGTCCAAAATTAAAATGTCGGTTAATATTATCCATGTTCCGTGATTCTTAGAATATCCAATGTAATTATTACGAAACAGTTTTCATCAAGTTTAAATATATGTATATTATGTATATATATAGCTCAAAAAATGTTAATGAGATCAGACATTATATGTATTGTCTATATCTCGTGCATAATATACTAAATAGTATATGGAGTATCTTGATATAAACAGTAAAATTGTACAATCTATTATGTCGAATATGAATTATAATGATGTGAATATAAATAATATATTATATTTTTAAAATTTTTATTTTCCTAAAATTTCTTTAAAAATAAAAAAAATATATAATATATTATATGTATATTAGACAGATATATTACATACTTAAGATGCTTCGATTTTTAACTATGTAGGTGGTTTCTCATAAAAAATTGGACCTAGTTGGTACTTTAGAAGTCAAAAGTGAAAAATTCCATGTGCTTTTATTAATTATCGGGAAAACAAAAAAAATAAAATAAAGAAAACCATAAAATGTAACGATAATCTAATTTTTGCTAAAATCAATTTTGGTTTTTTTTTTGGTAAAATTCAAAAAGAAATAATTTATTGTAAATACTTTGGATTTTTATGAATTGTTTAAACGATATTATAATTTTCTATGCGTAGTATAATTTTATTATTTTTACTATTTTTGAGCTATTAAAGACAAAAAAAAAAAATTAAATTATTGATTTTTTTCAAATTTTCAATAAAAATGTTTCTGCATGTAAAATATCCTAGGCTGATAGCCTATTTCCATTTAAAATCATTGTTTGTATACTATAATAATACATCATTGAATTCAAATTTAATACCAACATATATTATAATGGCTTTGACTTGGCCCTATATCGTCTAGTAAAGTGGTACCCACTTACTGACCTTCTTTTTTTTAATGGAATTAAATTCACGACAATATTTCTAATAAATTAATATCAACCAAACAGTTTAAAATCACAACTATTGAACTAATATGAATAAGAATAATATGATAAATGTTTATACTTTGTTTAGTAGTTATATAATATAAATTAATTATAAATTTGTCCATATTAATTATGTTTTAATTAATCCTTATTAAGTGATATTAGTAATTAGTAATGTGAAAAATTATCCAAATAAAATATGCACCAATGCGGACACGGAATTTAACGAAAAAAGGGTGAAAGTAGGTAACCGCTATGCTGTACCGCAGTTAGTAGATGTCGAATGTATCTCGTCATTGGAGAGTCTAAGTCACTGTAATATATGTATTAAATTATTAAATTTGAATTTAATAATTAAGCATTGCATACAAAAAATAATTGTGATCAAAAACAATCTGTCATTCTATAAGCTATATTACTGAGAATATTTTATAATATATTTTTATCGTTATTAAAGTAATTTAATTAGCTATTAATAATACGGTAAATTAAATTAATTTTTACCAAAAACGCTGCACTAAAAAATATCATGGGGTGTATAAAACATATAATAAAACACGTAAAAAGTATCTACGAAGTACGAATAATAGCAGTATTGTTAAATTATAACAAAATAACTATAAAATCGTTATTATTATTTGAAAATTTAAGATTTAAGATTTTAGTTACAGTATGAACTACTTATGAAGACTTTTATATTACATTTTTTATCCTTAGCTATAAACATTGAACATTAAAAAAAAAATTTAACTACGCTACTATACTTGAAATTGTTAGTGATTTTAAAATATCTTGGTATTTAAATAGTTTCATAAAAATATAGCAATTTATTGGAAACCTTGTATACATTTCCAAGCTTTTCAACCAAGTAAAAAAATTTTTTATTGAAATTTATAAGAAAAAAAATACAAAATGTCTAAAAAAATTCAAAAATATTTTGAAAATCGTATCTTATACACAAAATGCTAATATATATATATATATATATATATATATATATATATATATATAATATATTATATTTTTAGTTATTTATTTTTAAATTCCACAAAAATAAAAACAAAATAAATTTTGCCAATATTGATTTTACAGCAAATTTCCCGGTTTTTCTCGAATATTTTTTTATTTAGAATTTTTTTACTTTTGATTCCTTAAAACACTAAATAGATCCAACTTTTAATCAAGAAATTACTTCAACAATAAGAATTGAAACATTTTTACTACCCATCAAATGCCCCTCTATTTTAAAGTGATATTGTATACTCAATGGCAAAAAGGTAGTACGTAGATTATATATTACGTTCATCTTGTATAATTTTTTTCACAGCCATTACTAACAGACTATGTTTCCCGTCAAATATTTATAACTCGCCATTTTTTTTTACTGTGTCAAAAATACATCTATTGCAGAAAAATATGTGGCGTGCATTATTATGTCACAGTAAATAAATAATCATACATAATAATATGTAGGTCGTATATTAAATAGACACTTTTTTTTTGTCTGTAGAATAAATTTTAAATTTTAGCAATTTTATTTTAATGATCCTCTCAACGTCATAGGTATCTCTATAACCCATTATTTACTTATACATATGCTGTTATTGTATTTGCAGTTCAGCGTAAATCTTTAGTCTTCACGGAGTTGATAAATTTTATTGCACAACGAAATATACTTCATTAATATAAATCTGTTATGTTATTTTATTAATCTTGTGAAATAACATAGGAAATTAAAATATGGGTTTGTTTTCAAAGCTCTTGAATTATTCAATTTTCGAAACTTTAGGCGCACAAAATAAAATAAATATAATGATTCATTAATAATTTCCATTGAGTCATTGTTTATTGATGATTAAATAACTGCAGAAGCTGTTGGAAAACTTTGAATATTTCCAGTATACGTACTTATACATATTATAATTGAGTGTGACTACTGTGGTTCATCGGCGTTTTTAGCACATTTTCACAAATAAAAGACTATTCAAATTAATATCTGGCTTAAAAAAATTTAAATAATAATACTATCTTTATACTTAATGCAATCAAAAAAATGCATCTTTATTCAAACTTTACATCACGATAAAACAATTATTCTTATTTACGTGTTTTAAAAATAAAATTCCAAATTTGTCATAATAAAATAAATATTTTATTTAATTTTCAAAATTCTATATTCGCGCAAAAAATCAATTTTTTTTTAAATTATTTTTAACACTACCGGCTGAAATTTGGCTAATTAAATGTATCAAAATTATAATATTATGACTGTTATTTTAAGCAAAAATCAGAACACCAAATTGAATTTTATTTTGAAACGGATAACAATAGTTATGACTTTTTTATCTGTTCGTATATAATATATGTTGTTTAGAAACTTTATTTTCACTCGAGCGTTTGCATTAGCTAGCTCTACGGATTGTACTTTTGCGCAACAAATACAAAACATTCGACGCCTAAGTCGCACATAAATAAAATAATAATATCCACTAAAAGCTACACAATATGTATGTCGTACGTGTATATGAAGTAGGTATTGTTACTCAACTACTTGAGACAACTCATAACAACGGCGTGCCTTAACACCAAAATAGGTTACAATTATGTATTGTAAGTCACCGATTTATCGACATTCAAGAATATTTTTATAAAAATAAAATAACTCGACGTGAGTTGTGTATAATAAATTACCATGAGTCGTTAATGTTTGATTTTTTGATTATAATCAACGGTTGCAGCTATAGTAGTCAACTTAACTCAATTTTACGAGCCTGCACAATCCTTCAATTGCGAGCAACTAAGAGGAAAGAACAGATACCCTACTTCAGAGAGGTAAATTTGAATACCGTCGTCAACATCACTTGCTCTTTTCTGCGAATATGAATTATATATTTTATCATATACATAATACTATCGCTTATTCATCATATTATTTAATACTCATGTCTCATTTACTAATACATACCATAAAAGCATTATTATTTTCAATAACATAATAAATTATATAATATTCCATGATAACCCTTCATCCATCAATAAAATACGATCTAGAACGAAATTCTTAGTAATATGATTGAGAACACTCAATTTATACACTTATTTTACAACGTAGTCATATTCAACAATTTTTATCGAACAATGAGCACAATATTTATTTTGATAATTCTCCATATAAATATCGAAAAATGTAGAATGCGTAAAGAAAATTTAATGAACTAGGAAAGTGGCTTTTTTTTTCAAAAAGTCTTTTTTGATCGACAAATTTTAAGTTATAAAGAATTCAAAGATACATTTTTAACATCAATTTCGTTAATTAGCTACGATAAAAAATAAATAAATAAAAGAAAGAAAATAAGAATTACTGAAAAAATATAAAAATAAAATTGTAATCATTTAAAATTAAAATTAAATGTGATAAAATTAAGTTTAAATTAAGAAAGATGTATATAATCAATAAATATGTTATTTAAAATTAATTGTGTAAAAACGAATGAGTCGATTTTCATAGAGTTTATATTAAAAATTTAAAAAGTAGGTACACCATCTATATACGTTCTTTTTTTTAAATTTTTTATTTTTTATCCCAACTATTTTAAATAATTATTATAAAGATGCAATGAGAATAGTACATGTCTTAAGTATTAATATCTAATTTTTTGTGATAGATTTAAATTTTTTTGAAAATACTATACATTATTTTATTCTACAATTATTACACTTGAATATTCAGTTAAAAAAAAATCGACTTGCTAAATTGTTCATTTAAATATTATAGCAACGGTGCACGTACATTCATTTTTAAACGTATTAATTTTTTAAATAAGCGGTAAATTCTTTGAAAATGTTTAATTTTCTAATACGTTTACTAAAAAATAGGTATTAAGTACTCAATATAACCATTATTCGATAGTCGTCCTAAGCAAACCATAGCCATCACTCTAGCTGACATTATGTGTTAAAATATTGTCGAAACACTCAAAATAAAAAATTATTTATGAATTACCTGAAATTTAATAATACTATTTCTACCATAAGTAAATTAACAACGGATAAGTATCAACTGATGAACACCTGAACTATAAGACCAAAAGCGTAATATAGATAGTTGCACAGTTGGACTATTGCACTTTGTAACATGTAATCATTATTTTTCAATTGTAATTAATTAAAATTAATATCATTTATATAAAAATTAATAAATAATAAATCTTATTGACACGTTATTTGAGAAAAAAAAACGCAAAAAATTTCTTAATGAACCATCATCCCTGGTGGGGATCGAACCCACGACCTTTGGATTAGAAGTCCAACGCGCTATCCTCTGCGCTACAGGGACATCTGCGAGCGTCGAGCATTTTAAGATTATTTAACTGCCACGTTTAACAATTGTATTTTTACTTGTAAGTAAATTATAAAATTTCTCAACATATCCATATACATATTACATTATTTTTTATCCTATTGGTTAAGTATCGTATAATAATATTTTATTCAATCAATCGAAAATAATATTTGTAATTTAAAATAACATTATATAAGTGTCATTTCTAATGAAACTAAGATATTAATTTTACATACCTACAATAATCAATTAATATTTTAAGCCTTAATTGAAACCGTCGCTTTATCACGAATAACTTCTTTTTCATTCTAATACGAAGCACGAACCCTGTCCTCGAGACTATAGTAGTCTAATGCTATAATACATTTCACAATCGCGTCCTAGTAATTAAATAATGTCCAGTGAGCTAGTGAGTAATGAAGTGAACAACTAACAAGTGAACTACCACTACAAAGGAAAAAAATCTTCTGTTCTTCTCTTCTCTTAAAATACAAAACGGGAATGAGCTTCGATTTTCCCAATAGGTTTGATGCACTACCAATCAGAAAATAAGATTTTTTTTATCACCGTCGTATCCGTGTCCTATCGCTGTTATCTCCCGCCGGTGGCCCGTTATCGTTATCGGTCGTTATTATTCATGAACCTAATACCTACCTTAGTATAAGATCTGTTACTATTACTCTTATTACCGTTTTTTTTTTACCCTTTGAAACCTTTTTCCGTCGCGTACCTAATTCGATCGCGTAGAACGCGTCTTTTGCGAGCCGTACGTATGCCGTTTGTCCGTAAATTCCGTACATAGCCGTCGCCGTCACGTTCGGAAAGTAGTGTGTTCCGCGTACGATTAGCCATTTTTATTATTTCGTGTATTTTTCATATTGTCATTTACACTTTTTTTTTCTATTCAATAAATCACACTATTTATCTGTATTAAATACGTGTTGTTTTGTTTTCGGTGTCTTAACCCTCAAACACCTCCATGACCTCATTAGTACCTACTATATTGACAGTGTATAAAATACATTTATCAATTATAAATTAATAGAATAAAAATGTCTAGTTGCATTGTTGTTCTTAAATCCGTGAAATACGTAAGTTTCAATTTTTTTTTTTTTTACCCTGGAGTCTAATAAAGTAAATTAATCAAAACGATTTTATAGACCACAATTATTTGTTTAGGTATTCCTAAATTATATTATAATTGTATTTAATTTTGTGTAAAAAACAAGCAAAAATCCTAAAATAAGAAATACAACATAATTTTTAAGACAATAGTACATTATTTATCAAAAATTAGTAAATTATAATATAATAACTATTAATAATATAATGGTATACAAATACAAGTTTTGTAAGTAAAATTTAGTATTTATTATTGTACTTATTAAGTACCTACCTACTTATAATATCTACTAATGGATACCAAGTTACTGAATTTATTTCCACAGATGAAGATGATGTATTTTCACTGAAAAGGTTTCATTACCAACCAAACTATCAAATAATGAAGTAAGGAAACCAAAACATAACTTGGCCACAAATATGTACAACATTATTTAAATTAACATATTAAGAATGATTTTAATTTATTAACTAACTTATTTATTTGTATTTTTTAGGTAAGAATATCAGGTGGTAATGAGACTTTTAAAGTAGTTTTAAAAACAACTGACGGAAATTGTTTCAATTCTTTACATTTCCAGTTACACACTTATACTGGGACGTTGTAATATCATTAATAAAACTTCCCAATTAATTTAAAGTTACAAAAATATTTTCTAATTATCAACAGAGTTTTCCAGTGGTTTATGCTATTAATTAGTAAATCAGAAGTAATTTACAAGCAGCTGTTTCAATATGTTTGTCGTACTTTACTGTAGTAAAATGATAAATTTATAATAATTACCTATTTTGAAATTAGACAAATAAATAGTACTAGATTACTATTTCTGGAGAGTGTACATCACTCATGAGGCTTACTATTTTCATTATTGCCTGGTAAAAAACATATACTAAATGAATATAATGAAATATTCAAACCAATTTATTTTGTATTTTGGTGTGCTATGAACAATCTAGGTACCTATTCTTAAATATTTAAAAACTCAAGAAGTATGAATATATAACATAATTAAGATGAATTTTATTGCTGCTTGAATCAATTAGAATAGTATTTACAGTTTACTTTTAATAGTTTTAAAAACTATTGAAATAAAATACCATTTTTTAATTTCATTCTGGTGCTTCATTTAAAACTAAAGCATTGAATATTATAACAATTGAAAATGTTATCCAATAAATAGTTGTAGATAATGAACATGATAATACTGATAATAGACATGATAGAACTGGTCATAAAATTGATAATTACATTAAAAAAAAAAAAAAAAACAATCTATAAATATTAATAATAAGATTATTCATAAATAATTAATAAATACAATTTTTAGGTAAACAAGAAGTTGCTGAAATTATTATTTTAAAAATGTATTTATTAAATTAATTTTTCTAGAAATCAAATTGTTCATTATAATTTATTATTTATTACAAACTCAATTATTTAAAAAAATATTGCTTGTTTTAAATTAATTCAGCTTTAAATCACTGTAGCTGTAACTAATAACTATAAAAAATAGCCGGTTAGCAGTGTTGTGAAGCAGTACTTCTCAAACTCTTTTGTCAGGACCCCCCTCCTAAATTTAATGTGAAACTGTCAAGACCCCCTTAATCAAAATTATTAATTTTTTTTTTTAATTGTATACTAAAATATTTCCCGGTCCACTAGTCATATAACCACAGTCCTCAATTTGAGAAGCACTGTTGTAAAGTACAGTAGAACCTCAATTTATTATCCGAACTAGTTTAGATATTATAAATAACAAAAAAAAAAAAACAAACAAATTTTTAAAACGCAGTTAAATATCTAATATTACATATTTATTGTTATTATTATTATTAATATTTTATTAAAATTACATACATTACACTCGTATGAACATAATATTATGTTTATTATATTTTTTTAACAAAATTATCGATAAGAGTGCTTCACCGAGTTTCAACGTTTGGATAACAGAACATTCGGATACGCTAACTATAATTTGGATAATCGAAGTTCTACTATATTTGATTATTAGCACTAGGTAGTATAAGTATTCGGCGAGAATGGTTGAAAATTTCCATCTGCTAGAAGATAAATAGGATATCATAAAGCCCTGCCTATCATAAATTACACTTATGGAGCATATATTACAATAAATAATGTCAATATATTAATTAGTTGATCCATGATGTCAAGTCCAAATCAGAATCTACTATAAAACTTATTCTCAAAAACATATCAATGTAAAACCATTCTGACTGCTTGATCTAAGACTGTATTCCCATATGAACACAAATGCATTGTCAAATACTATTTCTGAAGTAAATAAACTACAAAACTGTCAGATCGACGATGTTTGGGTTGTTCAAGCCCGCGTATTGTATGCATTGTACGCTTGGGAATAAAATATGCATCTATAGGTACGTAACCTGAGTAGCAGATTGTCCGTGGCAATAAATATTTATTAGAAGTCTAAAAATTTTGTTTATTCCCCAATAATAGCCTGAATCCCCCACTCTTTTCCTATACTCTGAATTTCCTCACCGCACATCTATAGTAGGTACCACCTACATCATTAGACATCTATTTGCTGATGATACGCTATACTCTTAATAGCTAAAAAGTCATCTTAATATGATTGAATTGTGATCAAATCAATAGAAGATAAAAAAAATAATGAATCAAAATCGTTCTATGTCACCTTTTAACTAAGGCCATAATATTGTACCTTTGTTTCACTTAATAACAACAACATAAACCAAACTACCTCAATAATAAAATATCTAGGTTTGACATTCGATAAACGCCTAGCTTAGATTCAAAATTGTATAAGTAAAATGAAACCAATAAACTCCAGACTCCACTTGCACCGCTCATTAGGCCACTTCACTATTCTAAAATATCTATTAGCAATATACTTTCTATTAATTTATTAAGTTTTCATCAAAACAATGTGGTCTTATGAGTAGTATGTTTTGGTCGGTTCTAAGCCCCCCGCAAAACCCGTAAAACCCATTACCCCACCTGCCCTATAGTCTATCGCGTACGCGCCCGGCAGTGCCCTTCCCCTCCCCCTCTCATCCATGACCATCACGTACATACCTAACCATCTATACATACCCCCCCCTAAAATTAAATATTAAATAAAACTATTAACCCTCCCTCATCGGAGTAGTGTCTACATACATATAATAATGTATACTTCACACTTATGGTGAAATATTTTTGTTTTCCTAAGACCATCGACTTAACGTTTAAAAAGTTAGCATGTACAAGACCTAATTGTTTAGCTATTAGTTTAATAATTTAAATGTTTTCCAAAATAATTGAAAATATTATTTGGATTAATCGTATAACACGGTAAATGATTAAGTAATATTTTAACAATCCATGGCCTAAAATGTTACCCTAAGTGGAAAATTTATTTAATTATTAAACATAATATATTATATTATACATCGATATATTCTTTACCAACGGTTGAAACTCTTGAAAATGTTATTACGAAAAGCGAAAGTGTTTCACTATCGTCACCCAATATAACGTTCAAAACACAGTTCACACATAGTTAACGAGTCGTTTTTATATATACATAAAACATTGTATACTTCACAGTTCACACTTATGGTGAAATATTTTAGTTTTCCTAAGATCATCAACTAACGTTTAGAAAGTTAGTATGTGTAAAATCTAATTGCTTAGCTATTATTTCGATAATTTAATTATCACACGTCCTATAGCCGGGGGATAAGAAATATTATATATAACAGAGTCGATTCTTATATTTAATAAATATTAACACTATAGCGATTTTTTAACAAAAAAACGTTATGCCTCCAGAGAGAATCGAAACTCCCGACCTCTAGTTTACAAGACCAGCGCTCTAACCACTGAACTATGGAGGCTCTCATATTATATCTATAACTGAGTAAATTGTTATCCTCATTACTCACATCTTAAGAATTATACTTCAAACTACTATACTGATATATGTAGGAAAATTAACAACCACTGATAATATTATAAACGATCAAATCTAATTTAAATGATATTTCGATCTATCGTCTTTCGATGTAATGACTATACACATAGTAAATCTAAGACAGTATTATAGATAGTATGCTGGAATAACATTTAACATACATATGTGATATATGTATATTATATTATTATAAAAAATATATAATAACAACAATATAAGCATGATAAATGATTAACTAATAGTCTGTTTAGTAAGAACTTTCTTATTTCTTAATTAGTAAATAAAAATTAACATGTATATGAAACTCTTAATACTTGACATGAATGTGTGAAAATACATTATATAGATATAACTATAATGTTTAGAAAGTTGGTATGTGTAAGACCTCATTAGTAATTAATACTTTATGGCTTTAACCTAATATAATTGAAAATATTATGTGAAACAATCGTTTAACATAGTAAATAATATTTTATTAATCTATAGCTTAAAATGTTACCACCACCAAAATATATCGCAAAACGATAGCCACCTAGATCTGATTAGACCTCTATTTCCGATATATCGTATAAATACTGAGGAGAGATATTTCAAATAAAATATTTTTTACTTTACACGCGATATAATATATACATTTAATTAAAACAATTTAATCGATATCGATAAACGTTACATATCGTAGATCATATATAAACTAACTAAACATGAAAATATCGTAATAAATATATATATATATATATATATTTTTTTTTTTTTTTTAACAATGTTAGAGGCGTTAAACATATATACAATGTGATGCAGTATACTAAATTATGTTAAATACTTATGAATTAATTAACAATAGATTATATTTTAAAGCAATTATTTATTATAAACTTATATGTCGCATAGTTGATTAATGGGTATATTTCTAAAAAAATTTTATATTCGAATGGATATCGTGGGTGGGTGAATGAGCATTTATAACATATATAACCCCACCGCTTATTTAAATATACAAGTCCATCGGTTAGCGTGACAGCCAGTTGAACATCGAGTAATCTCCGAGTATTGCGAATAAAATGATAATCTACTAATATCGAAGAGGTAGGGTCCACTTTTAAATTTATTTCTTTATTAATTTCTTGGCGATAGATATTAATCCACCTCTTATCAGGAGCGGTATGAGCACGTGTATGCAATTTTTCATACACACGTCGATTCATCGACATACCACTCCTGATATAGTTTAAGGGGGAATTATTATAATGATATAGTTCCCTCCTCTTAGACATTAAATAGTTTACCATGACACGTTCATAGATTTTTAGATCATATATTATGGAGTTACTTATCTCCCGACTAGCTGACGACGAATCCATGATTTTCCTACACATTGAAATATCCGGAGTGGTGGCACACTGGAACCCGTCAATTCTTCTAACTATATAAGTAGTTATAAACCATTAATTACAGAAATAAAATTATTTCCTATCATGAAATAAAATTAAATTAAAAAATTAAATACTATTTTCTCCCAGTCTGTATTGATTCGATATACGGATATGTCTGTCGGATAAAATTATATGCAGCTCCTCAAATCCACCTCCTCAATCTCATATCTTAACGTGATATTTATTAACTATTCTGTTAGTAAAAAATATTAAACTTTAAGTGATATATGTAATAACACAAAAAAGGAGAAGCTAACGTATAAATATAAAAATATTAAATGTAGTGATAAAAGTTATAAGTATGATGTGACCGGACTGACACAAGGGACACAAACCTTGTATGTAAGTCCGGTATTAATAAATATTGAGTATACTTGTTCCCGTGTTATTACCTTCCTCCCGTTCTTTGGAGGGTTCTTGAGATCGTGATTCAAGAATGTGATCAAATACACCATTACACGAATTAGATAGTAACATAACCTGTACTAACAATTAGTATTTTAGACATGCACCTTACCTGATTAAGTAACTGAGCAGTAAATACTTATAATACGTTCCTCGGAGAAAGGTATAAGGTGACACAAGTTACGATACGATTTAAGCAAAACTTATGTTTAAATAAGAAAAACAACACTGATTTGAATTAGAAAAAGAAAGAAGTCCAGTTGTCGCTCGCAGAGTCTTGTGTGTATGTCGTATGGTGGTTTTGGGAAAAAGCTCCTGTTCGCTTGTCTGGTGCGCCCGCACTCGTAATTTTTGTCGGTGCTCATGCACTCGATAGTTTGGCCGGTGCTCATGCACGCGTGGCTTGGCTGGTGCTCGTGCACTGCCGGGAGAAGACGTGGTCGAGCCAGCCAGAGTCGCAGGCCATGCCATCATAAAAAAAAGGACTCAGCGTTTTTTCGAAGAAATAGTCTTTCTTCTATACGACAGCTGAGAGCTTCATTGTACCATGGCCCGCCTCCACTGGCTAACGAAATTGGTTCACACGCTTTTCGAGATATTGTCACAACTCATGTGTCAATTCCTTTGTGATCATATAATATAAGTTGTTTTCTTTTATCAGTGGCAAAAGGATGTTTGTAGGGTTTAATCTGCGTGCGACAACTTGACCGTTAATTTATTTAATTGAATTTTATGTATATGTAATAAACAATGATATGTGAGCATATCATTACATATATTACGTAGAAATATACTGAGGAATATATAATAACTGAAATATCATTTTATAATCAAATTTTCGAATTTAAATATGTTTTCACAGTTAAAAATGTGGGGTCTATTTAGTATATTATTATCATATCTATTACAGTGATCCGATACTATATAACTGATTCCCACTAATCACGCGACTCACTATTTATTTGTCTTACATCACATTTACTTATTGTATTATCGTATGTTGTAATTTACAAAAATAAAAATAAATAATCATAATGTAACTGCGATTATGGCCGTAGCCGTTCATTTTATAAACAGAGACGTACGTAAGTATTCCTGAAAAACCACATAGACCATTTCCTCTGATCTGCTTGTTTTCCTCCATTATCAATATGCATTTCAGTTTTACCACGTTATTAATCTGAATAGAATCTACATGTACTATCGTAGTATATTTTGGTATGTTCAATAAAATATGTTTAAATAATTCTAAACCCTAATAAAAACAATTGCACGCACTCACGAACGACACTCACAGAACGATTATGGCGCCCACCGTCAACTCAATAGGATTCAATTTAATTTATATATATATGTATTTAACTAGCATGTGTACAATTATTTATATATATTTCATATATTACATATTTTACATTTGCATTTATTATTACATTATAATATAAAAATAATAATACATGGGAAAATTTCACTCTTCTCTCTTAAGTACTTACCTGAATGGGATGCGATGATAGAATGGATGGAGGGTATGGCCGTTCATAGCATGGAGGAGAAAGACGGCATGGCATGGAGGGAAGGCCGGCAGACATGAGGGCATGGCCGCGATAGGCATAGACACGCGCACGATAGGAGAGGGCCTGGATCTCCTGGTTGATTTGCGGGGTACATACTACTGGCCGAATGGCCTGCAAACGCATAAAGAAGAAGAATGGGAAAATTTCAACTCTACTTTTCCATGTTATAATTATAATAATTTATATTGTTAATTGTATTTTGTTATTAATTGTATTATTTTTAATATTATTGTTAATATTGTTGTGTGTGGTGATTGACAACATTGATGATCAGGGTACTAACTGTACCTCCTAACATATTAACCTTTCCATACATACACATAGGAAGACGTATAAGACGTATAAGTGTGTTATTAATGTTATCATCGTTCGTATTATTATTCGTAGCATCTTTATAATCCGTAATCATGCTATTTAAAACTTCGCAATATTAGATTTTCTGTATTTTACATTTAAAACGGAGAGGTTCAACCGGGAGGCAATTTATTTTACTATAAATACAGAGGGAGAAAACAGTTTTGCTATGTTAGTTTAAGTAGTTTAAATAAAGGTTTTAAGTTTTACGTCGTTGCTTATATTATACCTTGTACGTTTGAGTCGGATCTGAAATCGATTAATTTATGATCGTTGAGGACAGGTATATATTTCGCATTTTATCACCTTTGATAACAAACTAAAACGTTATTCAAGGTCTTTGTTACTTATAAAGTGTAGATGTATATGTTGAAAATAATACATATCGACAATATTAAAACACCCATAAATGTTTGTGCAACAGTGCTACGGAAGTAGAGTGGTATTAGTCGGTATCCTCCCGTTTAAAATAGGAGATTGAAAAGAGTTTATCCACGACTTTCCCGAGCGATCAGTTGTGGGTGCTTTCCCCGTTTTAACAGTTACAGGAGATTTAAAATGTTTATCCACAACTTTTCCGCTTGTGATGGACATTGTGTCCCCGGGTACTTACTAAAAATATTTTACTCAGTTTTGTAGTTTTTATTCTTCGTTATTTCCAACTTATATGCGCAAATATCAATTAGATAACTTAGGCCATGACCTAATGAGCTAAGGCGTTAGGTGTGAGTTTGTTATATTTGAATTTAGGGTAAGCAGTATGTTAATACTACAGCCAGTGTCATAGTCGACTAGATCAAATTTTGTATTTGCTTGAGACGGGCGAAGTCAATTTTCAAACTAATGTAATTTATTTTCGTTTATATGCAAAATATTAAACTATTTTAACATTGATTGAATATGAAAAGTTATCAGTTATTTTACACGTCTACATTTGGTGTGCAAATTATTAATAATTGAATTGTAATTAGATTCAGACATAAGTGTGAACCATTCTTCTAAACTTCATGTAATAATTGTCTTTGAAAGTTTACATTCCAATAGCAAAATAATTTTTTTTTGACTTTTTGAATAATTAATACTATTCAAACTTCCCCTCTTCTTATCAATGGTAGAACTTGAATCAATAGGTGTTATGTCATTTAACCTTCTATTAATTATGTTAGTAAGCCATTAATAATGCAAAGTATTTTTGAAAAAAAAAAATAGTGGCCGACTCAATACTTAAGCATAGATACCTGAAAAAATTTGAATTTACATCCTTGAAATCAATCTAGTCTTTCCAGTAAATCTATCTTCAACAAAATATTGTTTCTCAGTCTGCTCATTGGTTCATCAAAAATAACAACTTCCACAGTGGCTTAAAAATCACAACACTTTTAATTAACCAAATTATACAACATCGCTTTTCATTTAACGTTAACACGTGATATAAATTCGTCAATACACTGACTTTTCTCTTATACTATCCCCGAAAATCCCCAGAGAAGTTTAAAACTAAATCGATCTAGAAATCTGATATAATCTATCGGGTGATACTATCGCAAGTATCCTCCAAAACTCACTTATTCTCGTCTTTTTATAAATCATTAATTTAACCTAACCGTGTGTAACACTTAAAATTGAACAGTGCAAACTAATCGACAAGTTTATATAAATAGCAATATTTCATTCAAGTGTGCAAGTATAAAAAAAATTTTATACTAATTTTTTTTTTATATTTTTAAATTGCTTTAAAAACAAATTATTAGGAATCTTTTATTAAATATTTAAAGTTTTTTCTTAAAAATAAACATTTATCACATACACAAAAAAAAAACTACAATGAATGTTAAAAAACTATTAACATATAATATAGTATACCCATTATTTGAATTTATTCATTAGAACTTTAAGAATCAATTTATCGAAATTCATGATTTTATAATATTGCATACATTTTCCAAAAAAGCAATTAAAAAATATGAATAATTCTTTTTATATGTTAAACAAGTTGAAATGGCCACTAATACAAAAGCTATGCAATCGTTTAATCATCCATTTCTAAAAACTTCCAGAAGAAAATATTTCTTTTTTAAATCAGAGTTTGTATCTTTTTTTTTTTTTTTTTTTTTTTTTTTTATTAGCTATTAGTTGAAAACTATGATAGCTCGACAATTACAATTGTACAGGTACAAAATTAAACATTACAATTATATGATATATAATAAAATGTTACAGTAATAATATGAATTGAAGACCTATAGGTACAGTAATTACATTTACTTACTGGCAATTGAAAATATTTTAAATCAATTTAATTATATGATAAGAAAGGTAATCAGAGTATCGGACTATGGAACAATCTGTTTATTTAAAACAGCTGAAAGGAGCGTAATGAGGGGAGTGATTAAAGAGGAAAGTTCTGATAAAAATGTAGTTAGTGGATTATCATTTGCGTGGATATTGGATAGAGGTATATTTTTGGAGTTAGTAACGGAGGCGTAAGAAGTTTTGGGAGGGAGAGGGGGAGTTTGGAAATGAAGAGAAGTGGGCACCGAAATCGGATTCTGTGGTTTTGATTGAGTGATTTTGCATCGTTTGAGAAGAGCTTTGAAAATTTGACATCCTTTGTAATTGGAAGTGTGATTACCCTTGCATAGGGCGCACTTGACTGGACTGGTTTTGGGTTTGGTGCAGACTTCGGTGTGGTGGTCACTCCCACATTTGACACACCGTGGAGGATGGTGGCAATAATTTGCGGTGTGACCGTAGTTTTGGCAGTTACGGCACTGAGGTGGACCACTCTTTGTCCTATATGGTAGTTCGACTTAGTTTGTATCTTTATTCTATATGCCTTAATAATTAATATTCTATTTCCTAATGAATCTAATTGTAAGTCTTTATAGATTATAAGTAATAAAAATCAAACAACAAATTCATACTGAAGTTTATTATTACCAAAAAGTTAATAAAATATTAATTAAATAAAAAGTGTTGCCCGGCGTACAGTATAGGCAAAATAAGTACTTTACTGCAGTTTTCTATGTTGTCGATAATTTTATCATGTACATTTTAGCTAATCTTAATAACTCCGTTCGCCTAAAGAATGTAGGTTGTTGGCACAAACCAAACGTCCAAATCTCCACTCCTTAGAACCAGTTGTGTACACAAGTTAACTACATATTTTCTCACCGAATGAAATACAATATGTATATATATATATACATCAACATAATACATTAATACGAGAATATCTGAACACAACAAAAATCGGTACAATACAAGGTTTGTCTATAAAAAATGTATAAAAAAAACATAAATTAAAATTTCTAAAATACTATTGAAATACTATTTAGAGCTAAAAGCTTAAGCTATTAGCTACTTATTATTTTTTAATAGTTTGGGGCAGAGTAGACGTTTGCACATAGTTTTTCGTTTGTTTAGGTCAATTGACAAATTTAATTTAAGTTGAATACAATTAAGTATGTATTTTTAGTACTACACACAAGTGCACGATTCGTCAATAATATCTATGTTCGATAAAACATTAACATTTTAATAATTAAAAATTAAAATGGTGAGCAAGTAGATACCGTTCTGTTGCAGAATGATAGGGGTCGAATGGGTCGCGGTCCACAAATGTGTTATATCTGAATTCAACGATATAGCATTTGTAAACGAAAAACGATTCTAAGCTGAGACGGTCAGTTCAATCACTAAGTTCATTTAATTATGAAATGTTTTTTGATATAACTATTAAATTAATTAATTTTGCTATCAGTAACATATAGTTAAAAGCATACAATAGGTTGAATTAATTTTTGCCGAAAATAGTGTGTTAAAAATTATCATCATGTGAATAAAATGTAATAATAAACGTAAAAGTTTGATGTTTATGTCCTCGCTCAAATAATGTTATTGAACTATTAAAATATGATGAATAACCGTTGTTCGTAGATTTTAATTTAAACCTTCCTAAAACATAAACTCAAAATCCAATTTTCCATCTGAAACCCTCCTCCAAAGTTGAAAATCAGAGCCTATTTTTGATTACTTATCCCTTGTCGTATAAGTGTACTCGTATACATTTACAATAAAAAAACACATATAATTGTAAAATCGATACACTCATATTATCGCTCCGTTTAAAATTTAAAACAAAAACAAAAATAACGATTTTTATTAATACGCGTCTAGCTATTTATACCAATATATTCAATATAATAATATGATGTAATAGATTTATAGGTATATAATATTAAGCATAGGTACCTTTTCACACATAATAGGCTTACGACTTCTGTTTTGACTTTGGAACGCGCTTTATGTCAATTCCATTCGCGTAAGGTCACGACGATTCATCGAGAACTCGTCGATCAGTCTTTATTCAATATTACAATTTCAAAGGTATGACGTAATCGTTTATGTTATCTCATCGATAATTTTTGTTGGAAGTAAAAAAAAATCACTTGACACTAATCTTAAAAACGTTTAAGACTGCATTACATGAACAAGGTATATAGTGTTGATGTTATACTATAATAATTTATTAATATGTCTAAAATTATATTATTATTAATTACGTTATCTAATATTTCATTTTATAATCGTTAGGTAACTGTTTCTGACAAAAGTCGAAAAATTACGTTTTCCATAAATGACTAGATAAATAATATAAATATAATAAATCATAAGTTATTTTATAGATCTCTTTATGATCTCATGTGATCTGGTTTTCTATTTTAGATTTTCAGCTGTTTTCCACTTGCAATATTTAACATTAACTATATAAAGAAATCTACTAGTTAATAGATTTAGTAAAGTATGTTACATATCTTGTTCCGAGACTTTTATTATGTTCAAATAATCAAAATGTAAAAGACGATTTAAAATCAATTATTTTCGTAAAAAACATAATTTTTAATAAACTGTCATACAATCATTTTTTTTTTAAATATTTGTACTGATTGTAAGTTGTAGTTTATACCTGCGTGCTGTATCTTATGATGACAATATTTAAAATAAATAATAAAAAGTATAAACTAATAAAATCAAGTAGTATAATAAGTGTATTGTGTTTTCTTTTCATTCTTTAAATTAGAAATCAGACGAATCAAAGAATAATAACAATAAAATAAAATTGCACCACTGAATTTATTAATTCCATGTAAATTTAATAAATTCAGCGGTTGATAATATTTTACTATCAGATAATATGTGTATACCACGGCTTGAAATACACAGCATATACATAGTATATAGTGAAACCTCTAAATAGCGGACACTTTTGATCACCGAAATTTTGTCCACACTTGGAAGTGTCCGCTATTCAGAGGAAATACATTTTTCAAGTTCATAAAGGGTAAATGTATAAAAGCAAAAAATATGTGATAGGTTAAATTAAATTATAATATTATTATTTAATGTTTTGATGATATAATAATTTCAATATTTTAACAATATACATTTAAATAAGTATAAAAAAAAAAGAAGTGCATACATACATAAATACAATTTGGTATGAAAAAAATTGGTTTTTGGACGAGTTTGTGATCGCTATACTAGGTAAACACGTTTTTCTGTTATTGTTTTGTCATTATTTTTAAATTTAAATTTAAATAGGAGTCCGCTATTAGGTTTTTCCTTTGAAAAGTAATGAAAATTTACCCAATCCCGAATAAAATCTGCTATTAAAAGGTATCTGTGAAGGTAAATTTTAATGTATTTTAAACCATCCATTATATGTATAGAAATGAGTTACAGTTAATTTTAAAATTTAAACATAATTTATTGATTTAAAAAATTCAAATTTATAAGAACTCATTTACTTTATCTACAATTGTGATGCAACATATATACTTTCCATTGATTTGTGGAAGGATCAAGGAACAATATGTGCGTTTTTTAAATGCTATAAGTAATTTTAATTTCAAACCCTTACAAATTATGAGTATAAACTTAATTGCTACATAATAATTGTTTAAAAATTTTTCAATATTGTTTGTAAATACTATTAAGTATTAATAAGTAAGAAATAGACATACAAAAAAGATTATTCATACTAAAAATGTTGATACTAATAACCCATAAGAATTTTAAATTTATAGACGTATGCTTAGTTTCTTGTAATAATATGAGAATTGCAAACCAACACAAATCAAATATAATGTTGTCTATGATAAAAACAATTTTATAGACAGATTTCAGAGACTTACTAACCAAGAAATAGATTTTTGAATGAAACTCAGAAGTTAATAATAATTTATACCTATAAACACATAAAATTACAAATTAAATGAACTTGACCCAAGTTCAATTTAGTAGGAAATTTGATATATTTTTAGTCGTTAATAATAAAATATAAAACATATTTTGTTTTGTATACAAATATAAATATGATCTGTAATTGATTATTTCTTAAATAATTTAAAATATAAATACATTATAAGTAAAAATAAATTAAATTCAATATAAAGGCAAACTAATAATTTTTAACGAGTAATATAAACATATTTTTTTCTTTATATTAACAATTATTAAACAGCCTAAAATGATGAATGACATACCAAGTGTGGTTTAATGTCATCATTTTTTAACATTTTTGATCAAATAATGAATATTGGAATAGTAAAGTACTTTGTTAAACGTTATATGTAGATTTAATTTCATTCATTAAATTATCAACTAATGTTTGTGATGTACATTTCGCCTCAACAGAAACGTTGTTTAAATTTGATTTAACCAATAAACATAGTTGTTCACTAGATGCATTGGAGCCATAAAGTGAAGCAGTCTCACCAACACGTTCCACTAATACTAGATGGAGTTTAGTGGAAAACCAATTAATAACTTGGTTAAAATTAGTGCCAGATAAAATAACTGATGATTTGTAGACTAGTTGACCATTACATAGTAGCTCAACTAATGGTACAGATGGAGCAACTTTAAGAAACATATCTGATACAGCTACAGACAATCGCCAGTCTAATTTATCTTGATGAAAATTGTCGTCTTGAAAAGTCTAATAAAACACACATAAATAATATTTTAAATTTATATTTTCATACTTGTTTAATTAGTTACAATCATGAATACAAAAATAAGCCCTGACTTCTGCGACCTATAGTTAGTATTGGTAATCAACACTGCACTGTTATGCAGCCATTAAATATTGTATTCGCAGAAAAAAAAATGAGCAATTGCCGCATGGCCAAACAGAGTTCAATACAGAATTAACAAATATTTTGTGTCTTTTAAATGCCTTAAAATATTATTTGTTTTATTTTAATACATGATAACCACTACAAAAAAACTACCGCTTGGTTTATAACAAACAGAGTTAATTTTTCATGTTTGTGACTATAATAGATTAAAATAAAGTATAATTTTTTTTTAATTCATTATCCAATGAGTAGAAAATTTTACAGCAATAGTTATGTCACATTATTTAAAATTGCTGATTTTGAAATAGAACAATATCAGCAGCATTAAAATCTAATGTAATTAAAATGGCCTATTGTAGATTTTCCAAATTTTTATAACTCTATAGTTTAAAAATAATACTTAAGTCATCACCTTAAACATAATATTTTTATTTTATTTTTTATCTACTACCCATTACCTATTAAAAGAGAGTTAATTTTAAAAATATGTACATTATACAAAAACTCTCATGCTTCATAGTATTGTCAAATTTTGATAACTACATTTTTAACTGAAATAAATTGACTTTCTACATCCTACGTTGAACATTGATTTTTTTATTTAATTTCAGATAACGGTATGTAATAATTACTAAAAAAAAGGCTTAAATTTTTTTTTTTTTTAAAGACATTAATAAAGTTTGAAATTGAAATAATGAAACATAGAGTTTAATGCAAGTCGTAGGATATTTTCCTCTATTTATTAAAAAAAATCCAAATGTTATTGATTTCTCAGGACAGGAACATTATTCCTGTGTGTTATATTTTGAAGATAAAATGATCATGATGATCCATTAATAATTGCTATAGATCTATTTGTTTTTATCGGAACATAAAAAAAAAATATTCACCACTTAAGCAAAGTTGGGGATACAGCTAGTATTATATTAGTATTAATAATTGTAATTAATTTTAAGTAGTGATATTTTCAAGTAAATCAAAATAATGTACCTAATTAAAAATATGACTCTGAATTAGAGTTGACACACTACATTGTATATTAATAAAATCACAAAAACCAAAAAACCTTTCAATATATTTCAAATTATCATTTTTTTTAAATTATAAATGTAATAATCTAAAATATTAATTACATACTTGTGCCATATATGTCAATGTCCCTCGAAGAGTATTTGGAATAGATATATTTTCTACTTGAAGAGACAAGTCAAATTCAGTTAATGAACCACACTGTATGTTATTATTAAGTTTGTACCAAGATAAAGGTTCATTTTTTCTAAATTATAAAATAAATTTACAATAGTAAGTAATTATTAATATTTAATAACTTTATATTCAGATTAAAATAATAATATATTTACTTCATCTAAAAAT
Source organism: Melanaphis sacchari (assembly GCF_002803265.2). Classification (NCBI taxonomy): domain Eukaryota; kingdom Metazoa; phylum Arthropoda; class Insecta; order Hemiptera; family Aphididae; genus Melanaphis; species Melanaphis sacchari. Next base: position 1,983,020 of record NW_020271547.1, on the reverse strand, counting down.
TGAATGGCAGTGGAATTATTCACATCAATTTCAATGTTTTTGATCAAACAATTATTACCCACATTTGTGAGACGAAAGAATACAGTCGCTAAATTGCTTAATTCATTTTTTGGATCTATTTTGTACTCCTTGACATTTCAATATTGAAAAATAGAAAAAAATGTATAATTAATTCAAGATAATATTAGCACAAACTTTTTGAAATAAAATAGATAAATTTAATTAATTTATATTATTAATATATTTACCAAAAGTATGTATTTGTCCATTGCTAATTTGATAAACGATAAATCTTCTGCTTGTACAACTTCTTTGGATGGTGTGCAAATCCCCAATGCTTCTTCATAACCTTGTTTAATTTCAATCAATTGTTGATCACTTTTATCTAATTTTCTTAATTTTTTTGATTTTTCACTCTTCTTCTTTTTTTCTTTTTCCTTCTTCTTTTTTTTATGTTTTTTTTCTTCAACTAGTGGTGGGGGGCGTTCAATTTCAGGAATATCTAAATCAATATCTAATGCAGTATGTGGGTCATTTATGTCTTTTTGCACATCTATGGCTCCATCAGAATCTTCAGCACCGTCTGGCATTTCTCCTATATCTCGATTAACTACCATTTCAATTGCAATTTCTTCATCTTCTTCTTCAAAATGGTTAATTCCTTTTTTCTTTTTTTTAGACTTTTTTTTATCTTTTTTTTCCTTTTTTGCTTTAATGTATTTATCAGATGATACAAAACCTGATACATTTAATGAGGTAGGCAGATCTATGGATGTGATAGGAATTTCACAAGTTTGATCAATACTTGAGTTTAATTTCAAATAATTGGGATTATTTTCTTGTTCATAAAGTCGAGCTTTTCTATTCTAAAATTTTAGATAATAATTTTTAATTACTGATACATTATAAATTAAAAATATTTACCTTTTCTACTTGATCTGCTGTATTTGACATATTTTCTTCTTCTTCTTTCTTATCAAAACCACCCAAATTAAAAAAATTGGAATGATCATCTGACTGATTGTCATCTTCACTTTCAGAAGAACTTTGTAATGGCTCATTGATCCATTGATCCAAATCCAACCTTAGTTTTAAATTTTAATTAAAGTTATAGTTAGTTATGATATATTATTAATTAATTAAATAAGAACATACCCTTCTGGTACTTGCACTTTGCGTTGGGCCTTAGGTGCAACTGGGTTTAATTCTCCATTAAATAAATATGCTACTTGAGTGCATATATCATCAGCATTACCATTTTCTAACTCCTTATGAATGTAACTGATTAACTGCAATGCAGCGCTTGCACGTTCTTGAACTTCTAGATCTCCACTAGATACATATTGTGCCAATTTATCTGATACTCGTTTGCACACCTACACCAAATGCTTGTTAATTTTTTTTTTTTTTTATAATAATTAAATAAGAATTATACTTTAATTGATTGTTGAATATCTCCTTTAGACAATATTATAGACAATACTTTCATTATATTTTGCACATAGGCAGCTTGAATATGGCCTGGTAGTGAATGCACTTTACCAGTTAACATAGAGAAAAGAGTTTCTTCAGGTTTTTCTAGTTCACTATAACAAATAATTATAACTTATAAAATATAAACAAGTTTAAAAGACAACTAATTGCTTACTTGGCATATTCTCCACATATCCAAGCTGCAGCATAAAGCACATTAGCCATATTCGAACCACCAGAAGGTTGCATAAACATATGAGCATTATTAAGAAGTAGAGACATCTGTCCAACAGCAAATGGCCTTATAGCTTTAACTCTGACAGCAACATCCAACATTTGATGCGCTAACAAGGGACCATGTTTCATGCCTTCTACTCGAGCCAACTCTACTAAGACACTAACATACCTGAAATTATATATAATATTTAATTTAATTTAAATTGAATACAAAAAAAAATTAAAATCAGACCATTCAAAACTTGTAATAAAATGATAGTTATCTTGTGAACATATATCAATTATTTTGACGAGCAACTCATCACGATAAACTGTGCCTTCTGCTTTATCCATATGAACCATGAGTTTTTTTACTATTTCCATTAGATTTTTTTTTGAGACCTGAAATGAAATAATAATATATAATTAAAAATTTACAAAGATAATTGTTACAAATTCACCATTCCGTAAAGAAGATCTAATGCTCTAAGTCTGATCGATTCATCTTTATCATCCAAACAGATCATAATCAAATCTTTATGAGCTTGAACTGACTTAGGGTGAGTTTTTAATATTTTAGACATAGCTAGTAAACCCAAGTATTTCACTAAAACATATATTCAGTATAAAGTAAGATAAAATAAAAATAAAACTATGATATGCTTACAGTTCTGGTCAGAATCTTCGATTAATATTCTTAATTTTTGAACACATAACTGAAATAAAATTTACTATTTAGTATATTATGTTTAAATGTATATCAATTTTATTATTTTCATGATATATTTCAATACATTTTTAGGCACTTAAAGTTAGATATTTTTTTTACTTTTAAAATGTTAATATTTTTTTATAGATAATAAGAATAAATTGAACTTAAATTGTATTAATAAAATAATTGTTAAACTATCATAATCACTGACTAAAAGCTAACCAAATAAAAAAAAATTGAACTAAAATAAAAAATAAAATGATATTACCACTATTTAATATTTCTTCTAAATAAATTACCTACCTAATAAAATAATAAGTAATTAATGAACTAAGAAAATTATTAAATACTCCGTATAACATTTTAAAATATAATTTAATATACAACATTAACAGAAAGGGTAAACATTTTTAAGAATAAATAACTTACTTTAAACATCTAAAATGTAAAAAAAAATATAAATAATAGATAATTATCTTATATTTAGACTAAATAATTTTTAATGCATACATTATATGTTTATTAAACTGAAGTTTTCACCTCATATGTACACTTATTTTTATCTTTAAAATATCTATTCAAATTCTCACTTTTAAGTATACTCAAGACCATGTTATCAAATACTTTTTTTTAAGAAATTAAATTACCCAAATTAGATCTTTTTAACCAAGACTAACCTTTTTTACAATAAATTGTTAAGCAAATAAATATCTCAAAAAAATTAATGTACATAAATCAAAATTAAAATTAGTAGTTCCTAATTAAATAAACTTTATGAACTAAGAATACACCTTAATAATGATTTGAATTAATAATTTAGTATAATAATATTTTTTATGATAGCCTCTATATATTTTAGATAAATTATCAAGGAATACTATCTTTAGTATGTTTATCAAGTTAATAACTCAGAAAATAATTATTCAAATTGTAATTTAAATTATAAGTACATAAACATTTAAAAAAATCTTTTGTTCAACTTTTTGTAGTAAAAAAAAAAAAGAGAAATCATCATTTGAAAAAAGAAGTTTGTATAACTTCAAGAAACAAATTAAACAACACAAATATCTAACTATTTGAAAATATTTTCTATAAGTATACTTAAAAATTCCAAAACCCAGAATATAAATAAATACATTAAAAGTAAAATGGAGTTGAGCATACTTGGTAAATCATCTAATAAAATTACAATATAATAAAAAATATATTACTTGAATGGAAGCACTATGATTTGGCATACCAGATGAAATTGAGATAAGAACTGTAAAAATTAACATAATATTAAATAATAAAAGTTAAGAAAATTATATAAAAATGAATTAAATATAATCTGAAAAAAGTAAATAGTACATAGAATAATACATTAAATACAGACTTAAATTCACATCTTGCTTTAAATTATTAATTTTTTTCATGTAAGAATAATAGGGTACTTACCAGCAATCACAGTATTAATGCATTCATATAATAATGACATGGCGGAGGTACTGAAAAGAAACAATCAAAATTTAGTTTTTTATTTTTAAGATTTACTTTTACACTTAAAAATTATGTCAATACATGTTTTACAATTTTAAAACTATTAACTAATTTATCTAATCGGACTTATTTGGATTTTATCTAAACATTTTAATAGTGAACACAATAATTTAAACGACAGGTATAATTATTCTATAAATGTTTTAAAGCAACATAAAATTATATTTTAGCAATAGAAATTGACAACTTGACAACTAGTAAATAGGTATCCTAAAAACATATGAAGGAAGTTTAGAGGAAAACTTAAATAGTTATTATACATGAATTTATAATTTATGTTTTTACTGGTTAATTATTATTGCTAGGACAATTAAAAATAAATCCATAATTATAAGAATGCGATTAATACTGAATACCAATCTAGATTTACAAAGCATATTCATGTTTTTACAATCCTCAAACATACCATCTCCAAAAGTGAGAAATGTCCCTCAATTTATTTTGTCCATTTATAGGACTATTTGATAAAACTGAATTGTTTTTAGTAAATCTATTATCAGTCCTAATCCTACAAAAAATAATCCTTAATATATATATTTAATGAGTAGGTCTAAAATATTTTTAGAAAAATTAAAATAATTTATTTTATGAACCTAAAAGACTTTAAAAATATATTGAAAATAGCAATTAAAACCAACAATAGATAAAATCAAAAAAAATTAATCAGCTGATGTTTTTACCTGTGGATTAAGTTAGTTAGCGGCTCTATAAGTTTTTTTCCAAGACGTGGTTCAAGTGGGGTCAATGCACCAAACTAAAAAAAAAATGAATGATAATCATATACTAAAAAATTTATACTTAAAATATTACCAATTTAATTATTTTGATCAACATCCAATTATTAGTAGACGATGTCATTAATTTAAAAAAAACAGGAGCTAAACTCAAATAATTTTTTGGATTTTTTCTAGCTAATTCACAGACTACATTAACAGCAGCTGATTGAACACCACAATCCATGTCTTCTAATTTATCCTTTAAACGTGGAAATGCTGGTCTCAATGCTTCCGGAAATCGAAGGAATACTTTGTACATCATAAGCACAGCCTTTTTTCTTAAATATGGCTTTGTTGACGACAACTACAAAAAACAAAATTTACTTTCTACTATAAGTATTTATTAAAATATAAATTACCAATGTCATTATATCATTAGCCAAGTCTCTTGCTAAATCCGGACTAATAAAACAAGCAAGTGCAGAAAGAGCAACACCAGCATCATATTGATTTTGGCTATTCAAATCCTTCCGTATCATATTTGTTGTCAGCATCAGTAGCTAAAATATATTACAAACATAGAAAAGTGTACACAGTTATTAATAATAAATTATTTTTACATACATCTGTATCTGTATGGAAGCTCTGAGATGAAGCCAAGTAACCAATCCTTTTATAAGTAAATTTTGAAGAGCTCATAACTTCAATGATGTTAAACCCAGCCCAACTAATATCATATCCTAACATTTGTAACTGAAAAAAAGTAATAAAAATATTAATTTGATCTTATTTTATATTAAAAAAATTATTACATATGTGAGTTTAGCCACAGCTGTTGCTTTAACTGCTATATTCTCTTGCCGTAATTCCTGTTTAATCTCTTCCATACATTGTGCAATGTACTTCGCCTGCATCAGAATAATAATTAATTTAATAAACAAACACATTAATTAACCATGATATTAAAGTTAATCGATTTTTTTTTTCCCCCAATTCAATGTACATACCTCATTTTCTTTACTATTGCGGATACCGCGTACAAGATCAGTCAAATTCTTGTCAAACATCCGTTCAATATTGCCTCTGACTTTTTTCAAAGCCATTATTATAGAAAAAAAAAAATAGCAGATAATAAAACACTTTGGTCAGGTAGTAGTGTTCTAATAAAAAAATTATAGCATCTGTTGTTATGATCTGTTTATCATTTATCTGCAGCTTTTGCCGAATGCAAAAACCGACGACAATATGTTACAATAACGAACAAACATCGTAATTATTCGCAAGACATTAACGAACCCGCAAATTTCGGAACCTACCCGTTGTGTTGCATAATTAATTATTTATTATTATCAAACATTTGATGGCCCAAATGGGCACCTTTATATACGTGGATTGACCGGAACACGCTATAATCAGTAGGTAATGTATTATTGTACTAAACAGTTAATACTAATGCGGTGGGGTTATCACCATCGTCATAATGTCAAGAGATAAAGATAATATGATATGATGGATGAAAAAAAAAATTGTGATTATGCCACGCCACCACCGGGCACCGAGGAATATGTATATTATCATTATTATCCACCACGGTTTACGGCTATTCTCTTTCACTATAATAATAATAAAATTATTAATTTGTGGTTGACGAACAAAAGTTCGTGTTACTCATTTCAATTATTTTTAAGTGAGTAAATGACACGTTACCAAACGCAATGTAAATAAAATCTACATCGCGCGCTAGTACATCTATAGGTGCTACTAGAGAATTCAAACATTGGGAGTGCTGAAATTAATTAGGGCACATAAGCCTAGGGGGAGGCTACGTCCCTGAACTCCCAAACGCCATTTCAATATATATTTTTAAATGCCCTTAAAAACTAATATTTTAGTAAACAAACGATAACATACCTAATTTGTTCGTTAAATTATAATATAAATTATTTCTATTAAGGTACTAAGTAACAAACAAATTAAGAAAGAAAAATTTTATTTGTTGACTTTTATTAAAATAATTATACAAATTATTAAAAATTTTAATTAAAAATTAAAAATATTAATTATGTTTAAAGGTTTAAAAATAAATAGATAGTAAATACAAGTAACAGGTAAATGTTAAATTTATGTTATTTAATTTACTTAGCTTCATCAACCTAAATAGCAAAAACCTCTGCATTTCTAATTTCTTTAATAATTATTTCCCTAGCATAATCAACACTAATTTATATAATTTCTTCTTGAACTTTTCAACTCGTTTGGTTGATTTTTAAACTAAATATTGACCATTTATGGTAACATACCTGGATGTCCTACTGTAATATTTTTATCCAGTTCACAAGATGAACTTTAACAAAGGGTTCCAACTTCCAGAGTCATAAATATTTTTATCTTTCTCAAACTGATTATTTATTCTGTTTTTATTATTATTCAAACAAAAAATTACATTTTGAAAATAAAATACTTCAAACACTTTACATGAACATAAAAGACTACATTATAATAAAGCAAATACTTTATTTAAAAAAACGTAGAAATCTTCAAATGTGTTACATAATTGTAACGAACAGGCAATAGCTTAGATAGCAAGTAGCAACTATACTATACGTCAGTACGTCAATATATTATAATATAAATATACCTACATTATTATTTATATTTTAATAAACGTTAATCATATTATGTTTGAATAACAAATGCGTGAAATAACAAACATTAAATTTGGGACTGTTCAAATTAACTATAAACAGTATAAACATTAGTGATTATTGATTACTGATTAGTGACAATATTTCTTAGGTAGTCTATAAATAACCTATCGGATTTTCATTCTAATGTAGGTACAATAACAAATTAACTCAATCAATTTATCTGTCCGAATTTATTTATTCGTCATTACCTGTACGGCTGTACCTACTTTTACATGTTATTTTTCAAATTTTGGTATTTTTGAACTAGGGCTACAGAACATTACCACGCACCCCCTCCACCTCCAGTTACACCTTACACCTATGAATAAATGGGCATACGAACTTATTGACTATTATATCTCGGAGTTCGATTTTGCTCCGATACGAGTCGAAATCTTGAAACTTGGTAAATAGCAATAACAAACAGATTACATATAGATTATAGCTGGGTTACTCAATGATGTACCATGGGGAATGGACTATGGACATCTTATGCCTATGCGCAATGCGCAAAGAAAAATTAACACTTCTAAACTTGCAGAGAACGTCTTTTACAATAAATAATTACCTACTCAAATAGGCGATCAAACAATAGAGTTGTATTCCAAAAATTACTGTACATAGTATGACTAAATGAGTAATAAAGTGCTTTTAAAGCATGTGGACAACTCTAATAGCTTTAATTTATAAAACCTACTATAGATAAGCCAGAAGCTTTGTTTTGAATATTTAAGAAATGCTCATTAAATAATAGAAATGCATCAGATATTATACCTAGGTTATTATTTTTGTAAACAGTTAGGACGAATTTATTAAAAAAATATAATTGGTATTGCATCTGGACCGAGACATGTTCTATACTTAAACAGTTGAGCTTATATATTATTTAAAGTTAATGTACAGTTATTAAAATCAACAGAGAGAAAGTTAATATTTTCAATACTAGAAAAAAAAACTGTGTTACAACTTACTAATATTCGGTTAGTCAAATACCTATACTAAAATACTAAATAATAATAATTGAGCAAAACAGTTGGAAATATCAAAGCCATCACAATATTTTATGTTATTAATAGATTCTGAAATTTGACCTTTATTACCGATTAATTTCCAAAATAATTTTAGATTAATTTTTATAGAGTTTTAAGTTTTGGAGATAAAGTTATTGTAATCAAATGTATTTTGTAACTTACATTGTGCACGTACATTAGCTAAGAATTGGTTGTAATTTTACCTATTGGATTAGAGATAATTTATAAACTTTAATTAAATAAATGGTATATTTTCTTAATTTTATTTAACCACTATGGATATTTTAGTGTATATAAATATTTCTTCGGATATGACGAATCTATAATTTTAAAAATTGTTCGTAAAAAATATGAACTGCATTATTAATATTTAAATTGTTGAGTATATCATTCCAATCTACTGAAGCAATTTGCGATTTTATATTATCGTACCTAGTAATATATTATAGCATAGTTATAAATTTGTTTTATATAATTAAAAAGTTAAAATAATAAGACTAATATTTTAATTTAAAGTACTGGATGATAAATACGATCACAGAGAACATTATTTATATAATTATATCTGAAAAAAACGAGAACCAGCGTTGAACCTAACCAAACGATTATAAACCCAATTATGTTGAGTTAAAAATTAAATTAACACACAAAAGACTAATTAAAATATTTGAATTGAAATTATTTAAATCAGATAAATTAGAAATAACACTGTTGTTTGCAGAAATCTATTGAATATTTGGGAGATTGTAAATAGTAATCATCTTATATTAACAATAATTTAAAGTTAGATTTACATTTTAATATTTTATAATACCTACCACCTACGTGAGATTATCTATTACATCGAAACGTTTATTATGTACAGTTTTATCAGACTTGGTAGGTATTTGGTGGTAAATACACTATACCTATAATCAATGAAATTGAATTATGATTTATTTCTTTAAACAATTGTTTAATTTGTCATTTAGATATAGGTTGGGGAACTTGTTCTTAACTACGATAAGTATACCCCACCTATTATGTCAATACCACGTAGCTATGTTATTGTTGCATCTATCGTATCTACCTAATGAAGTATTTGGTATAGAGTCCAAGTTCAGCGTCAATTACGTTGCTTGACAACCAGGTTTCAATCGTTTCAGATAAGATAATAAATATTATTAAATAATAATAATCGAAACCATATCGGCAGTAACAAAAGATTTCAGAGATGTAGGAGCCATAAATTGGCATAATTATAATATAATGAATATTCATAACAATCATAACACTCATAATTCATAAATTTTCTATAAGTATAATACCACAACGAAAAAAGGTCGAAATAGATAAGATTTTAGGTATACTGTATACGTATATGACACACGATAACCCACAAGAATACTACACAGCGGTCTGGCCACCGCTGAATCGCAACTTAAGTGTAGGTAATAAGTAATAACTAATAAGATTTTCAATTGATAATATATTTTGGAGGCTGAGGTTTTATTTAATAACTTTAGACTTACTTGAGAAAAACATCAACTATAATAGGTTCTAATGCTCTAGTAACAGTAATCTTGGTTTAAAACTAATTAGATTCAATTTGTATGTAAAATAAAAGACATAATATTAATACATTATTATGTTACTTAATTGTTAAATGTATACCACAATTATTAACATAATAAATTGTAGTCATACAAAAAAAATTAGATATATAATACACAATGATCAAAGGGGTCACAAAGTAATAGCTAGTGACTACGTAGATATTTTAACAATGTAAAAATTAAAGAAAAAAAAACATGTTCCTCAAAAAATAAATTCTGGTTACAGCATTGATAATAATACAAACTACGTATTATATTTTTCTGCTAAAAAAAAAACCCATTTTTAAGATAAATCCACCGTTACATATTGGTATGTGGTTATCTATAAACAACAGAAATTAAATTTGATTTTTGATCAATCAATTTTCAACTAGACAACGGTTTTAAATTTTCTAAAACTATAAACTAGAGAACTAGATTATAAAGCACTAGACTATAAAATTATTATCATTAATAAAATATAGTTACATAAACAGTTCATTGAGGTTATCACTAGGCACTAGCAAATGCTGGTGCAGACGTGCAGACGTATGTTGGTACCTGGTGCCATAAAGGTAGATGCCACAGACTTCATACCAGACCTGATTGTCACTGACTATAATATAATGAATATTATAGCTTAAAGACTAAGGTAAGTAGTAGGAGGTACTTACCTATACAGTATACCACAGAATAAATTAACGTACTAATCCTAATATATACTAATATATTATACTAATTTATACCTACTCTAACAAATGTTAAAACTCGTATTATCACTATCATTGGCAACTAAATACATTTAACACCACAGACTATATTATATACATTTTACATATACGCATTGAGCCATTGAATATTGATAACTAGGCATGAACGCATTGAATATTAATAATTGGACATGGACGCATGATGCATTGGTGAACGGTTTCAAAAAAAAAATCTTTTTTAAAAGATTCCTGAAAAAAATCTCCAGTACGAAATTATAGGGAAATAAAGCAACGAACATGTTAAATTTTAATAAACATAATAAAAAAATGGGTATGCCGTATGCGAGTACTGCTATGCTATAAATTAGGTTTCGAAAGGATCACTGTAATTGATGTGTTAAATTAAAATTAACAAAACACTATTTTGAGCTGATACAATCTATACCATACAATTTATTAGAGCAATTTTACTATTATAGTATTACGGTAGGTTAATTAAATAATTGTTTCTAAAAATATTGCATTTATTATAATATTAGTATTTGTTACCTATTATAATAAATATGTACTACTATATTTATACCATATTTTATTTTTGTTTGAGTAAATACCACCGTATACCGTAAGTCCGTAAAACAGTGTTAACAAGTTTATGTCTTATATGGTATTCATATTAATGGTAATAACATAAACATTTTAAGACACTAAAAATATACAATAAATTAGGCAACTCTCTTAAAATTGTTGTATTAAAAATCAAAAATCTTTCTTTTAAAAACTTCCTGACAAAGTTATCAAACAAATAATAGCAGTATTTGGAAAGTCTCCAAGCAAGTACTTTATTATTAAGTAATAACCCCATCTATTGAAAAATCTGATGGAAGTTTTGCCTTATCAGACTGAGAAAGCTGAGGTATTTGAAAACCATTTATTTTGTTTTCCAACCTCACCAAGATATTTCACCTGTAAACTTAATGCGGTTCTTATAGGTATTTTGATTTATCTTTACCAATATAGGTACTCTCCAAATTAAACATATTTTGACGAGCGACATTTAATTTAACATTACAAAATACTCTCTTAAGAAATCGCCGGGCTTCGATCTAACAATTACTGAAGTGACTAAATACCTTCCAAACCCACAATCGTTCTACTTATTCATATTATTAATGTCATACTGAGATTGTTATACTTCCCAATTTTCACACTTATCGAAGTTCTTTAACATCACCCTTTTCCCAAAACCAAATAAGCCTCTTGGCTTGCAATAATATGTATGTAAACCTATTAGCATATTGCCATTTTTTACCAAAGTTCTTGAAACCTTTTTACTGAAGCACATACTTCCCCTAATTAATGAAAATAAAATTCTACCTATCAATTTGATTTTCTCACACATTCAACTATTCACCAAGTACATTGACTAGTTAACTCAGTTTCTTTTGCACTTGAAAAAAAGTCGTAATGTTCCTGCGTTTATATTGATATCTAATAGGTCTTCGATCGAGTTTGACATGAGGAACTGCTAGACAAATTAAAGAAATTTTTGTCCCCAACTTAATATACTCTTCTTAAGTCATATTTAACCGATCGTTATTTTCAAATCTATATATTCTAATATAGCAAATATCAGAATTGTTGTTCCATAGATAGACATCATTTTCCCAATACAGTATAACATCATATATATTCATATATATGCTTTAGATCAACCAACCACGCCCAACATAATAGTAGCAGACTATTAAAATTATCAAATTATTATATCTATAAATGAATATCCCATTGTCGCATTGCATAACCTACAAAATCATCTTTCTCTTATGGATATCTGGTATAATAAGTGCAGGATTAAGATTAATCAAACACTAAATCAAATCACACAACTTTTACTTTTCAGCTCGGACAATGTCTAACCGTTACTTTCTACGGTACTCAAATTCCATCTACTCAGACTGAAAAGTATCTTGGCTTGACCCAAGACCAACGACTAACCTTGGGCCATCATAAGTGTACAAAAAGACTTCAACTAAACCTACGACTTGGTATGCTTAAAACTTTACTAGCTAATAACAAACACGCCAACCTAAATATGAAACTACTAATGTATGAATCCTTCATCAAAGCCAATGGCCATTTGGATTTATGATCACCAATTTTGGGGAAATGCTAAAAAATCAAATACAAATCAAATTTGAACTTTTCAAAATATTACATTAAGGGAATTAACAATTCACCCATCATATGTATCAAATAATACCCCCAATAATGATGAAAACCTGTAAAAAAAGAAGCAAAACATATTATAAAAGATTTCACAATCGCCTAACCTCTCATTTCAATCTCTTAATTAAAGTTCTCTTAACAAATGTTATTTCTTGTAATCTTCCAAGTTGACACTTAAAGCAAAATTAGTATAGAGATCTTTTAACTTAATCAGAAAAAAAATAAAATAAATTAATTTAAAACAATTACTAAGAAATGTCATCATTGAGTAACTTCTTTAATCAAGTATTCATGTGATTTATATTACTTTAGCTAATACTTTAATTAAACATATAGGAACCAGATTGGGTAAATATCAATAAAGAAAATAATTAAATTAAAATATTTAAAATAAGTTAATAGTTAATTTTTTTTTTTTTTTTTGTAAGAATTAAGTTAAAATTTTTATAAATTCATCAGAATCATGAAAATGTGTGAATTATTTTGTAGTTACAAAATTAATATAAGGTTTCTCATTAATTTTTTTTACTAGAATTTAAGAATTTTGAACTTTGGTTATTCAAACGTAAAATAACAACTAATTGAACTACATTTAATTTAATTTAAAAAAAATATTATTATTTTATTAAAAATAAACAATAAAAAAATTACAAAAAGCTAGACTAGATTAGAAACAAATATATAAAATTAATATCCCACCAATAATAAGTTGAGAATTTATGATAATTAGTGATACCTAAATCACAAGTCTGTGAATTATAATTTTTAACACATCACTTTTATATAAATTATAATATTTATGTTCAAATCAATTTATTACTATTACATGAACATTGAACACACATCATCAACATAGATTATTCATACAAATAAATAAAAATTCCGATATAATAATTTTAAGTATTTTTTATGTATATACATCTAAATATAAAAAAACAACATATAGTAATTAACAAAATGTAAAAAAATTAAACTTTAATTTATGACTATATTTAAAAAAGAATTTAATTATTATACATTGCATAGAAATAGTCAAACTTAAATTAAAAACATAAATGATCTAGTCAGTCTAAAATAAATCAAAATTATGATTAATTTTTAATACTTAACATTAAAAATATAACAACTTTAAACTAAAAATTATTGACAGTTAAAGTGTTATACTAAAACAAAACAGTAAACATTTTCCATGTTACCTATTTTGATTTGTGATTAATTTGTTCTGAAAAAAATATTATATTTCATTAATTAAATTAACATAATAAAAATAATTAAAATCTTAAAAACATTGTTCACATGCATGACGTGTTATCTTCAATATGTAAAAATTATTTGAGTTTATCAGAACCAATTTTTGGTTGATAGCTTAAATATTAGAGTAAATTTACTTAATCTTAAACTTAAAGGTAAGAACATTATCAGCTATGTATAGATGTTTGGTTTTTTTTAAATTTTTTAATTTCTAAGTAACGTTGAGCAATATTTTTATCAAACTATAAATTCTTTATTTCAAAATCTATTAATGTTTTTGAAAAAAAATTATATTTTTTATTGTTATGACTATTTTTTTTCTTTTTTGAATGACAAAATATATTTTTAATTTCATATCCTGAAGCAGAATATTTTTTGGCGTATTATAATACATAAAAATTGAAATGTAAATGAGTAATTTATGAGTTATAATTTTATAAATATTTAAAGTTTAGGTAAATGGAGTAATAGGCTAACATTTGCAAAGTATCCTTGTACCTCTCTACTCCGCTAACATAAACATTAAATATTTTATTTTTTTTAATTGGTTTTATTTTAAAAAATTACGATTTATATAGTTTGTACAATAAGTAATATTTATAATTTACAGATAGTTACAGTTAAATGAGTTTATATTATATACACGAGGAAGAAATCACACAAATGCAATACCTCTTATCCTATTATTAAGTGTTTAATCTGTAAATTGTGGCACCAATTTCTTTAGAAGCATCTAGTTGGATTACCAGGAAGTATAAGTGATGCTTACTTGTTGATAAGTTGGTTGGTAATATTTTATAATTTGGCATGAGCGTTAAATAGTAAAAAAACAGTAGGTAGTTTTAATGATAGAAAGTATTTGAGGTTGGAATTTAAGGACTAATTTGAGCCAGACTAGGGTGCATCAGGAAAAAATGTAAATACTTATAAGTAGAGCTAGGATTTTAATAACTTAAAAAACCTAAAAAAATGACCTAATAAAAACTAAAAAATGATCAAAAAAAAAAAAAATACTCAGTAAGAAAAAATGACCTCATAAAATGATCGAAAAAAATATAATTATATTAATAAATTAATAAATAATAATTAATATGTATAAGTATACAAATAAATTCATCTTCTGGTATAATGGCCAGTGTCATTTGTTCTGAAATTAATATATTTTGAAGCATTAAATATTTTTAGAAAATATGTTTATAATTTTATTTTAATGTTGTATCTTTATATGTTTGTACAACAATTTATAACGATCAATAACAACCATTTAAAATTTTAAAAAATTAAAAATTAATAAAAATATAACCTAGATTTCAATAAAGTATAATAAAATGACCAAAAAATTGAAAACATGCTAAAAATGACCCTAAATTCAAAAAAGTACAAAATATGCAAAAATATGCAAAATAAAAACTATATATTTGAACTTGTAGATGACCAAATCACATTTTGTGCTTGAAAAGCTATATCCTGTAAATCCTAAAAAAAAGTGTAAAATCCTATACTATCTTAGCCCTGCTTATAACTTATAACACATACTACTCGTTTAAATTTCAATTTATATGTATCAAATATTTTTATATTTACTCCAAAAAATATTTTGTTTTAGAAAATGTAATTAAATAGTATGTTATTGTTTAAAAAAATAAAAACTTAAAAAATGTAGTTTTTCTTTAAAAATATTGTTTTAATTTGACTAGAAATTATGTAAAAACAAAATTTTATAAATGTTGATAGATTTTGAAACAATGAGTGTTGTTCAATAAAAGAATTGTCCTATAAATTGAAAAGGATCAACAAAACAATTGACAATTAAAAATCGAAAATTTTCTTAAAGTTAGATAATAGTAACCCTTTACTCTAATATTAAGCTAACAACACATTATTAGTTGTAAAGAACTCAAATTTTAAATGTTTTACGTTTATAAGACAAAGATAACACATGCATAAGTTCTTTTAAAATTAATATTGAATTTAACCAATGGTGGTCTCATTGTTGGTCATCATAGTGTTAATTGATGATGTTAAAATATGTATAACTAAGTTTTTGTTTAGCTCATCATAAACAAAGTTCTGATATTCTGTTTTAAACCATGATTTTAAGATATATATTGTAGGAAATTAAAAATTGATAATATAATTAAAAATCATACATACCGTTAGGTTTTCTTTTATAAACTTCTCCAAACCGTGACATATACTTTCTGATATATTCGGCAACTTTATCTTTTGTACTATCACTTATTTTTAATTTGTCCACTTTTTTTAATTGTAACTCTTTCAACAAAACATTTTCATTAATCTGCAAAAATAATATAGTGTTATCCATAAAAAGTGTTAAAATTAATATTTTTTAGTTACTTTTTTAGCAAGATATTTAAAATCTTCATCACTTCTTATACGTCCTTGTTGACAGGTCTTTTTAGCATATGATCCTAATGTCTTTACTATAACAGTAGCCATTGAATGATAGTAATCAATTACTTTCTTCATTTCCTTTCTATTATCAGGGATAAGTTTTAATACATCCACAGATAAAGACATCATACTTATAGGTATTTTATGTTTTCTTTGACTACGTAATTGGTCTAATTCAATAGACTTATCTCGTAAATGAATGCGCCTATTTCTTGATGCTTTGAATTTTGCAACAATAGGTGGAATAATTTGATCATTAGTTGAATCAAGACCAGGAATTTGCAAATTATCACCATTTTGAATATCAGATGTAGAAGGCTGAAAAATAGATTTAGGTTCATTTCGTATTTCAAATGGATGACATTTCATTAGAGGCTTTTGTTTCACAGTATTTTGATTCAAGTTAATTGGTCTTACTTCTGAGTGTGACAAATTTGGTGATGTCTCACCTTCTATCCAGAATGTAACTCTTTTTTCTTTAGGTCTTTTTAAATAATCATCCACATTAATACTACTTTGTCTCTTTAATGCTGATTTTGTTATATTGACGAGACAATTTTTTAACGCTGAACGATGTATACTACCTTTACGCATTATATTACGTTTTGTAGCTGGTATTTCATTACGGTTTCTTTTTAAACCTTTCAGTTTGATTCCCCATTGTCGTTTTAAAACAGGTGCAAAACCATTTTTAGTTTTTATGTGACCAACTGTTTTTTTTAAAACTTTTGGTTTCATATTATTGTACAATTCAATTTCTTTGTCAGTTTCATGATATGTAATTATATTTGAGTCGAGAGTTTTTGAAACAAATGTTTTTGGTACAGAGTTCTCATAATCGGGTACCAATACCTTTTTTAATAAAGAATTAAATATGGCATTTGCAAATTTATTTTCTTTAGATATTTTAATTTTCTCAGGAATTGGCACCAGATCTTCACTTAATGTTTTTGAAGTCATATTAGTTTCTTCGTTGATGAAAACAATTCTATTATTTTTATCACAAATAGTTTTCAATTTTATCTCAGACGAGGGTATCTTTTCAATTTTTGTATTACTATTTTTTTGTTTTAAATTTTTTACAGTAATTAATTTTGATGGCTGATTTTTAAAAGAATTACTAATAACTTTAATTCTTGCCAATAAATCTGCACCAGATTGCACAGCTCTAATACAAGGTTTCTTGGAATGTTCTATTTCTGAATTAACAACTTTATTTTTATCAGGATTATAATGCTTGCGTAAACTGTCATTGATTAAATTAAAGACATTAGTTTCAGCTAACTTAATTAAATTTTTTGTTGGAGACATATTAGGTGATTCAATATTTTGATGAACAGGCTTATTGTTTAATAAAGTGATATTTTGTAGTTGTTTTATTGATGGTTGACTAGATGTCTGTGGTGGATGAGTATTGGAAAATATTGGTTGATTAACTAGATGATAATTAGACAAAGCTTGAGACTGTACATACGAATACTGAGGAAACTGAATTAATGATTGTTGTAATGCTTGTGGTGGTATATAATTCAAACTAGAATTTGTTACATTATAATTGATTATTGAATCTGAAACAGAACATTATATATAATCAAGCATATTAACATATAAATAATTTAAAATAAAGTACATATAAACACATGTATTCTATAAATGTATATCTCAAAAATATTTATTAGTTTATTAATATGATATATATTGAACATATAACATAGGGAGAGTAAAGTATAGCAATGAATGGAATTTAAATTAAATTAGTCAATATCAATATATTTTTAAAGAAGAATGTTTTCACATGGTTCTATATTTATTGTTCTTTAATTTAGAACTTAAAAATATTAAGAAATATTAGTTATATAATAATTATTGTATTTAATATAGAAATTTAAAAAAATATTCAAGTATGGTAAAATAATTATATTACTTTGATCTATATGTGTAGCTTGTGATGAAAAATCCCATCTTGTCTGTTCACTAATTCCATTGTTATTGTTAAATGTTAAATTATTGCAATTATGGAAATTTAATATCTGAGAATGCTGTAAATAATTTTCATCAAGGTTTTTATTTACTACTCTTTCATTTTTTTCGTACCAATCATCCATCACTTTTTTCTTAAACCTAAGTCAGAAAAAATTAGTATGTCAAAAATATATTGTTGCTAAAATAATTCTTACATTTTTTGACGTTCTTGATCCACTTTAAATCGATTTTCTTTTCTTAATTGTGTACGATCTAAAAATATTGTTCGTTGATTTCGTACTTTTTTTATATATTTTTTTGAATGTCTAAACCTTGAATTATAAATATTTTAATTTAAAGTAAAATTATTTTATTTAGTATATTAATGTTACTTACGTATTCCGATTAAAAGTCGTTATGTTTAATGAAGATTGATAACAATCATCAATAACTTTACTTGAATTTATTTCTGTTATTCGTTTATGCTGATCTATTTTTTTAGGAATTCTAAACACCATTTTCAATACAATCCACTTTTTCCACAAAGCTCTAGATTTTTTCACCAGACTATTTATCATTTCATTATCATTTGGCAAAAATCTATCAATTTCTTGACAATGATTTTTAATTTCTGTAGCAGGATACTCTAAACTAAAAAATATCAAAATATATTTATTATTGAAATTTAACATAAGTTACTTAAATAAACATTTAGTTGAAAAAATTTTATTGCTTCTCTGTTATTCAATTATAGATATTAATTTTTACAAGATCAGTAAAATTCATCATCTTCATCCTATATAATTTGTGAAATTTTTAAAATTTTTAAAATAAAAATTTAAATGAAATTTTACATTAAAAAAAAAGACAAACTTTATCTTTGCATATAATAAATAAAAAAAAAAAAATCATTAAAAACCAATACATTTTTCACAGCATATAATCAAAATAATACTCATAAAAAAAATCATATTGAATGAAAGTAAAAAAATCTCTCAAATTAATTAAAATTAATATTTTATAGAACCTTTCAATTTTAGTCTTAATATCTTGTGGAATTTCAGCCCATTCAGCAACAACATCTAATACTTTTGATTTAGTAATTGTATTTCTGTTTGTAATTGGTAATTCAGCTAAGATTTCCAAAATCTGTAAGTTTTAAAGATGAATTATAAAATCGAAAAAATATTTATAATTAAGTTGAATACATTTACCATTAATTTAAATGATTCGTTTTCATTTGATGTCATCCAATTATGAATAATACTAAGTCCACTGAAATCCATAAATAACCTTTTGTTCATATCATGTTCTTGTATAAATGTTAAAACATGTAAACGACTGACACTGTCTGTAATATGTACCATAAGTCTATTCAAATTCAATGTTGCCATTTCTTGATCAGCTTTTAATCCAGTTTTTAATTTGGCAATATCTGTTAATTGTCTCCTCAACTATTAAAAATATAATTAATTTACATATTAGTAAAATAAAATAAACACATTAATGTACATTTAAATATAAGGAAATTACTAATACAATGAAACCTAACTTAACGACAACTCTCTTAATGGACAAAATTATGAATTCCTGGCAAAAAGATGAGATTTCCAAAGTATTTTTATTTGTCTATAATGGACCCTTTCTATTACAGAAAATAATAGTTCTCCCCGATACCTTAATAATGGACAACAATCTTAATTCAAACTGAAATATAATTACATAAATTTGTACTTATCATACAAGTATTGCTGATGATGACAATGTCGGGTACGATTAAATTTCAAGACAATTAATAACTCACAAACAATAATTATATATTTCTCTATCACTGATAATGATAATGTTAATTGAGTATATTTATAATTATGTATGTATGTAGCTATATGTAATATTTATTAATTTTTACTATTAGCTTTTATATGTTTACTTGTACACAATAATTTAAAAAGTTACTGGTAAAAGAAAACTGTTAATATTATCATTATTGTTAAAAAATGTTGATATAACATTTTCCTATCCAAAGATAAGATTAGTATTACCATTGATTATAAATACAATAATGTATTTTTTATTTTAATATTTTAATTTAAAAATAATTGTTTAATGCAAATGAAGCAAGCATTGTTTTTATTTTTTTTGGTGGCCCTTTAAAATAATTCCCAATAACAAAATAACTAACATATCACCCAAATTGTCTATTTTTAGATAGAATTTTTATATATATTATACAATTTTTAAATACTTTTTGTATTATTGAATAGCTAATAACAACACAATAATACTCAATAGTTGACATCAGGAAAAACGTTTATATTATCTTCAAATCTTATTCAACGTCACAATGTCATTATCAAATACATAATCAAAAAAAAAAAAAAAGGAAATAAAAATATTTTTTTAGATTTAAATGTTAAAAAAATGATATTAATAGACTAATATTTAACACTTTTTGTGGTTCATGTAAGATAAGGTGGGTGGGCCTTATAATTAAATATCCAATGCATTACTGCATGATAAGCATTAAACATTGTCTATATTTAATGGAATGTAAATGTTTATGCAATGCATGCAATCTTGGGTCAGGAACACATTTCCTCAACTATAGTTTTATTATAGCAAGGGTATGAAGATTGTGTCTCTAATGTATACTTTAAACCTATATTGTTAATATAAACATAAAGTAATATTATTTTTTTTGCTTACAGACAGTAAATTGATTTAAGAAATAGAATAGTTTTGTTAATTAAGTACGTAAGATATATAACAAATATACCTCTCTTAATTTGTTTTCATCATTATTAGCAGTCCTCTTTTCTAAATTTTTTTTTTCTTCAAGTTTTGATATAGAGGTATTGTCATTAGCACTTTCACTATCCTCAGAACTATTATGGTCAACAATTTGAGATGATTTATTGATGTATCCACGACATTTTGATGAACCACAATAACAAATTTGAGCACCATCACTGAAAATTTAAATAATTTTTAGAAGATTTAGAATACATATAAATATATAAAATTTAAATGTAATAAGTTTACCCAAAAACTTGAAAACTATAATCAAACGTAATTTCTTCACCTTTTCTAATAGGCCGAGTGCTAAAGAAACCAATACGAGATTGGCCCAATACATGCCACTAAAATCAAAATTAATTTGTATTTTTTAACTGTAAAATTATGTACGGCTAAATGTTAAAATTAATTATCTACATTCTGTAGTAAGAGTAAATTATAAATACATACACATCATCTAATTCTAATCTTTGTAAATATAATGGTAAAGATACAAAAATAAAACTTAAATTAACAAAAAAATAAACTACATATTAATGTCAGTATGTAAGAAATATAACTTATATTTAAGTGGTTGAAATTTCTTTTTTTTATAACTATTTATAACAAGTAGGAATAAATAATTATTAATCTAACAATTGTATGGAACTAAGGAAAAACATATTCATGTATAATATAGTTAAAACATTAAGAAGACAGGATTGAAAACTGTAATAAAAATATAATTATGTAGTAAAACAAGTAAGTAAAATACTAAATTAAAATATAAAGATAAAAAAATATTAAATAATATTAAAATATTACCTTTTCACCAACTGAATTTGGATCACAGCTATGGTTAATAAACCTAGTCACATTTCCTTTTGAAGTAGAATCAATAATTTCATCTGGATTTAATTGAACCATATAATTTAAATTTTTATACTCTTTTTTTGTTAGACGATTACACATTTCATTATAATCAATAACTTCACCAACATATTCACTAATTAAAACACCTCTAAAAAAAAAAAAAAAAAATGTTAAATTAAAACTAAATTCTATTAAATTTAAAATAAATAATATTTATATACTTAGGAATATCTTCAACAGCACAAATCCCATAACCTTTATTGGCAGTTTTAATAATATTAGTTTTCTTGAATTGTTTATTCTGAAATTGTTTATTAGTACAAAATCTTTTAAGAGAACAACTCGAACCACTAGAAAAAAATGTAAAACATAAAAAAGTTAGTAAAAATTTAGGTATAATTAATAGAATAATCACCATTCAACTTTGAGTAGTCGATTGAGACATCTATCATCACATCCCGTATTTCCTTCGATTATATCTTCTTTAGATAATGTACATTCACAATAATCGTTTATGTCTCCAGATATTACTCTATGATTAAAAAACAATTTAATTTAAGAATAATTATTAAATTGGTAAATAAAAATGCATTATACCCACATGTATTATCTTTGTCTAATACTTAACATGGCAAATTGTATACTTAGAGTAAATTATATTACTAAAATATTTTAGATTAAGTCAATTATCTTGTAATACTATTATTTATATTCTAATTGAATTAAGAAGACAACTCAGCAGTGACAAGTTCTTGTCAAGTGGTGATCAAGCGACATCAGTTTATTTCAAACCACGACAACATCTGTGATCTGCACACCTGTCGTGTAGTTATGAGGCTATGCCTCTACACACTAGAGTTGCCTTCTAAACTTAAATATAGTATAAGACTACAGAATAATTTTTATAATTTTATTTAAAAAAAAAAAAAATATGAGCATTTTAAATTTTACAAAAAGTTTACAATTTAAAAATCCAATTGACTTCCTTTAAAATGTATATGTTACCAGCAATATGTTAAATTCTGCATTATATAGAAATCCTATGTATTCTATAGAATGTTAAAAATAAGCAGAAAAATTATAAAATATAAACAATAACTATAAATTATCTAACCTCAAGCAGGAAAAATATATAATTAACATAAAACTTTATATTAGTACCGAAGTGTATTTTTGAAATTAATGATTAATGTTTATCTTGATGATTATTTTATTGCATACAACACATGAACATGTGTGCGATGTATTATAGTCATTATTAGGTAATATTATTATTGTTGTTCATGAGCTTTTTTTTTTAATGTTTAACGCATTGACTTATGCTTTATATAAGATTATAAAATTATATATCCCTCCCCCCCAGACAAAAATCATAACTACACAGCCAAGTAGGTACGTATAGTAAATATTTTTTGGCAATAAATTTTATTTAGAAGATTATTAATTTATCTCATATATTTATAATATAAAAATGAATAACAAAATATGAAAGATAAATTAATAAAAAATTTGACTTGTTGAAATAAATGGGTATTCAACTGGTTAAATTCCAATTCAACATAATATAAGGTCTCAATTCATAATATGCCAAAAAAAATTAATAATAAATGACCAAGTTCCAAGAAAAAATACATTTGTTTTATGCACAATTACAACTCTACAGTCTACAAGAACTAGACAAGATTTTATAAAAAGCACATGCAAGACAAAATTTCAATCTAAAAATTGTATGTGTGTAAAATATAATATTTTATGCAGTTTGAAATGTCATACATCAACTATTTACGGCAATAAGTAAATAATAAACATATTTTGATTTAACACATTACCTAACATGGTATTAGCATTCTATAGAATGTCTATATTTAACTTTTTGCTGATAACATATATATATTATAAAACTACTTGGATAGCTATATCTTTAACTTTAATTATAGATCAATTTAACCAATATTAAAAATATTAAAATTAAATTGTTTTAAATGTAAAATTGGCTATAATGATCATTTATAAACTTTTTTTTATGACATACAAGACTATAAACAACAATTTAATTAATAAAAATAAACTGAGTTATTGTACCGTTGTTTCAGCTTACGTAGCATAGAAATTTCAGAAGGTGAATACAATTTTAAAGTCAGTCTGAAAAAAAATAACAATAATAAAAATTAGTAAGGATCTTTAAATTTGAAACTAATAGAGAATAATTTTAATTAAATACAATCTGAAGGAGCCTTTAGCTTACTTAAAAATGATCAATATTTATATAGTAACATATTTGCTTTCAATGTTTTCATATAATTTGCACAAAAACAAAGAAATGATAGTTTTAAGAACTCCAAACGAAAGAAGTAATACATCTTGAGCATTTATAATTCTATTTTTAGTGTTAAAAAAAATTATTGTAAAACAATTAATTTTTAGTTAACTTAGACCTATAATAATAATTATTCATTAATGCTATAACTTTATATAGCATTTTCACAAAAGGTAAAAGTCAAATAATTATTAAAAACACATAAAATTAAAAATAAAATTAGTTTACAGAAACAAATATGTTTGATTAACATTTAATAACTTAACAATAAAATCATTAAATACATTTTATAATATTATGAGTATTTTGAAATGTTCACTACATACATTATAATTTATTATTGTTTACATTATTGAATGATTCAGTTAGCATCATATAACTAGTTATTTAAGGCACTAAAACTTTGTTAGAGTAATGATTATAGTGATTATACCATTTAATTTTTTTTAATTTGATAAAAGTTTTATTTTATATATATTTTATTATACTAATCTTTCAATTTTAAGAATTTTTTTTTTTTAATGAAACTCATTTATCAAATACAGGGAAAAATATAAAGAAAAATGTAATATGAAGCAAAAGTATTAAATTATTTTTTAAGTTTAATTAAAATTGTGAATTTCTTACCTATTAGGTCTGTATACATTTTCATCAACTAATGTAAAATTGGTGGCTCTTAATTTTTCATCAAATTCTGCATCATTGATTCTTGCTTCAATTAATTGATTTTTGTGTTCTTTGTAAATTTCTTCAGCTACCTGATTAAAATTAACTTCTGATCCTTTCAAATCATCAAGTATCTCTGCATAATTATTTTTAGGTTTAATTCTTTTGGACTGTCGTCTTTTTTTTTTTGGAGATTTTTTTTCAGGTTTTTGTAACTTAGAAGCGATCATAGAATTTTTTAATTGATACAAGTCATCAAAACTTTTACAACGTTTAAATGAATAATAAGGTTTTTTCAATACAAAATCACAACTTCTGGAACGAATTTCTCTGCGCTTACAAACAGGATTACACCTAAAATTTTCTGATTCAGATAAACAAATTTTAGATATTTCCAAATTTATATTTTGATCTTTTTCATTGTGTTGTTTTACACCTAAATTCAACTCATCAGACTGTTTAAGCTTATTTAAATTTTCTGTAGAATTTTCATTTTCTTTTGTAATATTTAATATTTTATTACTTAAGCCATCAAAATCCCTACAATTTAAATCACAGACATTTAAACAATATGATTTTGGGGAAATATTTATATCTGTTGTATTTTCTTTTTGAGCTAATTTATTATCTTTGCTTAATAGCATCTCATTTAAATGTAAATACCTAATAGCATTAGAAAGATTGAAATAATCGTCTTTTTCAAGTAACTTAATATCATCTTTTACATTGTTTGTAAATGAGAACTTAAACTTCCAAGGTACAGAGGCTCGACGAATAGGTTTTGATGGTAATTTATCAATTTCAGTTATATTGTTAACACTCTTTGAAATATTATCCCAATTCACGGAAGTATGACTTCTAATCATATTAGATTCTTGTGATATATTATATTTAATATTGTCTTCCTGATTAACAACAGCTGTATTAGATAATTGCCTTCTTCTTTGTTCTTTTACATTAAAATGTTTGTAAGAGATTTTTTTTTTACTCTGATTTGATTGTCTACAATTTCTTCTATTACTGGTATTCTTATGAGATTTTCTTAATTCTGAAGGATTAAATTCAGAACTATAATCAGTACTATCATTTAAATCACTTGTTGAAACATCTGTAATAGTATCAGACATATCTAATGAAGACTGTGACCCTTCCATCATCATTTCTATCTGACAAGATTGTGTCCATCGAGATTTAACTTTTACAGGCTTTTGATAATCCTCTGGAGGACTATTAGAAGACATTTTAAGTTGACTTTATCTACAAATAAATGTATTTTTTTCTTTAATTTTTAAATTGGTTGTTGGCTTATGAATTGAGTCCATCTGCAAAGAAAAATAATATTACAAAAGTTTAATTATATATTTTGTAAATTAAAAACTTGTCTTCTGTATTATTTTAAACAATTAAACAACATTTGGATATTGACTTCTCTTCTGAGATTAAGTCAATTGCATATAGACCAAGACAACATTATCAATGGATCTTCTAAAGTTTAAGGATTAATGTTTAAGAGCTTAAGTAGACATATTTCAAAATTGTTGGTAGCCTTATGGATCAATCTTATACTTATCAGTTACTGTCACTAAGAATTAACGAGGGGAGCCATTTATGAGTGAGGATGCATAGATCAGTTGAAAACTTACGATGAATCCTTGGAAAAAACTTTAAATAGGTTAAGAACCAGGGTTGCCAAAGCAAGAGCTATCATGAGAGTATTGCAAAAATCTTTTGATTTGCAATTATGGTTAGAACCAAATAGAAGATCATTTGTTACAAAGCAGACTAATTTTATCAAGACAGACTAAGTACAAGTAGGCATTAAATTAAGATCCTCGAGTTATAAAATATAACAATTTACTAGTCCTTGCGCTAGATCTTATCACTATTATATTCTTGTGTAAGATATACAGTGAAACCTCTGAATAGTGAACACTCTCGGTCGCCGAAATTTTGTTCGCTATTTAGAGGAAAACATTTTTTTTAATAAATAAATTCAATAATTTTATTTTATATTATTTTTACATTAATTAAATACACGATAAAACTAACATTTATGAAAAAAAAAAAAATCAGTTAACTAAATTTTTATTTTACTTTTATATTAATTAAATACATCTTAAAGAAATGTCCAAGAATGCCCATATTTGTATTTTATGTTCAAAATTCCAGAATGTCTATTTTTTCTTTTAGAGTTAATCATTTTCTTTTGCTGGCCATAGTGCACTACAATAAACATTTGTATATTGGCATCACAAACATAACCAAACGCACATAGGACAATACATTAGTTACAAAATTTTGTTGACGCGATAATATTTCAATGACTGAACGGATAAGATAAGATTTTCATATACAGTTAAATAATGTACACATAAGATAACTTAATAATTGAGGTTTTTATTCGGATATTTCAAAATAATTCTTAATTTAAGATAAAAATTATTAATATCAGTGTCATAAACGTGTTCGTTATTTAGTGTCCTGTATTTAGAGGTTTTCCTATAAATAAATAGTGAAAATGTCCCCGTCCCCGAAAAAACGTCAGCTATTTGGAGATGTCTGCTATTTAGAGGTGTCCGTTAAGGGAGGTTTCACTATATATATATATCTAGTAATAAAATTATATAGCATCAAACATAAGATAACAAAGCTATAATAATTTTCAGTTATAACTACTGACATTTAAATAATAAAATCAATCAATTGGTATATGCAATTAATCTGGCTCAACTATAAAAGATCTAATGTTTAAATGTCTTGGCCTAAAGAGCTTTTTAAAAATTAATTTTTATTGAAAGGTTTATATTATTGTACTCAAAATATGAACATAACCTAACTTAATCTTTAGGTAAGAATTAAAAATTGTTCCATATAAGTATATTTAAGTATGATGTTGAATCTAGTTAACTTTAATAATAACACTTAAATATAATTTGAACAGATAAATCAAATATATCTCACAGTTAAAATATGCATTATATGTTCATATTGTGTATATGAATACAAACAAGAGTTGATAGAAGCTGATGCTGAAATCAAATATTTCATAATTAGCAAGTTAGAGTTTTATTTATTAATTTAGTGGAAGATTTCCAAATACTCACTTACAATTATGTCTAAAGTATTCACATCTAAGTCTAGGAGACATCAGGGAATGCAAATAAGAAATAATATAGCATTACTTACTAGTTCAATAATTTAATTATGAACTCAATATTCAATGAACTACGAGTCTACGAAAAATACGGCATACAGATAATAGGAAAAAACTGAAATCGACTTATAGTAAACATATAACAGGCGAATGTAAAAGTAACACTTAATATAACAGTATGAGAATAATTCGATCACAGAAAATAAAAATGACGCTTATCAGTTATCAAAGTAATGATTAATCATACTGTTGGAAAACTTCATTGCCTTATCTGAGAATAAAATTAACTAACAGCGCTTTCATACGAGTAAAATTCAAACTAAATTTCGTTCATTAAGCATACCAAAAACTATCTTGATAAGGATTTTTAAAGTAGTCGAGCAACTCCGAGCCAATCCGACCTTATCCCCTGTAACCACGGTCGTTGTGGTGACAGCGGTGTTGAGTACGTGGGTTGGGCTGCCCATTTTTAGAGATGCATTTTTTTCTCGTCGCTGTTCGGCCGTCCGTCTGTGTGCTTGTGCGTCGCTGCGTGTCAATGCGTATTTTGTACGTTTATAGCAAGTGAGAAGTGAGTCAAATGACCCGTTTGGTGCAGTGTCGTGCATAAAATGACGTAAAGTGTTTCTAAGACGCTAATTTTTTTTTTTTTTAATTTTTGTTTAATTTTGAATTCCGTTACTAATCAAAATCCGTTGAAAATGCTCAGGCAAAACTATTGCTGGCACTTTAAAATACTATCGGAAGCGGTGTAAATGAGTGTTCGACGAAGCTGACACCATTGCTCCGCCACCGTTTGACAATAAATATTTGCCAGACCACAGCCCCAGTTACCATTGAGAAATCACTGCAGTGTGGTGCTCGTATACACTATATTCACTATTGTGCGTAAGTACAAATCTGCCTTAAATCGTAGGTACTTGGATTGTTTGGAAACTACTCTCAATATTGTCCACTTTGTGAGTCATTCAAGAACGTACCAATTTTTTTTCAATAACATAAGATTAATTTTAACAGGCATATTATTTACTGTTTCCAATGTATACCTAGTCGCAATTTTTTTTATTACTGATTTTAATACAATATTTATTATACAACTAATAAAATATGATAGCACGGTGAGCATACCAACACTTTTACATAAAAATATGCACACATAAATGATATGAATCTAAATAATACAATTTTTTATACTAAAACCTAATATTTTAGTCTACATGATTGATCAACTAATATTGACATTGAATGTTTGCTAACTTAAATGGCATTCTGTAGGTAATATATCATTACAATTGAATATTTGATTGGTATATCACCTGCTTTGGTTTTCCTTTTAAGTATTTTTCAATAGAAATCTGATAAATATATTTATAAAAAAATAGATATTATCTTATATTTGATAGGAAATTTTATTAAAATTTAGAAAATGTATCAAACAATTATGTAAAAAGAACATGGATAGTATGTAATTTCAACTAAATTTTAAGGATGGAGCCAAAGCCATTATATTCTTATAATTCAAACTTGCCCATAATTATCTAGGTTTGTATATGTTAACCTCAGTTTAAAAAACATTACTATAATTTAAAATAGGGGCTAATTTAGTGATGTGTACTTAAACATTAAAGAAGACAAGTCATCTAAATAATACTCATAAGAAACACTAAACAATATTTATAATGCTATCTAAAATTTTTGTAGATTCATTTGATACTTTCTGTTTTATTTAAGTTTGTTATTAAATAGATAGGTACCTATAGCTAATTTTATTATTAGGCCCTTTAAAAAACAAAGTATCTTTAGGTGCATTTTTTATGAATGTAAATTCTTGAATAAATAACAATTACATATCATACTATTCTATATCATATTCGTACAAATGTATAATAAAATTGTATCAAGTTCAATATTATACAGCTAGTTTTAAAATAATATATTAATTTGAATAATTTATTTTAATTGTTCTAGTACAGATTATCCCTTATGGGTATAGATATATTTATAAAAATAAATAAATATATATTTTTTAATGTTAAATTTTAAGAAGTAAATTTTGGTGGAAAATTAAATAATAGTAAATTTAATATAGTAATAATTATAATAATAATAATAAATAATATAATTTCATGTCATTTTTAAAATAAAAATGTGTATAGGTATCTATTTTAGACAACTGATATTTTTGGATAGATCTTTACAGGCTTCTTATATTAGCAATTATTAAAATGCATAAATAAATCTATTTCATTTTATGATAAAGAAATATATTGATATTTTCACATAGATGAATAAATATTTAACAAGCTACTAAAAGAATTAAAATTGATATATTTGTTTTCATTGCTAGGTAATTGATTTAATAATAATTACCTATTATACATAACTTATAAATTTTCTATCCATTACAAAATTCAGGACAAAATGTCTATTAAGATAATGGCTTCAAAATAACCTGTTGAGGTACCTATTAATGAATATTTAAGGTATACAGTATACACAGTATATAATATGAAGAAAAAATAATACTTACAAAAAAAAAAATTTAATTATTTCTTATAAGGTTAGTAATTAATGAATAATTATATTCAATATATATTTAATAGCCTAGTTTCATTAAAAAAAATACTTATATAAGAATAAAGTTAAATGTTAATATTATTAATCTTTCAATTGGCATAATATAATAATATTTAATTAATATATAATGTATAAAACTATAAAGCTTAAAAGAATATTACCTGTGACAATACCTTTCAACAAATAAAATAAATATTAATAATGTTACCTACCTTTGAATTTTATACATTTTTGCTAGGTTTAATCTAATCTGGTCATAAAAACTCAGATCATAAGAGTAACAAGTTTAAAAATGTAAATAAATATTTAGCTTAAAGCTTTAAAAAATTTAATTTCCTAATCATGGCTTTTGAAATAAAAAACAGCTTAAGTAATTTTTATTAAATGGGCATACCTTTCCATTAATTTAAAGTAGGATTTTAGATATTTAAAAAAAAAAAAATACTATTATTATTAAAATAAAACACTGGTTAATGTCAAGAATAGTTTGGATACTCAAATATCTAGATAATTAAAATACATTAAAAATTTTACTCGTATATATATGTATTTATTATTTATACTTTGACAATGACATAATGACACAACAATTTACTTGTTACAACAATTGGCAAACTAATACAAATATTATACACCAACTGATATACTGAAAAATTATTTAATTACTGATATCACGTACTTAACCATGTATAGAAAACAATCCATAATCTCATTTTATAAATTATAATATGCTGGTTTACTGTAAAAAGATTGGGAAGCTCTAAAATACTAGACTTGTTTGTAGAAGTAAAACTTTTAGTAATATTACTCCCTCTCCCTTTTGTAGTATTACCCACTAAATATTTTAGAACTTATTCAAACAATAATGAATAATTACAATTATAGTTTTTCAAATATATGTTGAAGTTAAATTTTCCAAGGTTGAAAACACTCAAAAATTCAGCGATAATAATATTATTATTTATTATATGATTTACTCAATGAGTAAAAAGTGTTATCATTGTCACTATAAAGATTATAATAGATGTATAATGTTATGTGTATAATAGCAGTAATTAATATGGCTATAATTTATATTATATTTACGGCGCCTTCACTCTTTTCGACCAAAAAAATGATGGCTCCAATGTTTTTGCTTTAATCAATTTTCTAACAAAAATATATTATAGCTAAGGATAATTATTCTAGTAAACGTTATTAGTTGGCTCAGCACCACTATTATTTAACTTATGTATAATGAAAATGTTTAATTATTCGCCTTCATTTGGGATATAGCATTTCTTAAACCTAAAATAAAAATTAAACTTCTATTTAAATATTTGATCCTTGTTTTGTAGGCATTAGGTTTTATGAATCTAATACATTATTATGAAGTAGGTCAAATCTATTATTAAAATAAGCTGTGTGAAAAATAAATAATTTGTTAAAGTATTTTTCTATACAATTTTTAGTGTTTATAATTGTTTTAGGATACCTACATTTTATTATTATTGTTTTATGAATATCTAAGTTTTGTAAATTAATTTATTATGCTTAATTTTCCTAGTTAACTATCAAGGTCATAAAATATATTTTTAATTTTAATAATTATTCAATCTATTAGTATTTATGAAAATAGAATAAAATAATTTTTTATAATTAATATTAAATAGAATATAAAATATATCAATAAAGTTAACAAAATAAGTACAAATTATGTTGATTAATTTAAATGATTTGATGTTTTTATTAGAATAATTTTTATAAAATTCAAGAAAATACAACTTAATAACAGCTTACTAAAACAGGAAAATGTAACCTGTTATAAAATAGTATTATGGTTCTAAGTACTTAATAATATCTAACAAAGATCTTTTATGTGTATTTTATCACCTTCACAATATCAAATGGATATTGAATAATTGAAACAAAAGTACAATAAATATACCATTATACAAGTTACAAGTTTATAAATTATTAGTACTTCTAATTACTATAAAGTATCTTAACTTTTATAAATACAAAAAATTTCATAACATATCTACCTTTTACTATAGTGATGCAACTAGTGAAACTGGGTTCCCAGTTGTCAGCAATCGATTCCTAATTTAAGTATTTTGATTTTTTAGACTTATCCTTTCATATAAAATTTAAGGTCGATCAATTGTAGATTTATAAAATTCTAATATATTTCATGTAACCAAATAAATTTTTCAAATTAAAAAAAATATGATTTGTTTAAGTGTTAAGTTTTAGTTTTTAATTTATATGTTTTTATAACATACACAATTTATATATTACTATTAACTCTTATGATGTAGTTTTGTTTTTGTGACAATGATCCTCTTTTGTAGAACGGGGAAGGGAGAGAGAGAGAAAAAATAGTTTGAATTTAAATTTTGGTGATAGTATCTGGCAATAGGTTGTATCTAGTTAATGTTTTAGGAGATCAAAAGTAATAGATTCCAAGTATTTTTCAAAATAATTAAAAAAAAATCAATAACAAGTTAAAGAAAAAAAACCGGAATTAATACGCAAATCCCGTTTTTAATGAAATTAATTTTGTTTAGTTGATGACTCAATAACAAATTTTCTAAATATTTTGATTCTACGTTATTTAAAGATATTTGAAATTTTCGATATGTTTTTTAAATGATTGCCGATAATATATTATCGCCGAGTGATAATGCTTGAAAATTTACAAATTATTTTGTTTGTAAATGGTTAGAAATTTATTTTTATTTCTAAGATTTGAAATGTTTATATAAAATTTCTCTACCTATAACTAAAACAAAATGTTTACTAGAGAAAAATATTAATTATAAGGATGTTTTGAAATTAAAGTTTTATGATATTGGGTATTCTCCCGCAATGGGGTTTTTTTGAAATAAATGAAGTTAGTAGTACTGTATTGGCTGAATGAAGATTTTTTTTACCTTCAAAATCTGATTGGTTCTAATAATTATTTTTAGAATATTATCTTAAATGTAAAAATAAATACTCAAGTTATATATTTTGCAAAATTCTTTTACTAATCGAAATGTGTCATCGTTTTTGAGCTTGTCGCACATTTTTCACACTCGAATCGCTGACTAAAATAAATTGGTGTGATTATAGATTAATATTACAACTCTACAATATAAATGGTGATAAAAATTATTTAATTTCGTTTAAAATACATGGTTATTGATTAATTAAAACAGTGTTTTACATTATTAACTAGATAATAAAAAATAATGAAATAACAAATGTTTCAATGATTTTATTCATTATCATAAATTTAAGTTGTGTTACTCTTTAGGTACTTAATAAAATGTGACTTTTATACACGTTATGTCATAGTAATAAAAGAAACTAACTATTTGTTTATTTATATTTTATTCTGAAATTCTGTTTTTTTGGTTAGTGCAATTATTATTATACTTGTATCGTTAATATTGAATTCACTGTACGTCATCATACTTAAACAACATTAGTTTTATTTATTAAAGTTTAATCCAATATTTGCTATCAAATAACATTTTCAATTTATTTTTTAAAATGTAAAAATTTTTCATTTAAATTTTGAGTTGATAGATAATGGAATTACACTAACGTTGAATATACAGATATGGTTAAGTGTGAATCAAAGTTAATAGTGGTTATATTGAACAATTTTTGTTGATAAAAATTGATTTTTAAAATAACATTTTTTTGATTAAATTTTTTTACAATTAAACTTCTGTGTTAATTAAATGTTTATGTTAAATGACAACAAATAAATTTCAGCACTGTTAACCTTGCAATTTTTTTAGTCGACTACTCAAGCTAGTGTGAAAACGTGCAATAATCTCAAAAACAATGTCATTCGTATAGGAATTTCACAAAAAATACAATTCGAATATTTCTTTTTAATTTTAAAAATAATTTGAATAAACAAATTTTGAAAAAGAAAGGAATTTCAACATTTTGTTATTTTAATATTTGTTATGAAATTTATGAATAATTAATACAGAAATAAGTTTTTGTGGGTTTGGCTGGGGCTCTATGCTTCCAATAATCGACACTCCCAACCCTTCCGGTAGTTACGTAACAGTGTTTTATATTTTGTAGAACATTAGGTGGCATAAATAATTTAAAATTTCCTATAATCATTTTAGTTCCATATATCGAATGGCAAATGAAAATATTATTCATTAGTTTTTGCTGCATAGGATAAAATATATTTTAAATGTTAATGACTTATGCCATAATGATTGGAATGTTGCTCTGCTTACACTTTTAAATTAAAAATTATTTATAATCGATTTGATAATTTATACCTATAAATACTCTTACTTTTAAATATATACTGCAAACATATTACCGATGGTTAATATGTTTACGTAGTGTAGATAACAACTATTGTTTTAATATGGAAAAAAAATAATACATAATGCCTTTACCGTTCGATCTAATGGAGGGTTATCAAAATGTAAACGGAAAAAGAACTCCAGCTAACCTATTAGCCTAATAACCCGCATCGTCGGTAATAGCGCTTGCTACTAGCTTCTGTTATTATATAACTCACGCCTGCGCCAACATTAAAAGGTAAAACTAAAATTAAAACTATCTTCTCCCGAACTATGGCTGGTATATCGTATATTCGTGTACGACGTTGTCATATTGCCGTACACACGCAAATAACATTTAAGTCGATATCGATTTAGCATTAATAATCTTTAAACGTCTCTCAAATTTGATAACTAATAATCACGGCCGTTTCGTGGGTTCTTTGGTCTAAATTGTGTTTTGTAGTTTTGCGTTGGCTTGTTACAAAAATATGATATCGCATAACCGTAATACACATGCTACAGTCTCGTACGCACACACTTGCTAACATACGTAAGCACCGGATAACTGTCCATCAAATCCTTATAAGGCTGCATGCGGCCGTTCGACTAGTATTTTTTTTATATTCCTTGCTGTATTAGTACGCGAGTACGCGACAACGGTTGGAGGTAGAAAAATAGTTTACACCTCTTCGTCGCTGCAACCTTTAAAGACGAGTAGGGAAGAGGAAAAAAAACCATTCTTTTACCCCTTTCTTAGTTCATTCTCGTATAATCATCACGTATGACGTGATCGTCCGGCAGTAGTGGGGAAGTGAATTCATGTATATTTTTATCCAATGATTTCATTGATAAATGTGCGCGCGTTTTATGAGATGAATAATCGCCAACACAGAGCAATTTCCGGCTCACGGCCGTAGAGAAGGAAACAGAGCGACTTTAGGCGAGCAAAAAAATTAAAAGATTTTTCTCTCATTCCCCCTATTGTATTGGGAAGAATATAATTAAAACGCTACAATAATTTAGCATAATTCATACAGATTTTGCAATGTGTAAATTACTTATACTTCTTTTTATCAAAAAAATTACTAACATAAATTATAGTTATTTTTTTAATATTATACAGATTAAATGTAACCTAACCTTTTTAGAGAATTGAATATAGAATGGTTTTATGATTAGTACGCAGCTTGAGTAGCATAATTACAGCTTGACTAATATATTTAAGGATGGAACCATTAATATTAGTGGATGTTTTTGAAATACAAAGCATAGGATTCCTAAGGGTTTTTTCCAAATTTATCTTCCATAGTTTAAAGGTAATTAAGCGGTAGGTATTAAATTGGAATAAGGACTTCTAAGGTGACCTGAAAGAAAAGAGTTATTAGTGAATTATTAATAGAGCCAGCGTGGTGATCATTGCCAATAATAGTAAGTACCTACCTTTAACCTCCAATACAAGCAAAAACTCTCGAAGATCGTTATAAAAGATTGAAAAATAAATCAACTCTTAGACTCGTTCACCTCCAAACTTTTATAAAACCAACACTATTGGATAAAATTATTCAATTTTTGTGATTTTCGTACCACGAATAACTAGAACCTTTTAATAATACTAATGTACCTAGCTAATTTTATTCAATGAGACCTACCACCGGCGTGATGAAATTTTCATAAGCGACTAATCGCAGACTCGCAGTTAGACTAGCTATTTTGATTTATTTTCTATAAAAGCTATTGATCACTAAATGCGTTGTATTCAATGGATATCGTTTATAGCTTGTTATCTGTAGGTTTAAGTGTTTTGAATTTTCGACGATATCACATTATCGCAACGTGGTTCTATCCCGGTGGCGCTGGATTTCGATTGTAAAAAAATTCGTGTCATTGTATAATAATAACTAGTCCGACGGCAGTTGCTGCAGCACGCGGCCGTGTGGGAAACTGGGAACGGACTGGTTTTTACCGCGCGCCCACGACATAAAAAGTCAGCAGTTTATTGTTGTATAGGCGTACGCGCTGCCACCTTGTCCGGACCACGCCGTCGTTGCCGTCCTCCTCGCACCGCCACCCAACCCAACCGCTGTGTCATGCCGAACACATGTTCGTGTTTTTCGATCATTTGTCGGACACCGACGTGGTCGGGGCAGCGTGCTGATCGCGGACTCTACTTTTGTCGCGCGGCGTCGGCCTTTTCTAAGATGAACGCGACGTTTGTCGGCTTCGTGGGTCGTATTTGGCATGCTGAACGTCGCATATGGCCACGTTGTAAACAGCGATCGAATCATTATATCTTGCAATACTCGCCGGATGGGTTGAGATTTCTTTAGGGGGGGTAGGGGAGTCGTGAAGAGGGGTAGACCTTGACAGCGCATTTCTGTACGGCGGCCGTCGACGCCGTGCAATGTTAATGAGCCATGTAGGCCAAGAGACGAGCCGCACCGGTTCGCATTCCTAATTTACTACCAAAAACTCAAAACGTGCAGCATGAGAAAAATACAACGAAATAAGGAATACGATAATATATTAATATTACATTATTATTATTATTATTTAATAATATATTATTTAAAACAGTTTATTGCGATTAAAATAGTTCCGGAAGTAAATATTAATAGAATTTATACTACGGCATAATGAACTTGTACCGGATGGCAATATAAGGTTCGTTTCGTTCTACGTTTTCGTATTCTTCCGAAAGCAATACAGTATATGTTTGTCCTGTTTGATGAATACGAAAATAATCGACTATAAAATGTCAAATTTAACGTAGGACGTGAGCGAATTGGTGATGACCAGTGCAGGAGGAGGGAAAGGGTTAATCCATCAAAATCTCTTATACAAAACATTTCTTGTTTCATAATGCTTCGTATATAAGTTAAACGTGTATTTACTACGCTTATATAAATAGCAGATAACTAAATAGTAAATTCTAAAATTATTAATTAAATTATGACCGCACTTATTTCAAAATATTGCAATTGCTGTGTTTTTAGAACGAGCTTAACGCGACGTTTCCATATTTAGTTTTCGATCATTCTATTTACAAACGCATTATAACTGTTATCATCCGGTACGTTATTGACGCGTGTATAATAAAATAAAATGGTACATTTATTTCTATCAATAATATCAATGCCAGGTGTTTTTTGATTATTTTTTATGTAAATTTCAAATTTACGTTTTTTTCGAATGTTTTTTATGACTACACTTTTTCAGTATTCTTAGATTTTTATTTTCCCTGTGTCCTTATTGTAATTCT
The DNA here is from genome assembly GCF_002803265.2 of Melanaphis sacchari. Lineage (NCBI taxonomy): Eukaryota > Metazoa > Arthropoda > Insecta > Hemiptera > Aphididae > Melanaphis > Melanaphis sacchari. The sequence goes on along the minus strand of NW_020271547.1, from coordinate 1,944,595 downwards.
TCATGAACTCATTTATTTAACAGTTAAACTATGCATAATATATTACTATTTTACCATGATATCTGGTTTATATGTTAAATGAGTTGTTGGTTTTTATTTAATTTGATTTCACCTTTTAATCTTTATGATTGTTTTTTACTTATTTTTATATTTTCAATTAATTTTTACAGTCTTAAGTTATTGTGACCCATAACTAGTTTCTTTTTTATATCTCTATTTAACATCAGAACATAGAAATATTATTTATAGTAGGCGTAGAAAAGAAAACACACCTTTTTACAGAGGTGGATTATTATTTTTAAATAAAGCTTATTGACCAAATATTTCAACATAGTTTTAAAATATATTTTATAAAAATAATTTAGTTAAAAAATATAAGTATAAATATATACATCAATTGTTGGTTTAATAAAAACATTATTAAATATCGATGTATTTAACACGTTTAATAATACAATTAATTTTACAATAAAAATTGTTTATATTTTTTTTAGATTAGAATTAAGACCAAAATGAATGAAAGACTAATGATGATGATGTTGACAATTGCCTTGTTGACACTTGGCTTTTGTTATGCAGATGAAATACAACAGCAATTAATTAAGCAGAATCCTTGCGTTCTTAAACAAACTTGTCATGAATGTATACAAACTCCATCATGCGCTTGGTGTGCACAACCGGTACGTTTAGCAAAAATAAAAAATCATTAATCATTAATGTTTGTTCTTTGTTTTGTCAACAATTTATATTAACAGCATTTATTAAACGCTAATATTTACTTTTATTATTAGTTTTTTCATTTCTTTATAATTTATGCAATTGTATTTTTTATTTTAGAAATTTGATGGAAAACGATGTTTTCAATCAAATATTAACTCTAACATGGTACAATGTAATGAACGCTATATTAATAATCCAAAAAATGAGTACAAAATACTGGATGCCCGTCAACTTCAAAAAGCCAGGAAAAATACACATTCTTATACTTCTAGTAGTAGTAGTAGTAGTAGTAGTTCCAGCAGCTTTTCTACTTCAGCTTTTAAAGGATCAGCATCGAGTTCTACACACGATGCTGTACAAATTTCCCCTCAAGATGTATCTCTTAAGCTTAGAATAAGTAAGTTATTTTCCGAATTATTGTATTTGTTTAATCTGTGTATATCTTCATAGCAATATTCTTGATTTTATTTTTAGATGAAGCCTATAGAATGTCTGTGAATTATGCACAAGCTGAAGATTATCCTGTAGATTTATATTATTTGATGGATTTATCTAACTCAATGGAAGATGATAAAGAAAAATTATCTGCTCTTGGAAATTTATTAGCTGAAAGCATGCGGAATATTACGTCAAATTTTCGTCTTGGATTTGGTAGCTTTGTTGATAAAGTTGTCATGCCATATGTCAATACGATGCCAAAAAAGTAAGTTCATTATGTTATTATTTTTAGTTTTTATAAATTTGTTTGTACCTACCTATAAGTATAAAATGTATTTTTGCGTGATTTTTATTTGGTTAGAGCTGATTTTCCATGCGAATTCTGTGATCATGCATATGGTTTTCGTAATCAGTTGTCGTTGAATTCGAACACTGATTTATTCTCAGTAAGTTGTTGATATAATATGAATTCAAGGCAAAACGTTTATAATCTATCCACGAAAAAATCATTGTTGTATATATATGTTTGGACATCTATGTTGTATCTATTGCAAGTATATATAGGTGTCTATTTGGAAATTGAATTTTATTTTTTTTAAAGGAGAGTTGATAAATATGCAAAAGATAAAAAACATTAGTAGATATGTTGTGTTTCATAATGACATGATTAAAATTAATACTATTTATTATTTAAATACATTTTCTGATATACAATTCCTTATTATCTAAATACTATTATTTCAAAAACAATTTTTCTGAAACTTCATGTGAGATGAGCTAATGTTTTCTTTATCCCCTCCATTAATACATTCCTTCGATGAAAAGTTACATTATATATATATGTGTATTTTTTTTAAATTTTAAACAATATTCATTATTATTAAACTATTCAAGATCATAATTATGTATCTGAAAGCATGGATTTTCTCTTATTACATATTTCTCTATGATTTGACGACAGTATTTTTATTTTATATTACTTAACATAAATAAACAATAATTTTACTGAGTAATTAAAAATTTTTAAAGTAATGCCTTACAATAATTGTAAATAGTAAATGTACTATTGGTTTAAAAACAATACTTTTAATTGTAATTTAGTTAAAATAAAATACTCACATAGTTGTACAATTTGTATAGTATGTATTTGCATGACTTGTAAGTTCAATGTGTACAAGTTTATCAGTGTTATTCATAGTTTATATAGTTTAAAAATAATATTCCTTAGCTTTAACATTTATATTTGTTATATATATTTTTATTCACGCACTAGGCATCTAGGCAAAGTATGATTTTATTCTTCAACTTAAAATAAATATACGGAGTATATTGATTTTTAATAAATTATAATTATTGATAAATCATATTCATACCCATTTAGCTATCTGTATTTAATAAGACATATAATTATTGTGCACATAGTAACTTGCTATCATTTTATGATTGTATAATTATTACAAAACCTATTTTGTAATAAATTTTTGTGTGCCTGTATAATATCCAGCTTGCTGAAGCCATGTCCTCGTTGTGAAGCTCCTCCATACGGATATCAAAATGTCATGTCTCTCAGTCAAAATACTGCTGAATTTGCCGTAAGTCCAATTAAAACTATTCAGCATCATTAAAAATAACTCTTGACCAAACTTTATTTATGAATACTAACATAATATAATTCTATACTTTTAAAATTTCTAATTTTCAGAAATGTATTATTACAAGAATAAGTATTTTATTTTTAAAATTCAATTAAATTTTATCTAACATGCCCATTTTGTAATATAATTGACTTACAGCTTATTCATAAGTTTTATTGCATGATTTTATGAGTTAAAATATTAGTTTTGTAAATAAATGCATGTAAAATATTTGTTTGCTATTCATTGATTAAATCTAATATTTGATTTAGGGTAAAGTCGAAAGAGCTAAAGTTTCAGGTAATTTAGATGCACCAGAAGGTGGTTTCGATGCTATCATGCAAGCTATTGTCTGTCGAGAACAAATTGGTTGGAGGGAGCGCGCCAGACGTTTATTGTTATTCTCAACCGATGCTGGATTTCATTATGCTGGTGATGGAAAGGTATGATTGATTCCTTATTACTTAAGTTACATTCTCAATCATTAAATTATACATTATATCTTTAGCTTGGTGGCATTATCAAGCCAAATGATGGTGCTTGTCATCTCGATGATAAAGGTAGTTACACACATTCATCTTTACAAGATTATCCATCTATATCACAGGTAGGACTATATTGAAATATTAATAACTTATATAAGTACTTGTTTAAATTTTGAAGATAATAAATAATGTTTTAGATAAATTTAAAAGTAAGACAAAATTCAATCAATATGATCTTTGCTGTAACGCGTGAACAAATACACGTTTATGAACGTTTAATGCAACATATTGAAGGAGCTTCATCTGGTATTCTATCTGAAAATTCTGAAAACGTTGTTGATTTAGTTAAAGATCAGTACAGTGTAAGAAATATTTCATTTTCTAATTAATTATTACAATATATGTATTGTATGCTTTTGATCTTTTTAATGAAATTTAATTAATTTATTGATGATTGTATTACAGAAAATATCATCTTCTGTAGAAATGCGAGATACGGCAACTAGTGCTATAAAAGTCACATATTATTCAAGCTGTCTTGATAAAGATGGCGTGTTAAAACAGACAAATAAATGTGATGGACTTAAAGTTGGTACAGTAGTCAATTTTCAAGCTGAAATCGAAGTAACATCATGTCCACCAAATCGCAAAGATTGGAAACAGTCTTTTCAAATTTACCCTGTTGGCATTAATGAATCATTAACTGTATCATTAGATATACAATGTGATTGCGAATGTGAGAATGTTGGTCATCCTGTAAGTAGCAAGTTCATAATACCAAATAATATAGATAAATTATTAAATATGTGATTCAGGATTATGTTGAGAAATCACCTGATTGTCGTGGAGCTGGTACATTAAAGTGTGGTGTTTGTGAATGTGATTCCATGCACTTTGGTCGTATGTGTGAATGTGATGCTAACAACAACCGTCATGCTAATGATACATACATGGTATCGGGATGTCGGCTGAACAATGACTCGGAAATAAATTGTTCAGGTCGTGGAGAATGTAACTGTGGCCAATGTGATTGTCAAGCTAGATCTAATCCAGAAGAGGTAAAGTTAATCTTGAATATAAATTATTTAGGTTTATATAAATAATAATATAAAATATGTTTTTAGAAAGTTTATGGTACATACTGTGAATGTGATAATTTCTCCTGTGACCGATCTGGTGGTGCTTTATGTGGTGGTTATGGTACATGTGACTGTGGTGTATGCAAGTGTTTCCCAGGATGGACTGGTGAATCATGTGATTGTCGTGCTACAAACGAAACATGCATTATGGATGGTAGTGATGAAATATGTTCTGGTCGTGGAAATTGTGAATGTGGTCAATGTAAATGCTCTGAAGAAAACGGTATAAGATATTCAGGAAAATACTGTCAAAAATGTCCAGTAAGTTGTTAAAAAAGTGTTATTTATTAAATTATTATTAAATTAATGTATATTTTAGACTTGTCCAGGTAGATGTCAAGAATTTAAAGATTGTATTCAATGTCTTGTTTATAAGACTGGGCCTTTATCCCCTGAAGAATGTGAAAAAACTTGCACAATTAAACCAATTATAGTAAAAGTAGCTGAAGGTAAAATATGAGTAATAATTTAAAAAATATATATATATTTTTATACTTTATTTTTTTATTTTTTAGCTAACGAAGACAAAGATGAAAATATGTGTTCATATTATGATCAAGACGATTGTCGTTTTGCATATGTCTACACATATGATCAAAGTGGAAAGATAGTAATTCGAGCACAAGAAGAACGTGAATGCCCTCCTCAAGTTTACTTTATGGGTATATGCTAAAATTAAAATATATAATTGTTTGTATGCATTGATAGTTAATTATTGTGTATCGTTTCAGGTATTATATTGGGTGTGATTGGAGCTATAGTATTAATTGGAATGGCTCTTTTGCTCCTGTGGAAACTATTAACAACAATTAATGATAGAAGAGAATTTGCTAAGTTTGAAAAAGAACGTATGATTGCCAAATGGGATACAGTAAGTATTAATAAATATTAAATACACAAAACAATTATTTTTAATTCATTAATATTTTTCTATTTTTTAGGCTGAAAATCCAATCTACAGACAAGCTACATCAACATTTAAAAATCCTACATATATGGGCAGATCTTAATATCCAAATGTGTTCAAAACTACATGTTGTATACTAACAAAATCTTAAACACATATTGTTTGTCACTCGTTTTTAGAGCTTTTGTGAGAAATTAGAACACGTGCCATAGATGTGTAAATTATAGTAAATTAACACTTGTTTTTTTTTATATACCTGAGAGCCATGAATTATTAACAAAATTGCAATAGAACTCAGTAACTTGTAAATAAAGATTCATTCATTGTCAATGTTTAATTATCTGCAGTATTATTATAAGAAAAAAAAAACAATTATTACTTAAACATGTTACTTAAAAACTTCCTAATATTTATTTTTGTTAAATATATTTTAATTCCTTTTCTGTATATTATTTTCTATTTTGTTAATATTTTATTTTAATATTATAATAATTGATGTATACATAATTTATTTTCTATTCTACTTTTAAATTAATCAACAGATCTCTGAATTTGAAATCGAGCTTAATAGGAAACAATACAATTAAAATATTAATTATTTTTGTCTAGTCTTCCATCACTAAAACCACCAGTGAATTTGAACTTAAAATAAATTAACTATTTTTTCCATAATTAGAAATAATAAACATCGAATTTGTGCCTTTAATATTTATTAGTACTTACATTTAAAACAATTTATAAATATTTATGCATAAATACTATTTAATATATATATATATATATATTATATAAACATAGTGCCTTAATAATAATTGTTTGCGTGCTAATTTTTTTTTTTTGCATTTTATTATTGTATCATAACATTAACGACTGACTTTTGAAAATATATTATATATGAATAAATACAAATCGTGTAAAATATATATTATTCAACTTGTGGTTTTTTTTTTTTCATTATTAACGTTTTTCCAGATCTAATAAGTAGCGGTCGTAAAAAAATAAATAATATGTATCTACTCACGGTAAGAAGACAAGACACAAATAGCAAGTCGCAAAGCCTAGGCCAAATAAAATTGCTAGGATATTAAAAAATTTACATTCAACTTGCATATAATATCCATTCAATTTCATCATTTAAAATTAATTGTTAATACAATATTGAAACAACATTTTTTTTTTTTTTGCTGTCTGGGCTCGAATCTCACACAGGTGTCACGTGTTGTCGTGTTCGAGGTCCGAGTGTGTGAAAATCTTGCACAAGGTCACGCGATGCAAACCCTGCATTGCTATACGATACGTGATATAACCGCGGACAAGCTCGTTCGGCGGCTGTGCGAGAGATACGCGAAAACCTCCAATAGCCAAGCGTACCTACCACACGATGAGTGTAGCTCTTGAGATAACGACTTGAGGTATGACATGGTATCCACTCGTCGCCGTCGGTTAGAAATCAGCAGTCGCTTTTAGGTTACGCGCGACAGTATACTTCTTACGTACATGTACATATTGTAATTGATTTGTAATATTATTATATTTTATATCGGTCACGTCACGTAAACGCAAAAGCCCGTTGTTCGTAATTGTAGTGTAACAAAACGGTGAACGCATTATTTACCGACCGCAGCCATGTACGCTTTGCAGACAGTCGGCAGCACGACCAGCTCCGTCAAAGGTAACGACAACGCCGATATAATTTATACCTAATTATAATTACGATCGAATAGCATACGGATTATTCCCGTAAGACGGATATATACGTATCGGATTGGGTGTGCTGATCCCACGGAATTCGATTTATATTTTTATGATTTATTTTTATCGTATGCAGATGACACGGAGGTCTTAGATTTGGACGACGTCGGTAACTCCATAGTCGAGCAAATCATCACCAACAGTAACGCCGTCAAACGCACGGGGAACATAACGGCAAGTATGTGATCACAGATTAATTATTAAAAATTTTGAACGCCCCGACGAGTGATCGTTTTTATTGTATAATGTCTGTAGCATATTATATATATATATATAGATGTATTTAAACGATGTGCCGTAGGTGTGCGGGGACGAGTGAAGTAGCTGCGTTCTTACCCATCGATGTGGGCACTTGAAACGAAATCTTATAATTTATAATATTACTATAGTCTTATGGCATATCTATATCCATATATTTATAATTTTATTACTCTCTCTACTCCATTTTGTTTCGTCATTATAAGTACTTGTACTTTAATTATCAAAACAATATTCTATTTTCAATGTACAAAAATAAGTTTAACCTTTTTAATAAATGATTTCTATAATGTCTTGTAGAGGACGTCTGGACGTTACACCAGATATACTAATATTCATTACCCTATTTATACGCATAACGACATAACACACATTTGTAATTCCAAAAAATATCTTTCAAATTTTGTTTTAGTTAAAACATACATGTATAGAAAAAATAAAATAAAACAACATTCGTGACCGTCCGACATTAAAGATAATTTTTTTATCCAATTATTAAATATTCTACATACTTTAAATTATCGTATACCTCTAAACAATTGGACTTATTTTTTTAATGAATAAAAATATGTTTTTCGATTTCATTTCTTGATGGTATACTTTTTAAAAGTCTTCCGAATTCTTATTCTAAATAACTTTACCTATTTTTTTTTTGCTTAAACCCAAATCACACGTTCGTTATATAGGTAGAGGTAGGTACTACAATTTTATTATTATATGTGATTTATGTTCGATTTTTTATTGAAGAATTTGACTATTCGAGTGTTTTAAATTCCGAATGTATGAAACACTGAAAATAAATCTAAGGACGTCGAACTTTTCCGTGGTTTTATGATTATAATTAGCTAGGATCTATAATTTGTAAATAGATAAATTATAATTTAAAATCTCTAAGTTGTATTGACACGTTATTTTATATTTTGGTCTTTTAATTTATACCATAAATCTTGTTAATATTTATTAACGCTTCTTAGAAATAAGGGTTTACATTGATTGCTATCCTTGAAATAAAATGAATTAATTTTTTTACTTTTTTAATTTTTATTAGTAAATATACAATCTATTTACTAATTTTACAATAAGAATATGTACTATAATACAATAGGTACTTGACTCAAGCTACTCGATAAAAGGAATAACCCTTCAGCAGCTATACAAAATATTTTAGCTTTATGTATGCTATTTTTAGGTATTTTAAATTTTTTATTAAATTTATAAAAGACAATGTCTGTGGATATGTTAACGATCCACATCTAAGTTAATCGCATTCATGTGGTTCTAAAATTTAGTAGATAGGTATACTGAGAATATGCACTTCGCAGTCAATAATATTTTAAAGAAGGGACTCCTTATGGAATTGTTCACTTACAGAAAATAAAATAGCTATTACATTTAACGGAGTTTAAGAAAAACTATATTCATAGACATTTAATTTGTCTTGAACAACGTCGTGCATGATTAGCTAATTCATTATAAAATAACTCATTAAATTCATTAATTTTTTTAGGATTATTTTCATTATTATGATTAGGTAATGACTAATGAGTCATTATAAGATTAATAATTATTCATCAAGGCAACTTTTCCCACACACCTACCAAGTTTTATATATGTATAGCCGCTACTGAGAGTTAATAATTAAGATATACGACATTTAGGAATAAAACTTATTAGTACATTTTTCAGGTGCATGTAAATTTCACAGGTACTTTTTTAATCAACTAAAATAAATTTAACTCCACCAGTAATTAATTATAGAACAACACTTCATTTTTTACCTAAAAATTATAGTCAGACCGTGTAGTAAAAATATATAATCACGATGTGTTTAGAGTAATATACAATTTACAAAATTTAAAGTTGATCGTATTCATAATACACTTTATATGGCATCATTTCATAGGTGTTTATATGATAATTTGGTTGTCAATCCTAATTCTAAAGCCTATAATAGCCATAATTAGGAATATAAATTATGAACTAATGAGATAAGTTCTTGAATTAATATTATTAATATATATAGAATAAGGGGCCGTTGTCCATTTCTTATTATTATTTTCAATACCATGTAAGATAAATTATGATAATTACTTATGTAAATTAGCAAGTTCGTAAAAATGATAGTATAATTGTTTTTATTATAAACTTACTATCTGCTGGTTGACGTTATCACTATTAAATAGCCAATAGGCAAGGAGTTAGGTATATTGATGAAAATAATACTATTGTGGTTCCTATCTTTATAATTGTATTGTGATACTTAATGAAAAAAAATTGAAAGAAAAATGGTAGATAGGTATATATATAAACTTGCCATATATGCACCGCTAGGTATCAAATTAGTGCAGTCGTTCATTATAGTGTTATTTCCACGTAAACTAGTTGCATCATGCGTAACGAACTACTATAAAAATTTGACAATAATAACAGTATTTAACACTCACCTACCAACAAATTAATTGAAACTGGGTATCAGTAAGATTAAATTAATTTTAACATACACAATAAAATACCACTTATCCTTGCTTACCTTAAAAAATTTATGACTTATGTCACGCCTTTATTGTGTATTCGATTAATCCACTATTAAAATTAATATTGACTAATAATTTTTAAGAAAATCAACAATAATCATTCGTTGTCAATCCTATGCCTGGAATTAGGAAATGAATTGTAAATTAATAATTAAGTCTTAATTGAGCATACCTATAGATATAGAAAATGTTATGAATACGGCCCAATTTCGAAATTTGTAAATTGTACGAGTATATTCAATAAAAAACATATACTTGTATACGGCTGCACCTATAGAAATATATAATATTTTATTAAATAGATTGTGTGATAAATTTGACTAGTTGAAATAATGTGTATACATTATAGACGAAAAGAAGTTGTTTAGGAATTGAAGTACTCATGAAACAAGATCTTTTCAGGAAAAACGAGAATTAAATGGATGTATTGATTAAATGAATGATTTAGTTCCCTGTGTCTAATAAAATGCGTTGTTCCTCAAGAAACAGTTATCTCTCTCTCTTACTGTTACGAATGGTATTCATTTACTTCCTTTAAAAAACCAACTAATTTTCTACACAGATGATACTGTAACTGTGAAATTCAAGTGACTCATGAAATAAGATATTTAATGTAGTATAAAAATAGATTCAAAATTAATTTAAAAAAAAAAATGGTTAATTAAAAATAATTTATTTCTAAATTGAAATAAGACATGGATTGGTTTTTACATCTTAATAGATGGTGCGTATTACCCACTGAAACAAAAATAAAAATTCATAATGATCACCGTACACAATTAAACAAATGCTGTTGTGAATTAATAAATACAGAATACAACATTAAATATTGAAGTATTGGAATTAATATTAATATGAAATGGAAGATCCAAATTAATCTACTAAGAAAAAAAGCTGATCAAAGTGATATATATAATAAAAATACTTAAAGTTCTAGAATTACTTAAACTGCGTCAAGTTTATATAGCATTCTCAGGCCTTAAATAAAGACAACGCGGGCTACAAGTTAAAAACCCTTTTCTATGCCATATCTACGTTTGTGTATTGGTTTTTTTGTGAATGTAAATAATGTGATGGTTGACATATAAAAAATAAGCGGATTATTCTATACTAACTTTATGACATGCTTAAATTTTGGTAAAAACGTTTATTAATTTGAACTGCTTCTATAGTTTAGTAGGTTGTAATTTTTCTGTAAGTATGATATAAAAGTACATAGATTGGTAGGTTCTAGGAACACTTGGTTTCTGTATTCTTATTTTCCCCTTTAAGTTGATTTTGACAAAAGATGTGTTTACATTTTCAAAATGCCTGAGGAGAAAAACAGTTACATATAATATTGTTTGTATTAAGAATGTAGACCGATGTAGGAATATGTTTATACAAACTTATGATTAGTCTTAAAATGTTTGATAATTTTTAAATATTTAATAATTGGTTTCAGATGGCTATCAATCGTCTCAAACTCATCCAGCGATACATAATTATGGTAAAGGACATATTATTACACTTCTTATTCTTATTTGTAAGTCGGTTTTCAATCATTGAGACAATTTATGAATATTTATACCTCTAAATGTATTCCTTTCCATTTATCTTCATAGGAATATTAATAATTCATTTCGACATTGAAAATATTAAAATGTTACGTAGTGGTGTTCGTGTATAATATACATGAAAGATAAAGCCACTCAATGAATTAATTTCTATTTTACAAAACAATAATTAATAATCAAATATCATTTGATGATTTGTATATAATTCCAGAGCAAAACGTCAAAAAATACAGCACTGGTTTGTGTTTTTGGACGATATTTCAAGCTGTCGGACTTACATGCGTTGCCACGATTATTTGCCGATCTATCATATATCAACACGGATATTTTGAGGTGTCTCCTCACAGTAACTCGACGTCGATCACTAAAAACCAATTTTCCAATTGGCATTATTCGCTTAGCACAATTGGATTCATATACCTCTATGCTAACTGTAAGTGGTTGCTGGCAATTATCGGTCAACTGTTAATATATTATAATCAAATGACGCTAAAACGCTTTATCGCGTTTTAATCATTGTATGAAAATAAACCTAAGGTCTACTTTTCACGAATTAAACGTTGCAATCTTCTGTTAAAATGTTTAAATTCGATTATTTTAGGGGGTATGGGGTATGGGTGTACTTGAGTTCCGCTTGATATCAACAAACTACGAGACTAAACAATTATTTGAGATGTTCAAGATGAATTTTAGGGGACTTCAATTAATTATTTATATTTTTTTTTTTGGAGGCTAACAAAGCGCAATTATTTCGTACAAAAATTAATCATTACATCACATAGTTATCATAAATCTTAGACTTAGATGGACAATGTATATAATTCTATAATATATTACGCAATTGTTCGCAGCGATTTTCATGATAAAATCTCACAAATCCAAAGTGTCGTTACCGTACGTGATGTTGCACACGTTCGCGTACCTCGTGTCGGCCTTGGGGCTGTGCGCCATGTATGTGCACAAAGAAGCGGGCAAACCCGAGGGTAGTGCATTCTACGAGGGCCATTTATACTCGATACACTCTTGGACCGGTATATTGGCGGCCGCCATGTTCACGGTCCAATGGCTGACTGCCGGCGCCACGTTCATGATGCCATGTCTGCACAGCATAGGGTTACCGCTGGGAAAGATGTTCAGCCTGTACACTACCATCATGTCAACCATCGCCCTGATTGCCGGACTCAACCAACACGCCATTAAGACGTTGTAAGTATGATGACGCCGTGTTATAGCCACTGGCGGACTTGAGACTTGATCTTCTTCTATGGTTCATTGAGACGAATCAGTAAAAATCCTTTGCCGCTTCAACAATCCCTCTCCGCTGATCTCTATCCCATCATCCGTTGCCATACCGATGTTTTAAGTATAGCATCGTTCATTCACACCAAATATCTTTTCACTGTGTCAGACCACCACTCTCCACTTGGATTTTCCATCAGAACTTTCTTTTTGATGCATCCTTTGGCTTTTGTCGTGCAAGATGTTTAAATGTATGCGTTATTAATCAATAGTTATATGTATGATAAACGGTCCACTTGGTTTCTTTGTCTTGGGTAGATGTAATACGTAGACAAACGTAGGAAGTTTACGGATACGATATATGACTATTAAATGTTGATCGACTGTAGGTTACAAGTTGAGATACCATACATATACCACCTAACCTGCCGTGTAATAATATACATGTATTTATTATATCTATATTAGAAGTTTCAATTGATATAATGGTAACAAACCGCTGCCATATTAATAATCACTTGTAACTTGTTCACACTACTCTATCACACTATTGAGTAGTTACACTAGTTACAGTATTGTTCTGTGGTTAAGTACCGAGAATGTTAAAAAACAAAAAACAAATATATAAAATAAAACCAACACAACGGAACATACCTAAGTAGCATTATAATGTTTACTGATAATCAATTGTTTGCATTGTTGTCCGTATCGTGTGTACCTACGATAACACTTGTTATGCATTCAATTCATTTTTTATTTTTTTCTGAAAGTTATCTAACTATTTTTATACGAATACTTTTCTAGAATTTTAAAAATATATTAATACCTATTGTGTGTGTTTTTTTAACGTAATTAATTAATTACGGAGGTCTAACTAAGAGGGTTGTATATCCATTGATTCTATTGAACATAAATATGAATCTCAATGTGAAATTGTATTTTAATTGGGTGTCGGCATTAAATTGTTGTTTAGTTATGACCTATAATAGTAAGATAAGATTATCTATAAATTATATTATAAATTATAAAATAACAATAATTTTGAATACTATACGTCTTAATGGCCTCTAATAAATTATAAAATTTTGAAGAAGCTAACATTTTTATTTCATTTTTAAACTCAAATCTAAACAAGTTTACTCGTATTATTAAAAAAATATTTATCCTTTTGTAATTTGAGCAGCTTGATAAATGATAACTTACTGTGGACTTGGTCGGTGATACGTTTGAAAAATATTTTGGGATTTTTTCACGTTGACATTGAAAAATAAGATAAGCAACTTAACTAAATTATTATTGCCTTATAATACAAAAATTCCTTTTATTATATTTTTATCTCGTTATATTTATTATAAATTATATCTGACATGTTTTAATTTAAAAATTCACAGAATATTTTAATAAAATTAATAATATATATTACTTTATTATAATTTTAAGGAATAATAAAATGCTAAACATCTTATTGCGATTGACAACTTAACAGTTAATATTTTCAGAAATAAATGTAATGAAACAAAATTACTTAATTATGAATCTCCTCTAAAAATTAATTCTATATTGAATCTGTATAATACACACCAAGTACTTGCTCATAACAGTTATAACTTTATACACCTAGAACTTAGTAATTTTACAGTAGGTAGTTACCCAGTTTAATTTAATAATAGTTTTTGATACGACATATTTCACGCATACTTATTTTAAAATATTTCATACATTAACTTATAAATAAATTGTTTTTAAGTTTACTCCGCGGACTAAATCGTAACCTATTTAATAACGTTATTACTGTCTTTACGATAGTGTAGATTGTTGGAGATAACATACATACAATCTATAATTTAAATATCGGTGAGTAGCACGATTAAAGATACCATTATTTTAAATCGTAATCAACAGTAGTCAGTGATTATAAGTGTTTATTTTTCTTCGAGGTTTAAAATTTGAATAAACTAGTGTTGACTAAAATAATTTCCATCTATTATTATATAATAATAAAACGTAAAATGATACTACGGACCATCAATATAATTTATTAATATTCCTACGCTCTACACGACTACATAATATTATAAATTATTAAATTATTGCCCATTGAGATATTATTGTTTATTTTATATTCAGCATAATAATATATAAAATAAAATGTATGTGTACAATGTTTTTGTTTCAGAGCAATGAATTACAAAACGTATTCAATTGAATCATTAGTTTTGAACGGTTTTGGATTACTCGTAATAATATTTTTATTTTTAATTGGTTATATGGTTATAAAACCTTATAGAAATTAAATGTTTTAATTTATTTTTGACTTGACGTACTTATGTATTAGATATATATCGTATTGTTAATTTATATATTTTATTGTATTCATTAACATTGTTAAAATGTATTCATATTAAACATTAATAATACTTTGTAGTTAGGATTATGTATACTTTTATGCATAAAAAGTTACTTTTTTGCATCTTCATTAAATTATATTATGATTATAATTTTTTTTTTTTTTTATTGTACTTTAGAATTTATCTTTTGATTTATTTTTAAATATCATCTTTAATGCAGTTATCTCTATATATTATATATATATTAAAAATATAATACGAATAATATTTCATAGTTCATACTTTACACTTTAGAAATTTAATAATATTAAAGATAGGCGGTATATTATAATTTATATTACATTGTATGTTTATATATATATATAAATCTTAAAATTGTCTATTTCAAATGTAATAATATTTTAAACTTTCTATAAATATAACTATTAGGTATTGCAAGAATTAGTTGATACGGCAAACGATTTACAAAATGGTAAATAGGTATTTAAAGTCATAGAAAGGTTGAAAATTATAAAGTATCTTGTATTAAATTTTCAAGTTTTTTGACCAAGTAGACAATTATTTAGTGATATTTATTGATTTATAGACTATAAAACTAAAAAAGGGAGAATCAAAAATTTAAATTTCTATACATAGCACAAGAGGAGTCAAAATATTTTGAAAATATACCATGTATAGACAATGATAGTATAAAATTCTGGTTGTCAATTCAAATCTCTATATGTTTATTTGTGTAAGTTATAACAAAATAAAAAAATCAATTTTGTCAAAAACTGATTTAGCATGAAATTTCCCGTTTTTCCTGATTATTCAGAAAAAAACTTTTAAAATTTTTACTTTTGATCGGCCAAAATACTATTTATATGCAATTTTTAACCATTCCCAAAGTTGAAAATCAGAGCATATTTACTGCCCCCCCCCCCCCCCCCCCAAAAAAAAACAACACACATCAATGTATGTAAAATCAATACATTCATCGCTTTACTATGAATCTAAAATCATAAAATTCAAAATTATTACTAATAAAAGCTAACAACGGATTTATTTAAACTATAAATGCAGGCTTTTAATTTCAAAATCTTTTGCAGCAATTTTCACACGTAGGTACACTAAGTTACGTATATTAATACAAATATAATAATATATACTTATGTATTGTTGCTATTGCTAACCATTTAGTTTTGAAGTATAAAATATTCATGTCCATCTAATTGATTATTTCAATATCATTCTAACAAAGAATACATCAAATAAATAATAATTATTAATCATTTCTAAAAGCATTATCATTCATCACAGAAAAACACCATGGTCCATGCAACCATGCAAACTTTTACATCTGATACTAAGATATAGCCCTTTTCAAAAGAACTGTCAAATGGTCAATCATTAAAAGTCATAACAAGTTGTGAATTATACCACACATTTCCATGCTGATTGCAATTTATCGCCGAGATAATTTCTGGCGGAAACTATGATGTAGATAGTTAAAACCAGTCGCTCTGTCACGGTGCAAGACGCAAGAGATTCTGGTCGAACCTTCTACACATAA
Organism: Melanaphis sacchari; assembly: GCF_002803265.2. Taxonomy (NCBI): domain Eukaryota; kingdom Metazoa; phylum Arthropoda; class Insecta; order Hemiptera; family Aphididae; genus Melanaphis; species Melanaphis sacchari. The sequence continues at coordinate 1,928,033 of NW_020271547.1, read as the reverse complement.
TCCGTCACCTATTGTTCTGGCTAATTATAAAGATCCGGGAATGGAAAATTATATTCTAATGGTTAACGCGACAGTAATGGCACCAACTACAACTGTTGAAATCCGTTCGCGTTCACTGTCATCTTCATCATCGATGCTGCAGATTTCTGCGAAGCCAAATAATAATTAGATACGGCCAAAACGGATGTGTCGAGCCATTATATCACCGGTCCACCAAGTAGACAGAGAAATTCTATTCTAAAAGTTGCAATACCTACCTGTGATGTATGAGTATGAATAGACAAGGGATGGTCTAATGAGGCTCTCCGTTGTCGGGGAGAAAGCCGATTTCTCTAAGGACGTGGAGGCCTTTATTGGAGCCGCCTCCGACCCTGGCTGTCTTGACCACGTCGTCTTCTCTCGCCAGTGCATGAGCACCAGCCAAACTATCGAGTGCATGAGCACCGACAAAATTACAAGTGTAGGCGCACCAGACAAGCGAGCAGGAGCTCTACTCAAAAACCACCACACACCTCACACACAAGACTCTGCAGTGAGCGACAGCTGGACTTCTTTCTTTTTTCTAAGTTTAATCAGTGTTGTTTTTCTTATTTAAACTTAAGTTTTCCTTAAATCGTATCGTAACTTGTATCACCTTATACCTTTCTCCGAGGATTGAGGAACGTACTATAAGTATTCACTGCGGCGAATCAGGTAAGGTGCATGTCTAAAATACTAATTGTTAGTGCAGGTTCTGTTACTATATAATTTGTGTAACGGTGTATTTGATTATATTCTTGAGTCACGATCTCGAGAACCCTCCGAAGAACAGGAGGAAGGTAATAACACAAGAACAAGTATATTCAATATTTATTAATACCGGACTTACATACAAGAGGCTTGTGTCCCTTGTGTCAGTCCGGCCGCTTCATACTTATACTTTTTATCCTATTTTTTATTTATTTTAAATTTAAACTTTGATTTCGCTTTTTTGTGTTATTATTAACATTCATATTAAAGACGATTAAATATAATTTTTTTGAGCAATACAATAAATTAAAGTTGCCTTTACCATAGGTACTCATTTAATTATGTATTAACTGATTTAAATATACTATGAAGAACAATGAACATAAGGATTTTTCAAGTTCTACTTTGTAATTTAAACAAAATTATGGGCAGTTAACAGTAAAAATAAATGACATGCAGAATACGCAAAATACAAACTTATTAGGTACTTACAGATAAAACAAATAAACAAAAAACCAAACAACATTTGACAATTAAATGATTAAAACATGAAATTGGTAATAGAAAAATAAATATTATTATTATTATTATTTGTATATTTTGCTTAATGGCGATAACCACCAATAAGAAAACTAGTTAGGCTCCTTGACCTAAAAATTACGAACTGTAAATTATTTCGTAATTCAAAATGTATAAAATGTTTCATTTTTATAGCTAAGGTTTGAGATTTTAATACAAAGTTGCTCATAAGTAGTTCATATTGAAACAGAAAAATATTATAAATAACTAATAACAGAATTTTCATTTTTTTTTTTTACAAACATTCGAAGTTTAATTTAAGCGAAAAAGTATATTTAAGTGAGAAATAAGGATATAAGTAATTTTGTTATAATTGAAAAACATCATTATTATTTATAAAGATTTAAAAATTTTATGAAGGTATTATATACATTTTACTGTATATAATGACATTTTAAAAATATTATATAAACTGACACTGTTTTTAAACCAATACCTGTTTACTAAGATAAGGTATTGACACAAAGGTTAATAAAAATTATAACATAATATACTATTATAATAATAATTGAATATTAATAATAGGAACTTTCTGCTGCACCAGTGTGTAGGTTTATGCTCAATAGTAGCATTACAATTTTACTTGAATAATTGTTTCTATGTGATTATATCTCAGTAGTTTTGGGACAAACATTAGTAAAACTAATAATAATTTGCTATAGGTTCTATTTCAGTAAATAATAAATCAAAGATTTTATTTGCAAATTGCAATTATTCTATTGCTTTCCAGTATTTCTAACTATATGTTTCTGAACTTTATAAAATTCCATTGATGTGTCATATAAAATATTCATACAAGTTCAAAGAATAATTTTACAATTATTTTCATTGTGATTGTAAATAAAAAATTTGAGGTTGATAAATATAAATAAACAGTACATTGTTTTATATTCAAATGAATCAAATGTATAAGACCATTAAATGCCAAAGATTGAAGGATTAAAATATTACAGTAGCTGAAGGACTGAAGTTAAAATAAAATAAATGACATACAAAAAGTAAAATTATAAATAAACTGCTTAATTTTTGTTATTAACATTTTCAAAATAAATAAAATAATAATTATATTATAAAAATCAAAACAATTGTAATTTATAAATAATATAATAAATAATAAATCAAAATTAAATTGCATGTTATTAAAAACTATTATCACAACTAACATCATAGATCAGTGGTTACAAATAAAATAAATATTATGTTAAATATAATTAGTTTTAACAAAGTATGATTATCAATTAAAATATAATAAAGTAATAAAGTTTATTCATATAAGTATATTATAATTAATTGACATTTTTGAAAATAAAATAAAAAAACAATATTAGATACATACTTTGGTTGGTGATCTATTTAATTCAACTAATATTGACTTAATGTAAGTGTAATACATTATTTATTCTTACAATTAATATATATGGAATTTTAATATTCTTTGATCTGGTGTTATGTTTAGTCATAGTATTTAAATTGGATGTATACTCGAACCAGAAGCTATACAGTTAAACCATAATAAATTAATTTTACTAGTGTAGTAAATAATTATTCATAAAAATATGACAAATTTGAACACATTGTTAATACTGTAAAAATGTATAAAATATAAATGTATACTGATAAAGAATAAAATCAATTTAATAATTACATATAATATAAGTTTATAGTAAATCATATTTATTCAAAAATTCTAAGAACTAAGAAATAAATAAAGACTTATTTATTTTTATGGAATAATATAATATAGTAATCATATGAGTATCTAATAGTTATTATGAAATTCTAATAAAATATTAATATAAAATAATATAATTTAAGATTTAATAGGATATAATAAAATATGACAATTTGATAATATTTTATGTCTAAAAATTAGATAAAAATATAAACTTACATTATGGCCTGAAATTCTTTAAAAATGAATTACAAGCAAGATCAATTTCTTTATGCTGACTATCCTTAAATTTAAGTGATTTACAAAATACATTGATATCTCGCTTAAAAAATTCTAATCTGGAAGAAAAAATAATGACGTATTAATGTGATATAATAACTGAACAAATCAATTAACACAAAACATATAACTTAATACCACACCACACAAAAAATAGTTGAACGCATCTCAAATTTATCAAATTGTATTAGTTTTATTATTAAACATATACATTTTATTTAAAACATAAAATTAATGAATATAGATTTTTCTATTCTTAAATTATAATTTACTAATAAATATTTATTTTTTTCAAATCATCAAATTTAAACTGGTTTAAAATTTAAAAATAAAATACACCATACAAAACATTTATAAGATTTACATCTTATTCTCTATCATACTTTAGTTGTTTTGCCTCATAACCTAATATTATCTATATTTTTGATTCTTTTTTCACAAGATGATCATAAGTCAATTATTAGGTATTAACATTTTACTTGTATATATTAGTTGATAATAATTTTTAATATTTTTAATAGTGATCCTAACTGAAGATCTGTAAGCCTCTCATAAGTGAACTGCAGAGCTAATTATTTTTTATTTAACTTGAAAAACAGTTTTAACTAGGTAATTAAAAAATAAATAAATGTTTATATAACAAAAAGTAATATTCCTGACATCAGTGGTGTGGCAAAATTAAATATTTTCAGAAGAAAATATATTTTTTGATACCTATCCACCCATCAACCAACAATTAAAAAGTATCTAAAAAATAAAAAATATTTTCCTAAATTCGTAGTTATGAATTTAAATTATTTCCCATCCACCCAATGACACTCATCACTCTTAAAAAACATGAGAGGCAGCCGTCTCTCAATTACCCTCATTGCCACACTACTGTCTGATACCATAAAATATACTATGTAACATTCAAATAATCATATATTATTCTTTAATTTAATGTACACGCAGCATATTTATTTATTTAATTTTTAATATGGTTAACATTTGAATATGTTGGTGGATAGAACAGATAGATACTGCCTACTTGAAAAACTAACAATTATTCCTTAATTTTATTGCTTAAATTGCCACAGCCAATCGATATAAAATTGAATAAGCCTCGAGTCTCAAGTGTGATATTATAAGTAATAATCAATTGCAAACATAATTTTTTATTTTCACAATTACAACAAAATACAATTTTCATTGATTTTATTTTATCCTAAAATGAGTGAAAGAGGTGGTCTATGAGTCATGATTATTCAAGTGGCTATCAGTAGTTAAGTGGTTTTGTCCCATATGTATATTAATTAATCGTTAGTATGGTAATGTCTTTCTTTAATTGTTCATGTTAAATCACTACATGGAGGCCGAACTGTTTTCACATTGCTTAACCTTCATACAAAGTGTTGTAATGTCTAATATAAAATAAAACAACAAGGAAAATATACAACTAAAATACTAAACTATTACTTACTCATTCATAGGATATACATTTTGATATGGTGTGTCATCCATTACAACTAATGAATTATTATACAATGGTTTCTTGAAAAATAATACTTTTTCTAATGGATTTCTTAATGGACATCCGCAGTTTAACCAAGTAGCTGTAATGCCAAATTCAATACCAAATTGTTTTTGCAATTCATTCTGAAGATTTTGTTTTAAATTTTCAACATCAATAGACTTGTTGTAAATTTCTTTGTTAATCTTTAAAAATCATTTAAAAGTAATATAATTACAAGTATTAATTTTAATAAATAGTAATAAAATTATTTTCTAGATGTCTATTAGTTTATAATTCTTTAATATTTATATTATAATTTATAAATCTCAAAATTTTTGTTTTCTTATCTATAACATAATTATTAATTAGACACCAACGGATAAAATATCTTGTGAGAATTTTTTTAGTTTTTCACAGAGTTGCAAGTTGAAACAACAATTTAAACCATACATTGAACGTTATTTCTATTATTTTTTCTCAACAACACAATTTATAGTAACAAACTGTGTAGTTTTATGATTATTTATCATAATTATAAGATTTTTCTGTATTAAATTTATCCCTTACAGATATGAAATCTAAAACAAATATTAATTTAAAATTATACTCACAAATATTAAATTATAAGAACCAATAAATTTATATAGATGTCTTGTATGTAATCTATTGATTAAACTTTTAGCTTCTTCCAATTTTGGATCATTGCTATATTGAATATCACACAATATGTGGTCAGTTAAACGAGACATTGCTTCAATATTTGTATGAGCTTCATTTAAGCCAAACCTAAAAAAATATATATTCTTAGCTTAATTTACTTATTTTTATTATAAAATATGTTTAAATAAATTATGAGAATAATAAATATATACATGTATTTTATTATGTGATAGTTATAATAAATTCAAGTAAACTTAGGATAATTATGAATTTTTACGTACTTAAATATTTTTTTTTTAGTTTTACTTATATAGATCAAACAAACTTAGACCTTGATTATGTGTATTTAATACATCAAATGTACAATTATTTATATAAGTTTATTAATTTAATTTTAATAATTATAAATGTAAAGTATTATAATGAAATGTATAAATATCTAAATTAATTATTTATCCATTTTACCAACAATTTCAAATTTATAAGCTCATAATTAATAATTGTTAATAAAATATAATGGAATTTTCCTTTAAAATAAAACTTAACATTACACAATTAAATAATATAATTTTTCTATAGTCTATAAAAAAATTAAATTATTGAACAAAACTTACTTGGCACCAGATGGAATTTGTATAGTAAAATAATTTTCAGCTTTTAATAACACATCAATCCACCTAAAATAGAAAAATAAATTAATATTTTAATTACAGTGATACAGAATTTAAGTTATTCTATAAAATAAATTCAATAAATCATAAATATATGAACAAAATTATCAAACGGTGTCCACATTTACAATATACTAAAAATTAAATAAACTCATATGTTATAAATCATAATTATTTATGAATGTCATTTTAATTGTACAAAATTAATTTTATTAAGCATTTAATTTGCATACATCAATTCTGTGTTTTGAACTGCTGTGTGTTGATAAGCTCTCAGATGTAAATCTGATCTCACTCTAAACATGTCATATATGTTTCTAGCCTCTTTATTTCTGAATGCTATAACTTGTTTTGGTTGGTTTGAATTAGGATCTAAAACTACTCTAGAAAACTGCATCAATCTTTTATAATCAAATGATATGCTTAAATTTAAACAATTTCCATCACGTAAAAAGTAATCCCATTTATCAACATCAATGCCATTATCTTTATTTGATACAACCTGAAAATAAATACACTTGGTTAATAATAATTAATTATAATTTTAATAAATTAATTAAAAACTAATTTACCTGATATAAGAAATGGTTTTCTACTAATAACTTTCCTTCTCCTCTAATAAATTCACAAATTAATTCAACATGATACTCCACATTAAGTCCATATTTTTTAAGTTCTTTTTCTAAATCATACTTCTGTATAATATACTTCAGCATTTCAGTTGAACTTTCTTCATGCTTAAATAATATGTATCAATAAGCAATTGATATAATTTTAATTAAAAAAAAAAATATGTACCTATTGTACCTACAACTTTGTATATTATATACTATTTGATTAACAAAAAAATGTATATAAGATTAATTTTATTTGACAAAATTTTATAACAGGTATGATACAATTATTCTTATTTGTTATAAGTACTATTTATTTGGCATACCTAGTAACCTAACCTTTAAATATCTTTAATATAAAACTAAAAAAAAAAAAGACTATTTCATAATACATTACTTAGTTCATACTACTATAAATTATTGATGTAAAGCAAAAAAAATTAATTTAAAAAAAAAGAAAACATTAAAAACATTAAAATGTTTGTATTTTTATGAGGTACTATAGATATTAGGTATATAAAAATGTATTTTTATTTTTACTGAACCAATGTTATATTATTATTATTAATTATATTATTACAAACTTTTGTACCTTCCAGTCGACTCCAGATGCTTTAAGATATCTTTCCCAACTATGAGACAAAGGACCATGCCCAAGATCATGACAAAGACCTGCTAATTCAACACACAATTTTTCTTCTGAAGAAACATTAATATCATCACCTGAATTTCGACATAAAGATTCAATCATTTGTCCAGCTAAATAACAAACACTGAAAGCAGTTATTTTAAAAAAATATATCAAATAAATGAAAAAATATTTATAGACATTCCGTATTATAGGCATTCAAATTAAACACACTATTGGCCATTTTCCAAATTGTACAGAAGTGCATAAACAATATTAAATTGTAAGTTTCTTGTGAGTTGTGATCATATTACTCAATTTTTATAGCATACATTCTTAATTTTTACATCAAATAAAGTTACATTAATTGTTAAAACTTAAAAAATCTATATTTTAGACAATACAGTAAAATATTCAATTTAAAAGAGAATAATCTACTATACTGTATACTTAATTCAAATTAAACCAATTTAAGCATGAATGTAGAAGTACCAATTGCCAATAATGAGAATGGATATGCCTGATGTCTTTTTATACTTTTATTCTAAATGAAGTATAAACCTTTTAATTAAATGCCCACAATACATATGTAATTATGAATAAAGGGGTAATTTTGAGAATAGATAATACTTAACTTATAAATGTAAAATTTAAATTAATTACCCAATAGAATGTTCAAATCGATTAACGCTTGCACAGGGGTAAACTAAATATGTTGTACCAAGCTGTTTGATGTTCCGCAATCTTTGAAATTCAGGTGTGTCAATGAATTTCACGCATAGTGGATGAAGCAAAATGTGTCCGTGTATATTGTCATTGAAAACTTTGCCATAATCCGGACAAGACACAATCATCGACATGACAACAGCAATGTTCTTTAAACTTCTACAAAACGTATAAAATATCTTACCTGAAACACTATGTACGTTTGATTAAAAATAAAAATAAAATTACATCCAATTCTGAACGCAGAGAAATACTGACCTTTACAGTTCGAGTTTCGTGCCACGAATAAAAAGAATAAATGAACAAAACGACTTCGAGACGTTAAATACCGAAATAGTGGAAATACCTATGACGGCTGACAATTGATAAGAGTATTTCAAATTTGGAGGACAATTCCACGTTGTGATAAATACAATCTATATGATAAAAATATAGGTAACCAAATCACAGTCATAAACTAAATTCTTTTACCTGAGACCGTGGTCCAAGGATTGTAGCTGATACGAGAAAAAAATCAAGTTATATTTATATACTTTTATGGATTGTACAAAAATAATGTAGAAAGTGTTCAACGACTTTAACACCAATGCTAATTGCTATTTAAACCTCTTTGTCATGTACAGCTGTATTTCTCACTTAAATAATAAAATATAACAATGACGCATGTTATAAAAATAATAATGATATTTTGTCAACCTACTACCACAGTTTCAGATATTGCATCGTGCCATCTCCGGAACCCATAACCCATTATTTATTGGTCACTGAGTAATCACTACCTACCTACCTACTATTAATTCTTTATTAGCAATAATACCCCTACTCATCAATCGATTCAGTAATCACTAATCAGTCGGAATGTGCATAATGCACTTATAACATTATGTTCTGCATTTTCGTAATTTTTTATTTAACCAATGGCCGCCTTTTGGAGTAGGTAGTAATTATGTTTCTAATTTCAAATTCAATATATTTTCTGGTAGAAAATATGTAGATCTAGTTTATAGTTATAGTACTTAGAGCAGCGTTTCTCAAACTGTGGGTCGTCGGTCAATTATCGCGGTGAGTCGCGAACAATTTTTTAAATTATACAGATTCCAAGAAATGTATGTTAAATTAATATTAAGTATATCATTATTAATAAAAGTACATTAGTAAAAATACATTGATTATAAACCTATAGAATAATAAAAATAATAATTTAAACCTAATAAACAAATTTTGTTAAAAAAATTGAAATATATTATATTATATTATTTTAAATTAAATTTTTTTTTTTATTTAACTACTTTTTGAAAAGTGAAACCATGTGGGCCACTAAAGATTTTTCGGGGGAAATTTGGGTCGCGGTTCTAAAAAGATTAAGAACCGCTGACTTAGAGAGTCAAAAGTAAAAATTGACCAGAACTTAAATTAATAATTGGTAAAAGCAAAAACCAATTAGTAATATACCTACTAATATGAGAATTTTTACAAAAAAAACCAGTTTTTGTTTGGTGGAATTTCGATATAATCGATTTTCTTATCTAATTTTATTTTAAAAACGAATAACCTCGAAACTAAAATACCTACTTAACATTTTCAACAGATGTTTAGTAAAGTATTTAGTATGCATAACACAATTTTTAAAAGCCTTTTTTGAGCTATTGACATTTAGACATTAAAAATGTTTGATATTTTTTCCCTATAATTATTGATAAAATAATTTACGCTTGATAAAATAATTATACATTCATCTATAACTTTTTATGAGCGTTTGAAGTTAAAATTTTGACGAAATTGAATATTTGAACGGAGAAAAATGATTTTAATTATTATTTGTGAAAATTCAAAGATATTCGTAAGAATTTGAAACTTTTACGAATCAATCAGTGTCGTAATTACAGTGAAGAATTAGGTCCCCCCATAACTTTTCAAAAAACTTATCTACGGCATTTATTTACTTACTTAACTCTACATCAATGGTATATTTTATAGAAATAATAAAAATAACTCGATTCTCGTATTTTATAACTAAGTTAATATTACTTCGTAATAAGCACTACTACGCAAATATATTATTATATGGTAGTTGTTTTGTGATAGAAAAATAAACTATTGAGCGGTCGAGTTTAATTTTATCATAAATCGACGATATAGATATATTAGCAACGTTTTACTATAAATTATAATGCATATTCAATACTGTGTAATAAATAATAATAATAGGTTGTAGGTATACCTATATGCTCTAAAATTAACTAATCTTTATCATACATTTACTGATTTAGTACAATTTTATTCTCCCATGGCATGTGTGATGTCTAATTGTCTAAATGTCGAAATTGTGTACTAGATTTTCTAATAAAGTCATATACTTCATTAATTATCTCCCCCTAACAATGCTATGCAGTTTACTCATGTTAATATTTTCACCAGAATACGTATTTTTAACCGTAAAAAAAGTGAAATCATGTTTAAAAAACACATTGTTTGTCATAAATAAATAAATAAATAATTAAATTAAATTAAATATTCGATGTTGTTTTATGACTTTTTCTTGTAGAGATTAACTTTTGAGTGTAATTCTTTACTTATTCATTTTACAGAATCGATTGCTTTTGCTATGTTAATTGCTCATTAAAATGTTAAATTTGACCATGAAAAAGTACTTAGTAAACTAACAATAGCTGCGCAAAATAAAGTAAGTAAATATTTTATTATGGTGAAAATTTTGTGTAAGTATTAATTAAGTGTACTACCTATTTACAGCGTTAAATTTAATTGGTGTTAATAAATTAAAATTAAAAGGTTTTTAATATTTATGTTTATATAATATATTTTTAATGATATTTAAACATAATATTGTCGTATTTTATTTGTTCAACACTATAATATATAAAATATGAAGACAATGGTTTCAATAAAAATATTTGTAATACAGAAATATACTTTTCAATTTGTATTTAAACATTTCGTTTTATGTTGACACTCGGCAGTTCGGCACTCCTACCGTATAGTTCCATTTATATAAGGGCGCTGGATTTTTATTAGTCCCGAGCGTCAAATATCCTAAATCCGGTACTGCCTATTTGTAAATGTGAATATCTAAATATTATGTAATTATTTGTTTACGTGTATGTATACATGTATTTAAATTATACATATTACAATGACTGTATAATTATTATAATGTATTGAGAGGAGATACTCATAATACACACAAAAATTTTTTTAGAGCATAATAGGTAAAATTTACAAGAATATCATCCCTTACTTCCACAAATATGATAAAATTTCGTCACTAGTCTATTGATTTATTCTTTTATAATTTATACCAATATTAAAAAGATGAAAAATTTGTTCCTACTACCTATATTTGAATGTGAAATCTCGGACTTAAGGAATTATTAATGGATTGATTTTAATAAAAATTATATCAGTAGATTCCTTAAGATTAGGAAGATATATTTTTCAACGCCTATGTGGATTTGAGTTTCTTACATAGGTATTTCAGGTATTTGTATTTATTATTTTGTATAGTCAAGCCCATTTCAAGGATTTTCGAAATCAGGAACAAATTAATGTAATGGCCTTTCGATCACCATACGTAATATAATATAATATAAAAACATACTGAGATTTACATAAGTTTAATTTTTTTTTTTTTTTATTATCAAGCTATAATATATACCACGAATTTATTCGCATTTTATAATGTTTTGTGACCTATGGTAGTGTAGTATGTTACGTCAGTACTTACTTAAAAGTTAGTAAGGTAAAATATTAATATAATTTTATATTATAATTATTATATAATATATACGATTTGCTACACACAAACATTAATTCAACTTACAGTATTAGTATTACTAATAGACAATACCAAAATAAATAATAAAACATCTTCAGAAAATAGATATATAAGAAAACTCAGATTTAAAAAAAAAAATTATTTCACAAGTATCAAAAACAAAAATCGTCACTGTTGGATGGCTTCATTTTATTATGGGTACTTATTCGTGCTAACTATTTTATCCACATTATATATTTATTGTAAAAATTATCTACTGATTGAGAATACTTATTGAAAATTAAAAAATTGTACATAAATCTTTCGTTTAAGAAACAAAAAAAAAAATCTTTCGTTCAGAATCATTTGTTAATGAATTAAAATTTAACACATCCATTAGGTACTTCGAATTATTTTAACGACCTACAATGAAGTACTCGTAATATAAATTTCAATTTTTCTTTATTATATTTTTATATTGTATATAAGTCTAGGGCTCGGAAGTTGATGCATTTTGCATTTTTTTTTGGAACTTTTTAGACGATGCTCTCCTGGCCACAAATCTGTTTCGTTAGCATGTGAATCTAAATAACTAATTTTTATTTTGCATTTTTTGGTGTTTATTACTTTTTAAGTCATTTTTTGAGATTTTTAGGTCATTTTCCCACATTTTTAGTTATTTTTACTGATTTCACACTAGTTCATTTCTTATCGTTTCTTGTTGACCATTATGCCGATAACTTAAACCACAGACATTTATAAAACAAATATTTTTAATTTTTTAATTTTCCTATTTTAAGGACATTTTTGTCATTTTTATGTCATATTTTGAATTTTATAGTAACATAGAGTAAAATATTTAAAAAAAATGTATTTTTATTAATATAAAACTAATATTTGTAATTTTTTTAGGACATTTTTTGCCATTTTTATGGTCATTTTTTTATTGCTTTTAAGGTCATCAACTTCCGAGTCCTATATATAACTATGTCAAATAATATATACTATTATTTCGTTCTCAATATATTTAAGCGCAGTCTGACTTAACTGTCTTAATGAATTTTTTTTTTTAATTATCTACATTATGAATACCAACATTGAAAAAAAGTTACAAAATATATATGATCACTGTTATTTAAATATTAAGTACTAAAGTGTATAAAACTATATATTAACTATTATTAGTTATTCATAGTCTCATAGGTATCATTTAATATATCGATTAACTTTGCTAAAAATAATAGATTATATTCCTAAAATGTTCCACATGTATTTTCATATTTAAATTTAATAAATTCGTTTAATTACAAAAAGAAAAAAACAGTTTACTCATTTTAATGCGATACCTACATAAAACCGGTATAGCTAGGCAGGAGAGATTTGATAGAAATCAGTAGGCATCATAGCTACCATGACACACCAAAAGTGTTCTAACGAAAACTACATTTTTGGAAAAACACATGAGTGTAAATGTTATATAATATAAAAAATTAAAAATACCAAATATTCATCATTAGAAACTAATAATTTTACAAATAATATTTTTTATTTGTAGAAGTTAAAATTAACATCTACAACTGATAACCGCATGTGTGCACATAATATGTAAGTTAGGATGGTTAAGACATTTGAAAACGGTCCACACATAATTTAAAAAAAGTTATATCATAATTTACCAAGTTATTAATCTTAAATATTGAAAAATATTTGTTATAATTTTTGGTAAATTGAGCCCCAAAAAATAAAGAAAGTTATCAGTTCAAATAAAACAATTTTATTTTTGTATAATGGATGTATTATCTATAATGTAATAATCTTAAGTTTTTATTCCATATTATCATATTACAATAATTGTTGTCTAGTAATAATTAATACATAAATTAGATGTCTATTATAATCATATGTAAACCTACAACATTTTGTGTAGATTTGATGGAGTAGGAGGTACATTGTTCATTTAAATGAAACTATAACAATTATACAACTTTCATCAATCACTGATATTATAAGTTTCATGATAATGTCCAGGATAATTTGTAGTTATAACTTATATTTTCATTAAGATCAATCAGCTTTATGACAAAAAAAAAAAAAAAAAAAAAATGTTTATTTTATTATATTCATATAGGTTAGGTATATTTAGGTATAAAATATACAGACAAAAAAAAAAATTGCCATTTAATCATATCATAACTCATAAGTAAATATTTTATCTTGGGCACATAGCGTGTCTTCCTCCATCAATAAAAACTGAATCGCCTGTCGTAAAACTAGCATCATCACTAGCTAAAAATGCAATTGCTTTAGCAACTTCTTCAACAGTGCCTGGTCTTCCTAACGCGTGTGTGAACTTGGTTTTTTCTAAAAATGTTGAATAATCTTCTTGACTCATTCCTTGTCTTGTTAAAAGATTTGTAACTACAACTCCTGGGTTTACACTGTTGACACGAACTCCTTTTGGTGCCAATTCCAATGCCACACATCTAGTAAATTGATCCACTGCAGCTTTTGACATACAGTATGCCAATACATTAGGGAACGATCTGGTTCCATTTACACTAGATACATTAACTATATTACCTTTAGTCTTCACCAAGTGTGGAACAGCCAACATGGTCAAATGATAAATGGATCTTACATTCGCATTCATAACCCGATCATACTGATCAAGAGATGTAGACTCAATAGATCCATTTTCTAAAATGCCTGCATTATTTACTAAAACGTCCAGTTGGTTATAATGAGATATAGTATAATCCAAAATTCTTTTAGTATCATCTTCATTTGTCAGATCTCCAGTAACCACAAGTGGTTTTAGTGAACAACTTTTTTCACATTGATCAGCTACATTCTGTAGGTTGATAAGATTGCGTCCAGTAAGTGCTAGTTTTGCTCCCAATTTGGAAAAATGTATTGCAGTTGCTGCGCCAATTCCTGAACTGGCACCAGTAATCAATACTATTTTACTATGAAAACTCATTTTACTATAATACAGTTACTACACAAACTAAAAATTTGCGAAGATTAAAGAAAATTAATTGTCACTTTTAATCATCAATAATTTAAATTCAAGTTTTAATATCGTAGACACATTCAGTAGTTAGATATTTCAAACGTAGTATTTAATTTTATCAGTTTTAATAAAAAACTTTTATCCGTTTATCGTAATCAAACTATATACAAACTATACAGGAAGTTGAAATAATTGCTTAAGTTTAAAAAGACACAATATATAATAGTACTATTATACTAAATCAAATATAACATTTATTATAATTCATTCCCGTGATTTATACAGCATTACCGTGTATAGTATTAATTAGTATAGTGTATAATACATAGTTGAATTGTTAAATAGCACTTATGTACTTAACAGCTGCTAATGTTCTGATAATCTAAATTCTGATCATAGTCCATAGACTAGAGTTATATTACTCTATGATTCTGGTACAGGTTGTTGTTTTATTAATTTTTATCATTCATTTATCAAGCATTTTAACAAACTTTTCACGGTTAGTGGTTATAGTGAGGTAAATTAAGATTGATGATAACGATAAGTAATGTCTTATTCATGATTATTGATTATTAATATTTTTAAATTATTTTTCTCCATTTTTATTTTTTTAGTGACGCTATAAAAGAAAGGCAACCCCAATAATAAAAAAAAAAAAAAAACTGGAAATTTAAAATATAACATTTTATGAAATTTTTTCAATAATTTATGAAATAAAAGAAAAAATTTAAGCTATTCTTGCATTAAAAATGGTAGGTAACACTTAAAATAAAATTACATGATCTTTCAAATAAAAACAAAGGTTTAAAAGTACTATGATAAATGCATTACTATTATGCAAATAAGTTCAAATTAATGACATTTTCCAAAACCAAGATGTAGATAAAATACATTTAATTCAATTTTTGTTTATTTTATTACAATCCAAGAGATTAAGACTCGAAAATAGTTCATTCAAATATGCCCAAACAAATTCGGTTGATATCAAATAATTGTTTAAGCTTCATAAAAAATAAACGTCACAGCTACACGGAGAAAAAAAACTGAAGTAACATAGTTTTTAATTTTAAATATTTTAGTAGATACTAAATAGAATTTGAAAAATAAATTAACTTGTTCAGAATTTTACTAAAGAGTTAATTTTTGTATAGGTACACTAGTTAAAAGTTGTTTAATTTGTTTTAATATATTTGAATATCTAATTAATTCGTAAACTATTGATAATAATAATTTAAAAATAAAAATTCTGCATTTTTTCCCATATCAATAGATCAAATAATTAAAAACTTTAAATTCAGAACGGAGCGATGGATGTATTGATTTTACAATGATGTGTATATTTTTATATTTGTTGTACACAATACGATAAGTACTTATGTATAGTAGATTTTTAATATGGACTTTGGATAGAAAATTTGAACTAGTTTTTACTTTAAGCCAGTGATTCCCAATGTGGGCGGTACCATCTTTAAGATTTGAAAATGTTATACAAAGTTCTTTAAAAGTTTTTAAATCTATATAAAAAATATAAAATTCTGCCGAAAAATCAAATTTATTTTTATGGGCATTTCAATCTCAAATATTTATGATATTAGATATTCACCCATGAAATAATTATTTATCTTCAAACAATTTTTGATATTTTGTTGTGTTTCATTAAAACTAATAATAAATATATATTTTTTTATTAATAAAGAATGGACTAATGGAGTGAGTATAGACAATTTATGAAGATAATTATCAAAATATCGAATGAATCAAACTAAGTTGGCTAACATAAGAAATAAAGTAAAAATATTTCTACTCATTAGCTCATCAATATATTTAAAGAATAACAAAAGAAAAAGAATTTAAAAAAATTGTTACAAACTTTGAGGAAAAGTTAAAAGAGTAAAGGCAAACATACCGACTCGAGGTCTCAAAATCTGGTTCTATATTCAAATAGAATACGGGTTATTATGCTAGGCAAGTTTTAAAATTTTATATAACATTCGTACTAGTTTTTTAGCAGAATTTCTTGGGCATCGCGAGGTCAAACGCGTGACTTGTATCTTTTAGGTATGTTATCATGTGAAAAAAAATGTGGAAAATATTTACCAATTTATTCATAACGGTTTCTAAAATATCTACATTTAACTTATAAGAATTTTTATTAAAGAACTACGTATGAACAACTAAAAAATCTTGTTTTATTTTATTGTGTGAAAATATAGTGTTTCATAAAAAAAAAATAAAAATTTGGTGATCTTAATATTGTAAATTGTTATTGGTCTTATGTGTTTAAATATAAATTGTTATAAGTGTAATGTTATTAAATCACATCATCAACTTCTTAAATATACCTACACGTGGTATTTATTTCAAACGGCTAAAATAGTAATAGATAAACAATTATATGACTAAGAAGTCATAATAAATGTACATTTCTAAAAAAGTTATTTATCTCTATTCATATGTTCATAGTATTAAATGTTGTTTCAAGGGATAGCTTGTAGGAACGATTAAAAATAAAAAATACATAATAGTTTAATAGTGAAGATAAATTATATTATACTCTGCAATTTTAAGTTTAAGCTTATGCATTGCTACAGTATAAAATATACAAAATAAATGTGTAGGTAATACAAATTTCACATTATTTTTTGTTCCAAATTTTTGAATTTTAACTTAGAGCCCCTAAAAGTATCGATTACAAGATACAATTTGCTACCAAAAACCACTCTCAAAGTGAAGATTGAAATATTTCTTTCATTGTAAAACGTGTTAACATTCACATCTCATACACACAAAACTAAAAAAATTAACACAATTGTAATATCAATACAACTCTAAAACTTACAGATAGAAAATTTACTAATTTTATTTTTAACAACAAAGTAGTTAGTTAATTTTTTTGATTTTGACAAAAATTTTTAAAATTTTATCTTCAAACGGTTTCTTACTCAAATAGATAAAATTCTCTATCAAAATCCATCCCTAAGATTTAGAATCTGTTTTACTAAACTAAAAGATGATGACTGATTAAAAAAAAAATATATACTGTATATTTGTTCATCCGAGTATGAATAAAATTAAAAACTATTAAATACAAACATATTAATAAATAAGTTAGATATTTAATATGTATGATATAATTACAATAAAACACATGTATAAATAATTTATAATTTTAATTATGAATTCACTATACTTACCAATTACCATACAATACTGGATTATTATTGATAAAGCCGCACTTTATATAATATACACATTTGTTTTTAAATTGTTATATTAATGAGTAACGACAATTATTATATAAAACGTGAATAGTTTGACATTCTAACCAAGATTAAATAATATATATTGTGGAATAAATTTTAAGCCTATTTCTGGTTCAATAAGTTAATGGAAAATCAAGAAATTAATTTTTTAAATAGTTGACAAATATGCGCACAAAGATATTTTTTTTTCAAATGTGTTACCAATTATTAGCTATTATTAGAAATTAGAATTTTAATGAAGTTGATGTAGTATAAAAGTATAAAACATTGTTTTTATTCACACTAATGAAACTTTACAAGTAGTTGGATTTTGGTCCAAAATGAAAAGGAAATTAAATTTAAGTCATTCAACAAAATAAATGCTGCTTTTAAATGGACAAAAAATAATAATGCTGGGTAGGATAGTTAAAAAGCTGATACGTTAAAAATATTATTTATACACCAAATCAGAAAACCAAAAATATTATTTATCCACACGCAATATGCAAAATTTTAGCATTAGGCAACCAAATTTAACATGAGAGTGCATTTTAAAGAGAAACAAACTGCAGTATAATACATAAACCATTACTAATAAAGTTTAATGGGTTGAAAAGGACATAATTTTTTAAACAATATTTTGTAATACATGTATTAAAACATTCAATACAACTGTAATCAGAACAAAAAGACATGTATTACTACCTAGCAAAATTGTAAAAGCACAAAAAAATAAACATTGATAAATAATAGTAAAAATAAAAAATGAATAAATCACAACAATTTATTATTGCACTTCAGTAAACCACATTTAAATCTCATTAGAAAAATTACTTTCCTAATACAATAATAATAGTGTAAACAAAAATTATTAGAAAATCATAAATCTAACAGAAGAATGTAAAAATTTAAAATATGATTAGGACATTATAAATTAAAATTCTGGACCAGCAAGAATAGTTTCAAATTTTAAATTATAACAAACTAAGCCAATTATTCTAAACATGATTTTAATATAAAAAATATAGTATAAGTATCAATACATCTGAGTAAACATAAAAAATAAATGTTACCAGATGAAAACTTAAAAGATTATAGATATTCTTAGAATTATACAACCTTACATTGTAGTATAACTTAACTTAAATACTGGAAGGTAAAGAAATAATGAGGAAAACTAATTTTAAATAAAATAATTATACCTATTTTTTTTTTTTTATTCTTTTCTTGTAACCTTTTCCAAACCAGCCTGCAGTAACTTTGGCTTTTTCTATAACTTCATCATTCTTATCAGCTATGTCCTCAGTTTTCAGTTCATTTTCATCTTCTTCATCAGTGTCATCATCACAACACAGACAATTAGCTACATCTTCTTTGAATTTTGACTCATATTTATGATAAAATAGACATTTAGTTGAACCATAAACTGGATGACAAAATGTACAATATCGACTTATTGAAACATCTGTTTTTTTAATATCATCTTTATCTTCACTAATATCTTTTTTCTTTTTTTTTAAATTGTTTGTCAGCTTTTTTTCTATTTGTAGTTTTTCAACTGCAGCCAATCCTATACATGCTTGATATACAAAGTTCTTGTAAAACTGATCAACAGGCGTTGGAGATAATCCTAAAGTTTCCATATTATTGATAAAAAATGGATTTAAGTATGGTACAATTGGTTCAACCAATGATAGCATATTGCGACCTTCCAATGAATTTGGATCTACACCCTCAATAAAAGGCCTCCAAAAATTACTTAAGCTTGGAACAATATCCATACTTGAACACGACGGAGAATTAATTGACTCACTTTGATCAGCTATGGATGTATTATTTTCTAATTTTACTAAACTGAGATCAACTGGTTGAATTAGGTCTTTAGATCCTGAACACATTTTGGTATTATTTTTATTGTTACTTATATCTAATTCTATTTTTTCACATTTTGTTATTGTACTTTCGGTTTTTTGAACATCATCAGTTGGAACAGCTAAAACAGGATGTACTGTTGTATGTTCTTCAGCTGCTACCAACATTGTGGCATGATGAAATATAGGATCAAGACAACGTTGATACTTAGGAATGTCTAAATTCAATATTGACATTACTTTTTTCATAATTTCATCACATTTACCTGGAACATCATTTTACCTATTATATTTTTAATATCAAATAAAAACAATTATTTTTATACCATTTATTTTTAAAGTAGCTTGATCATCCTTAGGAGTCCATTGAAGATTCACAATGTATAACTTTGGTCTTTTTTTAGCTGGTCTATCCATCGACCAAAGCCATGGATATTTTTTCAGAACCTAATTATACATGTTTAAAGAGTTATTATTGTTTAATACTTAGCGTTTTATTACATTAAAATCATTAAATGATTTATTTTTAGTTCACTGGTTAAAAAAAAAATCTGGAATTATATATATATATTATTATTATTATTAACTTATGTAAATATATATTTATACATTAATTAAAACTAGTAACAAAATATAATATAAAAAAAGAATCTTCACAATAATTTATTAAGTATATAATTCCATTCCTTTTTTTGTCAGATAACCATTAAAATAAACAAAATTCAATCATTATAAATATTACCCTTAAGCTGGATCCTAAACACAAAATTACATCAGTTTTCTCAGCATGTTTACAAGCTGTTGACCAATTAATTGGCCACTGAAGTTTACCACGCTCTCCAAAATGAACAATTGTATCTTTTAATGGTTTGTGACAAGCATAACATAACCTTAATGTTTTATGATTAAATCTTGCTGTATGTTCAGTCACATCAAACATTCGTAAATAATGCCTATTTGGCTTACAATTGACGCATACCTATAAATTAATATTTAATTTTAATTGATATATTTAAAAATATAATGAAAACATAATAATTAAAATTACAAATACCTCAATAAACATATCACCATGAACTTCTGACAATGCTGGTCTTGGTAGACCACTTCTTAAATGCAACCCATCACAATTTTGAGAAACAACATGTCCAAGTAATCCTTCACGATATAATCGATATAATGCCATATGTGTTAATGTAGGTTCTGCTTGACTTAAGTCGTGACATCTAAATAAATAATGAATATAATAGTATAAATATGGCTATGCATTTTTTTAGAATATTAATGATAATTAATGTTCAGTTTATATTATTAAAAACATCATAGAAGATAAAAGTAGATTCAATAAAATATTTAGTAAAACTAAAGAAATGTAAATGAAAAGACAATACTAAAAAAAATAAACAATTAATATGTAGACAAAGAGTTACACACATAATCACAGTTTGTACTTAGTAATTAAAAGAATAATTAAAATAAACTAATAAATCTTAAAATGTGCATGATAATAAGCTCTTTTATCAAGATTTAAGCACAGACATTGAAAAGACAAAACATCATGAACATTACTTCCTCATAAAGGCCTGAATAAGGTAAATAATACATCATTACTAATCGGTGAAAATAATTAATATTTAAACTTAGTAATTTACTGGTTCTATCTGGGGGCATATCTAAAGATTTCATTTTTTATTAATTATTTTTTTATACTTATTATTAGGTACACTAAATTTTTGATTTTTTATAAAATTTTCTTGAAATAAAATTAATTGATGAACTTTAAAGTAATATTATTCAAAATTATCTGAAAAAAAGGATAATAGTGTCATAAGGGATCTATTATAATTCTTGTGATTTACCTAAACTAAGCCCACAAATTTATAAATGTCGATTTATAATATGAAATATAATTTATTAGATATATGTAGAACTATAAAATTATTCTTTTTCAACCAGTTTTAAATTGACTATTGGTACTATAGCGTGTAAAGTGTATTACAGATAAACATATATTTACTCATAGTTCAGCATTTTTAGTGTATATTTGATTTGTGTTTATAAATCAGCATTCTAATTATTACTAATTTATATATTAATTAATGTAATATATTATATTATTATGCATTATAATACATACTATGTACTATTATGAAATTGAATGAACTAATTTCTGAAAATTTCTGATCAAATTGTCAAGTACTATAATAAGAATATTGAAAAAGAAATAAAATATATATTTTGTTTTAAAATAAATTTCACAATATTATTTTAATAATGCAAAAAAAAAAACTAGAATTTGTTATAGTTTTATGTTAATTACACACCCAATGTCTTTTCCTTGATCTAATAATGTCCATATTCCATTTGAGCCTCTATAATCAGGTATTTTAGCTGCAGTACTTATTCCTGCACCAGTATAAACTACTAAATTGGATGCAGACGAAATAGCTTTTGCAAGATCTTCACATTTTTTATCTAGTACTTCAGCTGGATCTTCAAATTCTTGACATCGCTCTTTTAATTTTTTTTGTCTATCTAATCTAAAAAATTAAATTGATAAATATATATTAATTTTATTAATAAATTATTAAATAATCCATACTATTGAATTTAAAATATTTAATTTAAAACAAGAAAAAAGCACAGTATTTTTGCACAATTATCATATTACTTTTAATACAAATTAGAAATATAATACCACACACTATATATAATGTAAAAACTATGAGACTAATTTAAAATGCTCACTTTATTAAATAAAATTACAATAAAAAGAATTACATAAAAAAAAATAAAAAAAAATACCTTTGAGATATCTTTTGTACTGTATCTTTACATGTATTAAGAATTTCTTTGTCATCAATTGTTCGCTCAGATAATGGCTTTTGAATGATTTCTAATATCTGTAAATAATCAATATAGATTAAAATATAATATACAATATATAGTATACATAATAATACAGTAAAATCTCCCTTAATGGGTACCTCCTAATAGAGGACGATTTTTCATGACAGGGCACATTTTACTAATTATTTGTAAGAAAACCTAGAGACACTCTAAATATCTGAAATTTTTATGACTAGATTTTAAAAATTTTTATCCTAAATATTATCTTTAGTATATTTTATTACAATGTACATTTTACACATTATTATACTATTATAATTTATCTATTCTATCATAGGAAATGGCTCTCATTTATCTAATGAAATGTTTATTTTATTTTTAAATATTTAATAATATTATTTAAAAAAATAATATTTTGTTTATTTTTATCAAAATATTACTACAAACGAGGTACAGTAACTAATTTTGTTTTAAATAATAATACATATTAGTACATAAATATGTATAAATATACATATGTGTATTATTTTTTGGATGTATTTTAATATTGTTCATTTATTTCAGTTACCTCCTTTCCCTTTTATATAAAGCAAGTACAATTTTAGTAAACCTATTTAAATATTTCACAGTATACATTATAATTAATACAATATAGTTCACAATTACTAATTTTTAACTTTCCCAAATAAATGTACCTAAGTAAATAGATATCATACAGTGGTATGAAGTGTATATTAAATCCAGCAGTCAGCTATAAATTAATTCACTAATCATGAGAGAACTTAATGTGTATCTATGATGTAATTAGTGTTTATATTATTAAGTGATTGGTATGTCCGCAGAAGGCTGAAATCAACTTTCAAAAAAAAACAAAAAAAAAAATAAATAAATAGGAACTTTTGGTACTTGTCTAATATGCTACCTACCGTAAAATTATATCCACCAAAAAACTGTATGCGAGTAGTATGCAAGTATGCTACCTACCGTAGTTATTTTTATTTTATTTTATTGCGGGAAAGTACATTTAAGTCATTACGATAAATAACATATTTTAACAGTTGTACAAAATTATAGCATAATAGCCATTATGATATCTGACCCACCAAGACCCATGATAACTTACTTTTAAACATATTATTTTAGTCTATGTTGTGTCTGAGTTGTGTTAGCATATGTGTTTTAATCATAGCGAGTTTTACTTTTTATTTCTTTATTTTAAAATAAACAAAAATGAACAAATCAATGCGCAATTTGTAAGGACATATAATATGTATTGAGGAAACATGTGTTAATTATCTTCAAGAAAAAAACTTGCTCCCAGAACTTGATAGTTGTTCCAAATTAAAAGATGGTGTTATTAAAATAATGGTGTACATTAAAAGAATTTAAAAAAAAAATAATCATAAAAGAACCTCAAATGATGATTTATTAAAAACTACTTATTTACGAGGTCAAAAAAAAGTTGCCAAACTTATCACTCTTTAAGAAAAAATTATCCTTTTTTTACATATTAATAAATTATTATTAATCAGTAAACTTGTTTTGATAGGTATCATACTACACCGATAAAGTAGTGGTAGGTAGCATATTAGACGACTACCGAAACTCTTTAGTTTTGATTGACTGACTACAATAATATTAGTTGAGCATATTAATTTCTTAAAACATGATTTTAAATATGTAATATTTGGTGATAAATTAGTGATATGGACAATAGATATTTAGAAATTGATTTTAGAAAAGTTGTTGGAAATATTTAACAAAGAATAATTTTAAATATTTCATGAAAATAATTTGGTACTAATATGTCAAAACTTTCATTTGATGTTATTCTTTTACTAATGAAAAAAAAAAAAAATCCAAATAAAAATTAGTTCTAAGACAAAACATTTTCAGGGCTATGTTCCCTGTTATTCGCTAATATTATGCAATTGCCCTTACTTTTTTATTCGACGCATTTCTCTCTGTTTTCATGCAAAACGTTACGTTCGAAG
Organism: Melanaphis sacchari; assembly: GCF_002803265.2. Classification (NCBI taxonomy): domain Eukaryota; kingdom Metazoa; phylum Arthropoda; class Insecta; order Hemiptera; family Aphididae; genus Melanaphis; species Melanaphis sacchari. The sequence continues at coordinate 1,903,238 of NW_020271547.1, read as the reverse complement.
CCGCTTTCCGTTTTCTGAACTTTAATTTACATACTCTTTGATTATCCATTACATACAAGAATTTCGCTGTTCACACGACCGATCGACCTTATAAAATATCAATCACATTGATTCAATCGACGACTTTTTCGATCACTATGGTGATCACACGGCGGTGGCGGCGGCGGCGTTGCGACGGGACATAACCCATCGTTGACTATGCATGTACGCATCAATAACAGGACTGCAGACTCTCGATCATTCGGTTATACGTTTATGACATAATATAAATCGTTTTGCACCGAAATATAAAATGAAATGACAAAACGTGAAATGATCGATTATAAACGAAACCAAACTTTTTCAGGACGTCGACGAAACGTGTGAACAGTCGCGGTTTACACTGTTTACAAACCTTCGGGTTTCGGCTAAGTAGTAAGTTCAGTCACTCAACATATTCCGATAATTCACTCGGTTTCGACAGGTTTTCTTCGCAACAAGTGACGACGTGATTTTAATTAAAATTTAATTCACGATAATTAGTGTAAAATTGATGATAGACGGTGTTGTCGGTGTGTCCGAACAGCGAACAGCATACTATCAAACATTAGTATCGTATCGCATAGCAGATGTTTATTATTATTATTGTTTTTTATTATTATTTTGTTCTTGCAGTGAGTGGTGAGTGGTGTACTGGTCTGTCGGTGAGTAGCGACAGGAGAGGGTGACAGCGTTTGCGGGACACGGTGAAAACATTGAAAACCGATGGTAGGTTATGACTGGCACTGATAGCACAAAATTGAAAGTAAAAAATACTACTCGTCATAATCAATTAGAAAAACGCTAAATTTCGGCGCCTCGGTGATGATTAGGGCGTTTACACGAGGCTACTTATTAAATCCATACAGTAATTACTAATTAATACAATATTATATTTTTTTATTAAATTATCTTATCAGTTATCATAATATTTGTTTTTAAAATAATAACCCGTATGGGCGGTATAGCTGTAAATGCTGTAATGTTGCATAATATGAATTATACTAATAACCGTTGACTTTAAAGTTTATATCAGATTTTTATTATTAATATTTAATATTCTTTTGTGTATTAAATTTTTTCGATTATAAGCGTAATTTAACGACTAATTCGAATAGGTATACGGCATTAAGCACAAAATTATATCAATATGACCGATCCTCATAGTTCAAATACAAACGTTTATCAAGGTAAAAATAATTATATAAATCTACAAGTCTACGTTATTTGATGGCGTGATTCAGTGATTTGCCATCGACTAATCAGATTTCAAAATTCTGTTTGATTTTTTTTTTAAGGTGGTGGTCATTTTGAATTTTCTTCCGAAAAAAATTGGGGTGTAGAACAAGAAGATTGTAGAATATTTGATTCTATTGATATGAAACATTTAGCTACTAGTATAGCTAGTATACCATTTAATATACAACATGACATACCTGTCGAACTATTTACTGTAGGTAACTTTTAAATATGTATAAATCTTTTAATAATTAATTTAAATGTAGGCGGAGCAATTGGAAGAATTTGAAGTAGAATCATCTCTTGCTTTGAGCCGACATACATGTATGTAAATAATATATTTAATACAAAGTCTTTAATTTTAAAATACATTTCATAACTTTTACTTATATTAATTATTATTATAGTTAAATGTATAAGTCTATAAATATATTATATATATACATATTTTTTAGCACTATGCAATTCAAAATTATTAAGTATTAAAAATGTCTTGCAAACTTCCACTGAGAGTAATAATCAAGCATCCACAGACACAAATAAGTTGTTCTTAAATAATTATTCAAATTCAGGTAATATGAATTCATAGGTCATAAACTATCAATAAAATTAATTAGTTTACTACATTAATATCCATTATGTATTTAATTTTATGTCTTTAGGCAATTTTCTGCAATTATTATGTAAAAATTAATAATAATAAAGGCCTAAACTTTAAATATTAATTTGATTGGAATGATTAAGTTTCTATCTTCTAATTGCATGTCATTTTTATTAATCAATAGTTTTATGTGCTGAGCAGAACCTAAATTATTGATTCTTTAAAGTGTTATTGTTATACAAATATTAATCAAATCCTAATTAAATATTATCTAAATTTTAAATAACATCATGTTGTACTTTAATGATAAAATTAGTTGTTTTTTATTTTTGGAATTATTAAAAAAATCAATCAAATCAATTTAGAAAGACTCAGTATAGTGTTACTTTATACCTAACTACCCTATCTATCTTTCCTTTGATGTTAATAATATACATTTTTGTTTTAAAATTTTTCATATATTAGTTTAAACAAATATTATGATTTGAAATATTTCAGAAGTTGAAAATGTTCCATTTGGTTGTGAAATTCAATCTAATATAGAACTAGAGAATATATTAGGAAATAGGAAACCTTTATTTAATATACTACAAGATGAAATAAATACAGTTACTAGTATAAGTATGATAAGAATTTTAATATTTATTTTTATTATAACAAAAAATATTTGATATTCTTATAATTTTTTTTTTTTTTTTGTAGATAATAGTGAAGCTGACTCAATCATAGTTGAAAATCAAAAACTACCCAATAAAGATGATAATAAAATCGAAATAATGAATCAAAATTCAGGTCATTGGCTTGATTCAATGTTCGATAGTGATGAATAAAAATTTAAACTGTATTTTTCAATCATTAATATATTTTAAATATTTAATTCTGTATTTTTATTTTGTAAGTATAAATATTAAAACAGGGCTATTTTAATTTTACAATTGAAATAGATTCAAAAACCATTATGTAAAAATATTGTAAATATATGTTGATGAGTAATCATGTGTTTTAAAAAAAATAATATCTAGTAATGTTAAATAAGCACACTTAATATTTTATTATTTTATATAATAAAATACTGTACGCATATAAGACCTTTTGTTTTAATTGTAAAAATGGACGTATATTTTATGTAAATAAAAATCATTCTAATAGTCAAATTAATGATTTTTTTTGTAAGCACTAAAGATAAGCATAAATATTAAATTAGTATAAATAATTAGTTAACCTAGATTACTTAAAACATTTACAAAAATTATATAAGTAGAACTCTATAATGTTCAGTCTAACGCAATTAACAACAATATTAATATCACATACATTAACTACTTTTAACCTAACATCAACTAACATGAGAAATAATTGATATTTCTTATTTTAGAACGGAGAGTTCATACCAAGTTTAGTTCCAAAATCTAATCTTGCTCTTTTTTGGTAACGTACATTCAACCTAGAACAAAAATATTACATATAATAATAAAAACAATATTGGTAAAAGTGTATATCATAAACAAACCTTATCTCTTGCCAATGAACAATCTCGTTAACAATGAAAACCAGGAACAAAGATACAAACCCAATAATGAAGGTCAATATAGATAGTTTTGAAATACTAATGTTATTTTCAATACTTTCAAAGTATTCATAATGAACTGTGTATGTCCATTGAACTAAAATACTGTTTTCAAAGATTTAATAAGACATCTTTGTTATTTAATTAACTTAATATATTTTTAAACTTACATGAATAATGAAGTGAACAAATAAGGTTTATTTAAATGTATCGTTCGTTTCCAAAGTAAATAATCCCGATGAACAAAACTTAGAGATATGGTAACTGTAGTACAACATTAATAAATAATTAATATTTCATTCATTCTTAAATTAAAAGTTTTTATTAGTAATTACCATAATGCATCACAAGGAATAGCAACATTAATCTTTGTACACTGATAATAGTGGGCTCAAATTTTGACCAACCACCCCATTCGGTTTCTTTAGGATCAGGGTATACATACCAACATTGTTGAATTTCAACGGTTGAATTATTATTAGTAGTTGATTTAATCAAATCACAAGCTTGACTTAGTGACCATATAAACATCAACACCATATTTATCATAACAGGTAAGAATTTCAGGCCATAAAACCACATTACATAATAAGACAACTATAATATTTAATCATACATATAATGTAGTTTAGTATTAAAAATTTAAATAATTTAACTTACCTCAGATGTAATTGAACATTGATTTTTTCCAGTTGGCTTTTGCATAACTTCGGGATCTGTTGGACCTCCAACCAAAGATACTGATAGTAATGGCACAACAATACATGTAAGCCATAATACTTGGCCTAAAGATAAAATTAATTTTCTTAATTAAGATAGAATAAACATTACACAAATAGCTTTTTGATTACATTTTTAAAACATTAAAATATAAACTATAATATTAAAGTAATTAAATAAAAATCACAATTAAAACTGTTATAATAGTTTGATTGTCCATATAGCTGCCAAGAACAGTACAAAAAATGGTTATGCTTCATAGACCACTGACTAATTATTCTCAAAAAGACAGTGGTTATATTGCATTGAATTTTAAATTATCCATAGTTAAAGCACTTTTTTTTGCTGTAGTAATGGTTTCTCAGTGGCATAGGGATGAAAATTGTTATTTAATATACATTATATCATTAGAGCAAACCATGTTCATAGCTGTAGTACAGTCAACAAGTATACAAAATTAATTTTAAAAAAAAACTAAAGCTAATCTACAAGGAAATTAACACTAAGTTAAAAATTATTTTAATGCAATAACAATTACAATAAACATAATTTAAAAAAAAAGCTTTTGTGGTAGACTATATAAATTATAAAATTAAAAAGTAACTAAATTACAAACCGACTGATAAAATAGGAGGTAATACAAGAGCAATTGCAAGTAGTTGAAGAAAACTAAGAGAAACCATGCAACTAGTCCAAAATTGAACACAGTTCCATATTCCTTGCATTAAATATCTCCCCTGTGAAATAAAATAAAATTAAGTCATTGAACTAGGGATTATTTCAATAAAATATTTTAACTTTTTTTAAAATCAATTACTTCCATAATAAGATGATATACTGGTAATGGATCTTGACGATTAAGTGAAAGACAACAAGGAAGAGAATTCAATAATTCAGAGAGACCCACTGGAGATATTGGAGCATCTATTGGACTTGGTTGTTGCATGATGCTAATTCGCTGACACACTTGTGGATAGATTGGCTCAATAGCAAGACTATAGTTAATATAACAGCAAATACAATTACAGGAACATGACATTTCATGTATGTTATATGTGGATAGTTAAAAATCAAATTCCAAAGAAATATAGATATGTATCAATATTAATCAGTTTTTAGATTCTAGGTGTAATGAGTAAGCTAAGTCTCAGAATTATTTTTCATACAAAAGTAGTCATAGTATTCTTATATTTTTATACGAGTATAATAAAGTTTATAAACTAAAATTGAAAAAAGAATGAAATTATTCTGTTTAAAATCAAACGTTATCTAAAGCAATAATTTTTGAGTTTATATTTAAAATAACCATATTATATAATTTCCTGTGTCAAGGTGAGCAATCTTAAATGATTATTTAATTAATGAATTGCTGATGGAAAAACTTTTTTATTATACTGCACATTATATAATATACAAAACAATAAAATGTATTTGTCCTACAATTTTAAATTAAATATTTACATTTATATTTGCTACTTTGTTGTAATTACTAAGAATTTGTATGAAAATTAATCAAACTAAAAATATTTTTTTTCGATAATAAAATTAATATGTGAGATTATAATTTTGTTTTCAATTACATAAAAATTAACAATCAAGCTATAATATATTCAAAATTTGTTAAGTTAAATTTAATTGATTTTTTAAAAATAATTTTCTGTATTAATATATCATACATTTTATTGTTAATTAAATTAGAGATAAGACAATTTTAAACAATTTCTATAATATTTCAGTCACAATTAAAATTTTGTAAATAATATATTTATGTCTGTTGGCTTTTTTCATTGGAGTATTAAAGCCAATCTTGAAATGATAACTATTAATAATGGCAATAGTTTAAGTTAAATAATAAATAACAATAATTTTAATAAGTATAAAAAAAAAATGTCAGGGTAAAATCTGACAGGCAAAAGTTTAAAAATGTAAATAGATAGATACATTAAAATTATAAATTGTTAAAAAAAGATGCAAAATATTTGATTGTATAATATAATGTATGTGTGAAACAAGACAAGAATAATGTGCATTTATTTACTATTATAAAAAATAAATGAAATGTGCAAATAAAATATTCATTTTCCTATTTGAAGGAAAAAATATTTTTGTTTAATTTGAAGTATTTATACTTTACATTTTGCAATATAAAGACATATTTTTACAAATTAACTGAGGAAATGAAGACAGCATCTGCATATATTAAATAAATACCTAATTACCTTGCATCAGCTTGCATAAATATACCAATATTTTCAGCATTCGGAGATGATCCCAGTACACAAACAACTTCTCCATACTGCTGCATTATGGATATCATTTCTTTAGTGGCCTCAGGAGTGCAATCAGTGAATAATGAAACTAAAAGTGGAACATTATCTATACATTCTAGATGAGGTCGAATGTTCTCAATACCACGAGGCAGTTTGGCCTATACACAATATTATCATTTAAAATAGGTAGCAAAGTGAAAAATTATTTATAGGAATATTTACTCTATTATACATATCAAAATTAACAGGAGCACTTTGGTCAGTACTATCAGACATGCAGCTTAATGAAGGCCATTCTTCTCCATTTTTTTCTATTTCAATTACATTGCTGTTATCATTCATAAGAGTATCCCTTAAAAAATATTTATGATTCATAAACAATTCAAATAATATAAATAAAATTTATAACACTAATATACTTTTGAATCAGCATTGGTTTTATAATTTTTTCTCCATCATGTTCTATTGTAACTTGTGCGTAATCCATATTCAAAGCAGTTGGTGCTGACATACTAATTGTACGAGACATATTTAGAGGCGCACTGAAAAAATATACTATTTAAAAATATTTTATCTAAAAATTTATTTTGAAAATTAAAATTACCAATTTATATTGAGGGGAGGAAAACAGTCAGCCGATAAATTATGTTCATATTCAGCGAGTTTTTTCTTCGACTGACTAGTAGATGTTAGTGGTATCAAAAAGCTAGTTTCATCATCACAAGTAGCTGCACCCTCACTCGATTCAAAATCAAAATACAAACACTCAAATTTACGTGCTAATAGTTATAAAAATCAAATAGTGTATTTAAACAACAATTAGATAGATTAGTATTACAAACATCAACACACTTCTAAAACAATAATCATTAAAAATATTAGTACCTAGGGTCAAGACGAGTTCTTGTTTGAGTATCACCTAATAAAGAAATATGACAATTCCATCCACTCTCCAGGCCCATTTTCTCAGAAAAAACCCTAGACCGAAGTTCATTTTCTTTACTAAAGTGAACAAATCGTATACAAGCTGTTTCTAATAGCTCAATCAATTGAACCTAAACAATTTAATGTACATATATATATGTAAAGATTGCATTTATTTATTTAATATACATATAAAAAAACTAAAATTTAATTTATTTATAAAATTAATTTTTACCATATCATATTGAGGTTGATACTGCATGGTAACCATTCCTAAAAATATTTGATTACACTGTGTTTCAAAACAACAATTTACATCTTTTGAGTTATACTCATGGCAATCACCAAATAGTAATGAATCTGAAATATAAATTAAATTTAACATCTAATATTCAAAGATATTCAAACATTATTGATTAAACACTATTACAAAAGAATATTTATTATTATTATATTATCATATATGGTATAATAAATGATGGCATAAAATAAACTTGCCAGAAGAATGAAATTGTGGTTGCCTTTTTTTATGAGTTGTTGATGTCCATGGTTGAGGTGTTGGACTACGACATAATTTTGAATATAATTGACGACAATCAGCTGGCAACTCTAAATACATTTCTGAGAAACTTTTGTCAGGAGGTAATGGAAGTGGCCGGTATGAAAATGCTGTACAATAAGCTGTTAAGCTAGTTCTTTGATAAAAATCTAGTACTTTCTTCCTATAAATAACATAGTTTATTTTTATGTAGTTAAAAACATAATGGCTATAGCCTATAATAAATGTTATAAAATTGATATATACCTAACAGAAGGAGAAACAGGACTAAGATCATGACCATCCCAAAAATCTATGCAAGCATCCAATATTATGTCAGCAGTACCTTGGCTGAATAATTGTAAACTTGTTGCAGCTTTACCAATACTTCTCTCTCTTAATCCTACACATACCATATGAGGAAATGGAAATTTTAATTTAGTAGTATTTGGTAATGATCTGGCAAATTTAATATCTCTTCGAACAGCATCAGCTTGCTAAAATTCATTTACAATAATTTATTTAATTTTTTTGTCATTTTATAGGTAATAGGTAATAACCAAAAACTTACAACATGTCTATAAGTGGATAACTGTAATTGAAGTTCAAAAATATCATCAGCCGATTCTGAAAATCCTATTTGTCGAGCTAATTCACAAAGACATCTGAAAGTAACATATAAAAATAATAATAATAAAGCATTTTTACAATTTAATTACTGTAGTAAACTAATAAACATTAAAAATAATTTACCTTCGGTTGGTAACAGGAACAAGCACTTCACTATACAAAGCTTGACAAGATACATGTGCACAAAATTGAGCATAATGAGCATGGGTTGATGGATTACAAGTATTTAGTAATACTGCTAGACCTAGAGGCTTTAAAGAAGTTATATGATTTGACCAAGTTGCATCATCAAATTGCAACCTCCAAGCTGAACCCCGGTCATGAGTTAGATCAAGTACTTCTACTGTATAATTTTCTGTTTAAAATTTAATACACAAGTCTTGATATTTCAAAATCATATTAATTTTTATTTTATTTCATAAATATATACCTTGATTCTGAATAGTACTGTCATAACTTTTTCTTTGTGTTTCTTTAAAATTAGGAGTATCTACATAATTAGACATTGATGACGATTTGGAAGGATTTTGCAAAAAAAAAACTTTTTCAGCAGTTGGATTAGGCCATGATAATATACCTTTTTTATCAACACAACATAAAGCCTTAAACATCGGTAAAAAATTATAAGTTGATTTTTAATTTAAATATCAATTTAAATAAATTACCGTAACAGATCCCATTACATGCAATAGATTGGTAGATCTATGTAAAAAACTACTATTTCCAAGTATACATGAGTAAAAGTTTTTCCATAAATACTTAAATGAAAATTCTAAAGAGTTGTTTTTTGCTTCAGTTTCAGTTTCTTCAAAAAGATCTTTATTTTTCTAAAACAAAAAAGAAATATTTATTTAAATACAAACACAACATTTATGTTTGTATTTGGTAAAACCTTCAAAATCAAAAAAAATTGATTAATATTTTATGCTTTCTTGATAAAGTAGTGGACATTTTTTTTAAATTATGATTATTAATTAATTAGCACTTCATTATAATTAAAAAATTGAAAGTTGAGAATATTAAATATTATTACACTGAAAAAAAAACATTAAAAATACTAATAAAACTACATTACAACTAACTTATGGTTCAATTTTATTATATTTTTACATAATAGTGATATAACAGTACAGCTATAAATGATATAATTATCAATTATAAATAAATATATTGTATTTGATTTCAACCAATATGTTACTTTTTTTTTTAATTATTATAATATCAAAATGTATTACATTTCAACATTGAAGTGAACAAATAATATTGAACAAAAATATTAGTTGTTAGATCCAGTTACTATTTAAAAGAATTTAAAATTAGTAAGCAGGATAAATTCAAAAACTGATTTGATTAAAATACATTTATTAAAGAATAGACGTTAACTTAAAGATTTTTTTTGTGTTTGTTTGAGGAGTGCCAGATAATTAGTTGACATATTAAGGAACATAATATATAGGAAATCATAATATTCACACTACAGTTTATAAAAATACTAGAGATATTGTGATTGAGCTCTAAAATTAAAATATATTTTGCAATCTGAAATAGAATATCATAACAATTTAGCTAATATCTAAAGCCTAAATTCATAGTCTAATGTGGATATTAAAGGGAATTGATTTAAAAACAAAGATATAAAATACTGGTCAATTTCCCTATACTTGGTATATAGATTGAGAAAGCAGATTTGATATGTAATATTTTAAGAACCTGAACTATGGAAGACGATTGTAACACAGCATTTCCATAACATGTCATAAGTGTCCATGCAATTGGTAACATCAATGGTAGAAGTGGAATAAGTACAGAGATTGGAATTACAATAAACATTGATACCCAATTACCAGATTTTAACCAAAGAGTGAAATAAGACCAACGCCACCAAACAGTTAAAATGGTACTTCCCTAAAGAATAAACAAATATTTATAAAAAAAATTTCTATTTAATATTTTGATAAAAAATAAAATAAAATATATTTACTAAAAAGGTAGCAGCAGCAAACTTTTGCATGAATATTATTTGTAATAAATATAAGCATTTTGTGTAAAAGCTACATGGTCTATTTTGTGATAGTTCCAATGCAAGTTTCAAATTATTTAAATATGGAGTTTCATTTAAAATATATGCAACATTTTTTAATGGATTACGAGATACCATAGTTGGTACAGTGGTTTTGTTTTTCATAGTAGATGCAATATCTGGATTAAATATTTCCCATCGTGTCAATTCTGCTGGAGCCCATTTATCTTTATCCTGTTCACAATAAAAATGCATTTTATTATAGAATTTATAGTAATAATTATATAAGTACACATGTAAAAAAATGATAAAACACTTAACATAATCCATAAACTAGTAATGATGATGTACTAAGTACATATTTTACTGATTAATTGATTAAAATGTTTACTGAAAAAAATAAACTAATTTAAACACTTAATAACTTTAAAATACCAATGTTATAAAATAAAATCAATTCAAACTAAAATCAGGCACTTATTTTTAATCGAAAATTCTAGAATAGGTAGGTAATACAAATTTTTTAATTTCTTTTGAACTTTAAGTAACCAAGAGTATTTATGAATCATATTTAATCGTATATAACAGTGTATACACTATAAACTATTCATGTATATTAAATAGATTACAAACCCTAAGCCTAGAAACATGGCATGGAGAAGTTTGTCCTGGTTTCAAAAGTACTATATCACCTTTTACCAATAACGCCCAAGGTAAATTTACAAGTACACCATCACGTTGAGTCCATTGTAAAGTAACTGATGGAGAAAATGGCATACATAAATGTGGATAATTTTCTTTCTTCCAGTGGCATTTGTCTTTATAGCCTTAATTTAAGAATAAAATAAAAATTAATTTTAAAAATCTACGCTATGTTATTACTATTTTAACAATGTTAACATTTTCTTACAATTCAGTTTTTTCATCACATGATCAAGTTTGGTGAACATTTCTTCATGTCTTAATTTGTTATCCCATAATACAGTAGCAAGGTTGATAGTTAATAATATGAATAACAATATTCCATCATCAAACAAATACCACATTTCATCGTACACTAAACTAATGATGATCAATGAAAAACCAGAAGCAAACATTATCAAAGCAGTAATCCAACAGATACTAGTAAATGGACTATTATGTTTCAATGCATCTTGAATCCATAGTCTATCTTTGCCCCTATTAAAAATATATTATTATTATTATTTATAGTAAACAGGACATAAAATAAAAATAACTATTATAAAAGTACTGTTGTGTGTGTTGATTTTTAATATGATTTCTAAGCGACAATATTTCATTATATAATGTATGTAAAGCTTCAGTAGTTGACAATCCTGGAAGCCCTTCGTTAGTCATTGCTTTTATTTCACTACATACTTTTTCTTAAATAACATCAAAATTAAATAAACTATTTAATATAGTTGTGTATTGTTAATCGTTAAATTATTACATTATACCTTCTAGTTCTACTTAATTTAAGGAAACTGGAAAAGTGGAAAGTATTAAGTAATTGATAAAATTGTGTGTATATAGTATAATATGTTAAAACTTATCAGTTATAAATGTTATCAATTTATCCTTCATTTTACTGCGGTTACATTAAAAAATAAATAAATAGCTAATAGGTACTAACATCGATTATAGAATAGACTATAAATAATGGAACTATGTATATAGTAGGTTCTGAATATTCTAATTCAAATGTAAAAGATTACTTTATATTAAAGTATACTGTAATACTGTATACTTATGTATTTAACATAGAAATGTCATTAAAACGTTTGGTAGAAATTCAGTGTTGTAAAAATACTTTAAGCAAATTATATATATGAGTAATATTTATAATTCTTTCCAAAATTTAAATCCTTTTTATGTTTATATTTTGCAATATTTTAAATTTTAAAAATATAATTAAAAAACATTTTATTTTAAGTATAATAATTAACACTTTTTAAATAGGTATTGTATTATTGTCCCTTTAATTCAAGCTTCAAGAGCCTTCTTAGGAATATCACTACATAATGTAGGTACCCATTTTATAAAATATAGAGATCAAGCAGTTGTGTAATGTGTTTAACCGTCATAAGTAGTTTATAAATTATATTTAATTAAAGTATTAAAAAAACTTAAGTGTAAAAACATGTTATATTTAATAATAATAGTAATAATAAAAAATATGTTTTAACCTATAACTTCCAGTAATAGGTACGAGTAAATGACATTAGGAAATAATATAATATTGTCCTCTCAGTTAGTTAATTTATAACTATTACATTCAACATGCGTTTTGTTTCCCATAATGTACCGACTGCCGAGTAAACAAGTAAAATATGTCTATACTTTATAGTGAAATGCTAATTGATCATCGCACTGAATAAATAATAATATAATAATAATATTACTGTTTTTTAATAATTATAATTAAATCTAAAGATATTTGTATATCCCCTATGGTCCTATCCACCAAATAAAAAAACTGTTTCGTGATGCCACTACCTAATAGTTATTATAAAATTTAAACAATAGACTTACTTTATTAAATAAAAATATCTACATATACATTACATACAGAACCGAGTTTAAAGTTTTTGTTGACTTGCAAGTCAAATAAGATAGTGGACCCCTAGCTGGATTTAATAAGAACATGTTTTTCCTTATCTTCTCAATTTGTCTTCATACTAAATTACTACAATATAACATTAAAAAACAAATCACATAATCACATTGATTATTTAAAATAAATATAATAAGTGTGACATAAGTCTTATACGTTTCAATCATATTATACTATAATATTTTTAATAATTTTTTTAAATCTATCGGTAAATGTACTTTAAGTAATTCTTTGGGGACTCCAAAAAAGCGCGACATTTATCCTTAATGTCCCTCTGCCAAATCCAACCTTATTACATACGGAAATTCTTGAACTGGCAATGACTAATACCTATTACTCGCAGTAATTATGTAGCTGTGACAAAGTTCATGACGAGCGTATGGGGAAATAATAAATAGTCTGTCTAAAACCGTGGTAATTTTTTGAAAAATTCTGAAAAGTAGGTATAGCCGGTATAGGTAATCTCTATTCTATGGTATAGGTGCTCTACTTGTATTAATATACTGATCCTAGTAGAGGCTAGTAACGTATATGATAGCATACTGCATATTAGCATGGTGTTATAATATGACTTATTATTCTAGTATTAAGTAAAATTTCGCTGGTCAATAATAATAGGTATGTATCCATCAAAATAGAAGGTTAAAATATTTCATTTTTAATATTACATTATTTTAATTAGGTACCTAAGTATTCAGTTTGCACGCACATCATATACTAATTATAATAATTCAGTTACCTATAGGTATGTATTATGTATTTATTAAAATAATGAAGTAACCGTGTTTTGAGTTTACTATAAAACGGTTTGATAATATTTTTGTAAAGTATTTTCTTTAATAATTTAATTCCGTATCTAATAGGTATCCGTAATCCGTCTATCAACCACCTGTAATTAAACTTCTCAATGGGTTGTATAATGAATTCCTAGTGTAGAAACACAGATTAAAATTAAGAATTGGATATCTATTTAAATAATAAAAAAAAAATTGTTTGTAGTTCAAATGTTTTTTAATATAATTAATACACATTGCAAATACAATAAATATAATATTGTAATACTTAAATAATTTAATGAAGTTGTTACTTGTTGACAAGCACAACAATTACTTAGGTTTAGGTTAGTGTAAATATAATTATTATGTAAGTACTTACAAATACTTCACATAAACAAGTTCCAATAGATTTTATTTACATAAATGATACAATACATTTAATTATAAATATTAATTATTATATATATATAATTTTCTATTTTTTTTTTCAATAACTATAAACCAGGTATCTGTTCAAAAATGTGATGATAGTATAAATTCCAAATCTAACAAACTAGGTAATTTTAACTGATTATCAATCATAACATTTATGTTAGTGCAAGGAAATAGGAATTAGAAAGATAATTGATTTCAAATTAAATGTTTTCACAATAATTTCACAAACATTACTTTTAGTAGATATTTTATAAAACACCTAATACATTTTTTCAGCTCTATAATGTAAATAATTATAAAAGTCTTTAGGTAGCCGTAACATAATAAGTTTTCAAATTAAATGTAGAACATTTTCTTGATTAGAGTATACTTCTTTTTAATTTTATTTTTAAAAGAACGAAAAATATTAACAATCTGTTTTTTTTAAAACAATATGTAAGTAGGTTACAAGTATTTATAATTTACAGCATATGATTAATTTATAAAGGAAACTGTTCACTAACAACACCCCAGAATATTTGTTTTTATTTACTTTATTTTTTTTAAAGATAAGATCTCTAGACCAATTATGTTTTATACGAAGTTTAACATTACTAAGGAAAGATAAGGAGGAGATATTATGGATGAAAAAATTTGAGTGGTTTATTAATTTAGCGTGAAACGTTTATAATGAGTTTTTGCACTATGAGCACCACAGTGAGCCCAGTGGCGTCCGTCTACCCAAAATCTAATAAAAGGTATTTATTGTCATATTTTTAACTATTTATCGTAATAGTAAATACTAAAATACTAGTTAATCCAAAATTGTTATCCATTGTTCATTCCATAGTCCTTACCAACCCATCTCATTTAAATAAAACTTAAAAGTAATTAACTCCGATGTCCCTTTGCCGCGTTATTGTCCAGAATACCGACCAAAAAATTAAAAACTAAATTAATAAACTGATTTGCGTCAAGTTGCAACTTTATTCTCTACCCTGCCACCGAAGTGATGTAAGAGTAAAAATATTCCGGCAGATTCTTGACTTATACCACAACTGTGGCATGTTTTCTCCGCAACATTTAAATTGTAATTAGTAATTTATAGGACATGCTTCGGATACAGTGGTTAATCATATCCTCCCATGACTTAATTAAGAGGACGCTACACAGACATTTGTTGTCTCTATCTTACAAGTGCGTAACATGGTAAATTTACGTTCAGTATATTAGGTTTAGCTTCGTTAGTTTAAAAATTAAAATAAATCCACCTATAATGAAACTTGATGTTAAGAAAATTTTCTGTGTTTGTATGTGAGTTTTTACGATAATACAATTTTTTAAGTGAATTACAAGCAATATTTTAATTTACTATATTTTACATACGCAAAACTCGCTAAAAATGTGAATTATTGTAAAAAACCCACATTCAAATACAGAAAATGTTCTTACCATCAAGTTTTATTATAGGTCGATTCATTCTAATTTTTAAACTAAGAAACTAAAATTAATTTACTGAACGTAAATTTGTTATATTACGCACTTGTAAGACAGAAACAACAAATGTCTGCAGGGGTGGATTTAACAATTTTCCGCCCTTATCCAAAAAAAAATTTTCCTCCTTTATTGTAAAAAAATTACTTATGTACAACAAAATTTTCTTACATAACAACATTTTCTATGTATTATGTAATTATTTTTTTATTTAACTTAAGTTTAATAAAAAATGTTTTGATTCAAATGTACCTAATATTTTTTCTCTGTTTTTATTATACAAGAAAAAAATAATAATAAATTTATTAAATAATTATAAGAAATATTGTTCTAATTGGTATTTATTGCACCTATGGATTTTAATTATTTAATGATTTTTTAAGCTTGGAACAAATGTTTTATCCTTTACATTTTACATACCTATTGTACATTTAAATATTTCTTAGGTAGGTATGTAAAAAAAATAATCATTAGATCTCGAGATAAGTCGAAATATGTTATGTAATCAGAAATTTTGTATTTTTCTTCGATCGGATAGTCGTAATCATTCAGTTTTTACCATCATCTTATTGTCATAACACAGGCTTAGATATGACATACCGAGTATAATACCTAACACAGAGCTCTGTGATATGATATAATATTACATAAAATTCTGAGATATAAGTCTAAATTATCTTACATTAATCACATCTAACGTAGTAGGTACCTTTTAAATTTTAGACATAATATTATTTACTAGGTACATCATAAAACGTGGTAATGATAATAAATTTAACTATTTGAACTTATTGAACCTAATAACTAACCAATTTCATGCGACCACGTTCGACATGATTATAAGTAGGTACCTACTTAATAGTTAATACACAATTCACGAGATCGGTAACAACCAACAACGGTGAATTTACCTTAGATCATAAAATAATAAATTGTAAATAATATATCATATAATATTAAAATATAGTAATGTAGAATCATTTAATTTAAAGAACGACAATTTAAATAAATATAATATTGTAATTTGTGTAAGGAATGTACAGGATCACAGCATGCTATCACTAAGGCGGCAAAGCGCTACATGAGTACTGAGTAGTGAATAGTGACTAGTGAGTACGCCGAGTACGGAGTACTGACTACTGAGCATCTGAAAGTTCAAACCTTTATATTATAGAGTATGTATATAGTACTATGTACGTTGTACGTAATACGCAACGCAATGAGTTGACTGTAACCACTGTAACCGTGATATTATCATTTTTACCATTGATAAAAAAATAAAGAAAACTGAAAATCATCTTGGTCGTACTTTGAGGGTCATATATATGTTTAATCTATGTACTGGTATTCTGTGTTATCACTTATCATATAATTTCACTGTATCATTGGTCCGTAGTGTTGGTTGGCGGGGGGTGACTGACGCGATTGTCCGATTTGCCATTTTTACGTTCCCCGCGCCGCGCACCCATCGGATTTACTCGAATCTTCTAGATTTGTCTACCCGCCGCCGTATCAGTGTATCTACTGTATCACTGTTCAGTGTTCAGTGTTCACTGATTATTATTTGTTTTCCGACTTAACCGTGTGTTATACACATTACACTTTGAGTACTTTATTTGCAGCTGGCCCGACCGTCGCGTCGGTCGCTTTGGTTTCGTTAAGTTCTAGCGGTCACCGTTTTTATTATTATTTTTATCATTAAAGTTATAGGCTTACCCCGACCCCTACCGTTGTCCTTTATATCTGTATTCGTCGTTTTCGACCCTTTCCGGCAATCGTTAGCACGGATTCCCTGTCCGCCGCCGTTTCAATCAACTATTAGCGGACATTCATAAATATTCTCTCGTAAATTGCGTCAAGTACGATCGATGCCGTGTCAAGAGTAATATGCCTTTTGCTGATCGACGGGATCGTAATAAGTCAAAGTTGAGCGATCGTATTCGCGGAAAATCCACAGACGAAATATTGGAAGAGATCAATAGAGAATTCGGCAACACCGGCGAGAATAGCATGTTTTTCGACAAATCTGACTCCAGGACTTCTCCTACAAGGGTACGTTCGTATTAATATACATTATACCTTAGTGTTTTTTGTGTGAATATTGTTTATTTTCTGGCTTATTTTGTTTTGTTGGAATATAATTAAATGGAGTTGTGGGTATACAACATGTGTCTGAAAAGTTCTTAAGGACGATGCTAAGTAAAATTCTAATAATTTAAAAAATTATTGATTACACTTATACTTTACTATTTCACTATTTTTCAATAAAAATTATGCCTTTTTTACACATATTTGTTAATATTAAAATTAGATTACTTTATTTTTATCATATATTATTTCTAGTTTCTAACTAAATTAATTGGTACCTATTATAGTTATTTTTTTAAGATTTTATCTTCATGAAATGTTTTGTAAATTATTAATTTAAAAGTTATTAGAAAAGTAGAATGTAAATGAAAGTACCTGTTAATTATTTTTTTTACCTTCGTAAAAATGTTTTTTATTTATTTTTTTCTGAGATTGTCTTTAATCTGTATTCAAGTAATAATTTATGACCCTTTGAGATGATACTATGATTGATGGATTCTATTATTTATGTACATTCTAAATTTTAAATTTAAATTAAGGTATAGGTTTTAACATTTTATACTTTTCAATTGGTTCATTTTTATATTTTTAATAATCTTAGTATTATTGAGAACAACTCATTTTAAATTTGTATAATTACCAAGAACATGAAAATATTTTATCAACTATAATTCACATTTAGCTGTGTGTCATGTTGATAGTATATCATAATAATTTATTATAGATAATTAAAATTAGATTAACCAAAAAATATATTTTGAATGTACAATCATTTTTCAACAAATTCTAAACTTTTCAATTTTCACTTTTATAGTCATGTGTTTCTTTGCCTTAAATTTTGTCTTAGGTTATCAAAATGTAATCAATTGAACCTTTTACAATAATTTTCTATAAATTGTTGAGCCTTTAAAAAATCGATTTTATCTATTTTAATAAAGGTGCTTATTAACTATTATATTTTTGCAAAAAAAAAAAACCAAACTTTTTTTTTAATATTGAAGAAATAGTTTTTGACTATTTTACATCATAATACACATTTAAGATACATCTCTATAATTAATATTTACTTATCAACATTCTAAGTATAGTATCTAATCTTATTTTTATTTTTTTTAAAGTTAAAATTGTGAAATAGTAGTTATTTGCTAATTTTTATGCAGTAGGTTATATAAATATATGAGTACATTCTTGGAGTTTTTATTCTAATTTATATGCTATTTTATCATACTATGATATGACAAAATACTAACTTTTTTGTTTTTTACCACATGCATGTAGGCCAAAGCATTAAAAAAAAATAGTGTTAAAAGTACTATATTATATTTTATTACAACACTACAATATAATTTTATTACCAAACCATAAAAATTGATAGAAAATCACTATGTATATTATTTCTATACAGAGTGTTAAACATTATTAGGTTTTTTATATTTTTAGGTTGGAAGAACTAAATTGTATTAAATAGTGGCCCAACTTTAGAAAAAATTAATTCATTTATTAACATAGGTACAGATGAAACTTCATTGTTGATGATTAAATACATTTTTCTTGCAATGATTACATATGCATATTTTTTTTTTTTTATTAATTTTCTATTGATTTTATAGATTTTACATTGATATAAATTAATTAGTGTTAAGCTAATTTAATATATACTTTATCCAATTAAGGTCTTCTTTTAATTAGGTTATGGTTTATTTGGCACACACAAATCTAGCTAGCATTCTTCATTGATGAATATTCTAGAGCAGTTGGTGTGGCTATCGCCTACACAATTTTATGCCCACACACTTACAATAATGTTTCAATGAAAATGGTTTTAATCTGTTATAAATAAACATATAGTCACTGTTGTTTGAAGTTGTTACTACTCTCCAGTGTATTCTTACTTAAAAAAAAATATGTATTGACTAACAATTTAATTTTTATCTAATATATTAGTATTTGTTGTGTGATAAGTTTTTTTTTGTGTGTTTCTTCAGTGAGTAACAAATATTTTGCTGTTTTTGGATGTTATGGAAGCGGCCAAAATTAATCCTGTCATTTATCCTTTATCACCCTCTCATAATTCCACTTTGGTAAGTTCAAATATTTATTATATCGGGGTCCAGTGATATATTTTCATATTAGTAATTACATTACAGTTAAAAAATATCCAACAATATTTTATTAATTTAAAAAAAAAAAAAAATTCTCCATTACTTAAATATTTAAAAAAAATGTATTCATATTTTTTCTTAAATATATTTTTAATGTTATGGTATATTTGTATATAACATTATTTTCAAGTATCTTAAATACATGTTATAAAAATTTATTCTCAAATTTATAATATCTTAATCTTAATTTATCACGATTTAATTAAACATATCAGTTTTTATTTAAAAATTGCATTTTTTTCAAAATAAAGATATCTACGTTTAAATGAAATATACTTAGTTTATTTTTTTTTGAGTTTTTATTTTCTTTTTATTTTTATTTGTTTTACATAATCAAGTTATTGTGATTTTTAATATGGATTATTATTTTTTAAAACTATTATTTTAAATATAATTTATCTAAGTATATACAATTAGTACATTAATTATAATAATATTATGTTTCTATGGATTACTACTTATCACTTAAGCACTAAACTAATATGAGAATTATTATCTACATCCTCAAAACAACATTTATATTTTAAAATTGTGTTTTAATTAATATTAGTAGCATAGTTTTTAATATTTATTATAGCTTATTAACTATTTTTCAAAACAGGTATGTAATCAGTTTCTTAAAATATTATTAATTTAAGTCAAATATTGTATCTTATATCCAACAATAATTTTTTGAATAATTGATGTATTGAAAGTATTAGGCAATATTTTTATTGGGTGAAATCCTTCCTAGTTTCTACCATATTTGTTTTAAGTGGTAATTTTTTATGAGTTAGTAAAGATAAATGAAACACATTGTGTATTTATTTTATTCATCTTGTTATTTTCCAATAATAATAAAAAAAACCAATTGTATGTTACCTATTATTTGAATATAGTTCCACTATGGTAATGTGTTGCAATGTATAAAATCAATGTGTTCTTTTAACGGTCAGAGTATAGTGGGTTTTGATTTATTGAGTAATACTCAATTTATATGACTTAATCTGGTCTCAGAAGACTGATAAATTTCATTAACGATCTATGCCCATATTTTAACATTTAAAAAAATTTAATTAAACATTTATACTTGCCATTTCTTAAATTTTAAGGATGATGCATTTAAGTTGAGATTAGATTTATCAAATTAGAGTTTTTATAATTATCATTGTTAAAAATTGTAATGATTTTTTTATTGAAATTGTTAAAATAATAAGATTTTTTTTTATTATTTCAGGAATTACAAAGCATTTGTTTAAAATAAACTGTATATTTGATTTGAATAGCTAATTACACATACAATATTGCTTATTAGTAGAAAAATATAATGTATACATAATTACTTAACAAATTAATTATTTGACAAATAATGCATTAGTTATCAGTTCATTTAAAAGTGTTTAAATTACTATGTATATAAATAAAATAATTTTAGACTTTACAAGTGTAGTATTCGAGTAACAAATTGTAAATTTTTCTCAAATATTTACCTAACTTAACTATCAATATATGTTTATGTTCAGTTGTCATCTAATACTCTAATGACTAAATGTCAATGTCAAACAATAAATAATTTGTACTTATAGGATATTCATTCAAATGTGATATCAACCATTAAAAATAATTAATCAAACTTTTGTGAATTTTAAAGAAAATAGTATAACATATTATTTTTTTGTACCTAATTCAACTAACTTCAATTATTTACTTGTATAATAATTATCTGTTTAAATTTATATTTATTGTAATACTTATGTTAGAAATATTTACCAAAATCAGGAATTTTTCATTTAATGTTTTAAAAATTATAATAATATTTTTATTATTAAAAATTCATGCGATAAATTTAAATACTTCTAAGTCATATTCAGAATTAAATTCTATCTCGGTTTTCCAAAATCTTAATGTTTTGATAGAAATTTCATAAACCTGTAAATTATTATTTTTTTTCCAACGAATTTTATTATAAATACAGTTTTAATTTTTTGGTAATAATTATCAATTAATTGAATTTAAAAAGTTTCTAGAATATTTAAAATATTTAACTTAAGTTTTAAACTTGAATTTGTTATGTTTTTACAAAAAAATAACTATAAAATATACATATGATTCAGTCCAACTTTTTGTCTAGAACAGCGTTTTATATTCATGTTTTGATGTTAAAATATAAGTCGCAAATAATTTAAAATGACCTGAATAGTATTATACATATTTAACGATTTTTTTTTTCATGTTTATAATTTGTGTCAGAGTTTTTAATTACTTCTGGTTATTAGGTAACTATCTTTTTTTTGATAATTGTAGTAATTAATAATAAGGTGTAGCTGTGTAGGACATATTGTATTATCCCACTATTGTGTATTACGTATGGTAATTAGATACCTAGCTTATTTGATAGGTTTAAATATTATATATTATTATCAATCATGTAAAGTAAAAATATACTATTTTTCATCAATGTTTAGATTACTCATGCAAATAATATTTTTATATATAGAAAAATATAGTCTATAAATATTTTTAGAATATGTTTTTATTTATATTTCATTAATAAGGCTAAACCCATATTATTACTTATTTATTTTAAATAAATACTAAAATTTTATTTACTATTATTCTTACGTGTTTTTACGCTGAAAATGTACGTATGTATATTATTCCATCATTAAAATATTTTTCTTCCTTTACAATATGCGATCTTTACATTAGTGGAACATATTAAATTTAAAAAACATTTTGATTTGATGTATAATTTATAAATATTCACGATTTTTGATAATTTTATTTGAAATTATTTATATCTTTTATCAAAATGAAAGAAATGTATTTTATAGTTTGTAGTAGTAAACATTTTGAATTTTGGCTTTTGTGGTATGTACTTAAATTTTTATTTCTTTGTGTATTTAGGTAATTTACGAATTCAAGTAGTGAATAACGTGTAGTCAGCCTGACTTAATTTCTTAATTATTGTTCTAGTACTTTGGTAGAGAAATATGTAATGGGTTTTGTTTTTTATTTTTAGCAACAAATTATTGGCCAGGGTCCCGGCATCGTAGTCTTGGCTGTGTTTCTATTTCATGTAATCCCCGATGGCCGACACTAGTTAAATGTTTTGTAACATAATTACTATAGATAAAATAAATTTTTTAATCGTAAATTCATGATTTTTGGAGTACAATAATAATATATTATTGTTATTATTATTATTAATATTACTACTTATCACGATTTTTATTCATACAAATATAAAATCATGATTATGTTTGTAGTGGTATAGGTCATAGAATATAAAGATATACGTATCTATAATTTATTGTTTTTACTTTTCAATAATAAATTTATTAATTTGATTGTGATGAATACAGCATGAAAACACTGTTATAAATTACAGATGATCAATGTTTCTAAAACAAAATTTAATTATCTTATTTTAGAAATTTAACTTAAAAGTCATACATCAAAAATAATTTTTATTTTAATACATAGTTATTTCATGGTCACTGATAATCCAGTTCTATTTGATTTAAAAATAAAGAAAAATTATTATATTTTTAAACTGATTATGAAATGTTAAATCAGCAATAACAACAATTAACATAAAATATTATTTTAAAATTAATTTGCACTCTTGTAAATATATATATTACATTACCGTGGTCCGTTGTAATTTAAACTAATCTTCATGGTCTTCCCTCCCACACACAGCCTATAGTCTTTAACTCAATATGCGAAATATCATTCCCTGGTAAACAGATTGTGTGAATAAAATGTGTAAGGTTGACATTAATTTCTTCATAATTAACGATCAGAACTGTCAAATATAATTAATTTTACATGCATTTTGTTTATTCATGTATAATTCCGTAATATTTAGTTACTATTGCTTAAAAATATAATCAAGTATATATTTTTTTTTATTATTGATTAATTTAATTTGAAAAAAAAAATTAAACTAATATAAATCCTATATTTTGGCCGTATGCATTAGGTTGTATGATTGTATGAGACTTATATAAACATTTTTTTTTAAACTGTTCTTTATTTTTTAGGAAGAATTTCCGTTTGATGATGACATGCTAAGAGGTCATTTGAGTGTCCGTTCGCATTTAGAAGATTTAGCCAAAAGACACCCAGATCTTGCTGGCCATTTGCGTTGTCCACCTTGGGGAGGTGAACCTAGTTCGAAAAATTGGAGTCGTAAACGTACTGTGTCTGGAGAAGATAACGTACCTGAGGGACAATCAGATCTTAACCATAATTACAACGATCAAAATCAAACTGATTCTAGTCCTGATAAAAAACGATTTGAAGAAGACATGGATAAGCAAAATCAGCAACCATTCGAAAATAATTCTAGATCTCAGGAAAATGATGATAAACCTCAAAGATTTGTGTCTAAATTAGAATTTACACCAGTAAATCCTATTAATAATCAATCTGAAAATATTCAGCCACAGACACAAACACAACCTCAAACTGATGCTTCTATGCCATCACACGGAACTCAAAAACAACAACCTAATGTGCGACACATTCCGATTTATGTGGAAGGCCGTTCTGAACCCGTGTATCCAAAAAATGTTGATCAAAGATTCAATGAAAATAATAGTTCAAATTTGCCAAAACGATCTGCTGGTAAACAAACTCCATTTGCACATCATTCCTTCCATGATCAAAATACTGCACAGCGCCGACAAACACCTCCTTCTCAACATCATCAGCAAACCCCTCCAAATGAAACCAGGTCTACTCCTCCACCAAATTTACGCCAACAAGTAAAACCAATAGATGCCTTGGAAAAAGTGCAAATGGTTCAAGCTGATGTAGAAGAATTAGCAGTAGCTGTTAATCAATTTTCTGGTTCCTCGCGTATTGATAAACAATATATTTATTTGGATGAGATGCTTACAAGAAATTTGATTAAGCTAGATACCATTGAAACTGAAGGTAATATATGCTATAGTGTAAATATTAAAAATATTAATTTTGATTAAATATATTTTGCTATTTATCACAATATTGATTAAATATTATTTACTATAGAATATAGATAACCACAAGGCTTGGACAATATTATTATACTGATGGATATTCCTAGATTTAGATTTTATGATGATTAAGCTATTTTAATCACAAACTATTTATGCATAGTTATTATCTATTCCTTTAATATATTAAATTAGTCCATGATTGTGTATTGTTGTTTGTATATAGTTTCAGTAAAGTATATTTTAATTGTTTATGTTGACTCTTAATCAAATCTATTATAACGTGTAAATTGTAATATATTACAGCTGTGTGATAAATATTAAAATTTAATTAAGTAAAATATTATTAAATAAAGTCAAAAAACTAATTATTTCATCCTTTATCTTAAATAGCCCAAAGTTTTCATCGATTTAAAATTATTAACATCTAGACACTTCAAAAATTAAATAAAAAATGTAAATCATCTGTTATTTATTTTACAGGAAGAGATGATGTACGTGCGGCTAGAAAAAAAGCAATCAAAACTATCCAAGATACAATTTCTATTTTAGAAATTAAAGCTCCTCAACCTCAAGAAGAATTGAAAGTTGAAGAATCATCTGGAAATGCAACTGAAACTGTTCCAGTTGAAAATGAGACTTCTGAAACTGAAAAAGTAGAAAGCAATAATTAAAATGTAAAAACCATACCAGTAGTTCTTTACAAAGTATGGTTTATTCTTATAATTTTTATTTTTTCTGTTTAACAAAATATTCTATAACTGTTGTTCCAATATTTCATTTACCTATAAGTTCGTCTCTTGTCTGTTAATACTTTTTTTTTTAACTTGGTTAAAAACTTAGTTTTTGTTAATTTAAACATTTTATCATAATAATTATATTCTGTGTGAAGACTGGATACAAAGAAAATAAATATGCTTATTTATTCAAATTGTCTTTAAGAGTATATTTAGTAGAGAAATCATATTTTTAAAATTACACTTTAAATTAATTTTTATTTGTATATTTAAAAACAAATAATAATAATAATAATAAAAGATAGTGAAAAAATATTTTGTCTTATATACATATATTTTTTAAGATTGTAATGTGATCTATTTATATATATATTTATATAACGCGTGTGCGTGTGGAATGTCATACAGTGTCAAATGATTTATTTTAAACTGGAACATTTTTTTACTAACCAATATAATGTGATAGAACGTAATCAAACACAGACTTGATTAGTTATCAATCATTTGTTAAGGATATTAAGCATTGTTAAAACCGTTGATTTTTATTTTATAGATTACGAATTTTGCTTAAGCTAAATCTTTTGAACATCACTGTTTTATATTTTATATATAGATAATGTATTAGATTATTACTATTATTTAAGTCATGTATATAACAATTTAATAACAATTTTAATGTTAATATTTAATTTGATAATCCAAATGTAATTGTTAAATAAATTCAAAAACTGAATTACAACACTTTTGTCATTCAATTTAACTGTTTATGCTATTTAGGTTTATCGTAACAAAGCAATTTTAATTAATGCTCACAATGATGTTTTGAGCTTAATAAATATATTTTATAAAAAAAAAAAATATATTTCATTCAATAGTTATGCAGAAATACAGTTTAATAAAATTCTTATATTCATATATATTTTATATAACATTTATCATTTGTCTTACTCATAACTATGGTGTGTTCATATATTTTAATTTTAATTTGATTAATTTCTGTATTTAATTTACTTATCAGCTGTTGTAGTGGGCTGTTAAATTGTAAGCACACTACACCATTATGGCTTAATGTATTTATTAATAAAATAGTTTTTGAGTAAATTATATGATTTACTATTTGTATTTAATGTTGATTGGTTTTACCTAAGTGAGTATCAACATAATGAAGTTCAAAGATTTATAAAATATTTAAAATATACTAAATTGATTATTAGTTAGAAATTAATTTAAAAGTAATCACCTTGTATTCAATATTAGGTAAATAATAATATTTTGTGTCTAATGTTTCATAGATGCATCCAAGTAAAAATCAAATGTATCAAGTTGCAAACATAAACATTTTAAATACATAATTATTATTTAAACAAAAAATTATCTATTACTAATAGTTACATTGTTTTGTTAATTTTCGTCTGTGGAAAAATTGTATTAAGATGAATTATTTTTGTTAATGTAGTCATAAATAAAGTTATCAAACGTAGAGTATTAATATTAGTTTTATCAATAACTAATAGAACTAATTAGTATTGTTAGTCATGTTCTACTTTCTAATGAATGTGCAATTAATAATAATTATTAAACAAATTTATGATTAAATATTATTATACATGTAATTTTATCTTTCAGTGTAGAAACGACAATGAGACAAATCACTTAATTAGATTATAAGGTATACTCAAGGCTGAACCTAGGCGAGGGAGTTAGAGATTTAACCCCCTCCATCAAAAAATTTGTTCCAAGTATAGCTATGAGTATTATACTGGTATTGTAAAAATTATTACTAATATACATATATAAATATCAATACTTGTGGTATTTGAACCATGGTTCACTCGAAAAATTTCATATTAAGTTAATGGTAAGTAAATAAAAAAAATTATGTTTATAGTTTTGATGCATAAATATGATATCAATTTGTCTTGTATTTTTACAAATGCAAGTACCTATGGAATGTATTATATTATATTGATGCAATTAATTAAAATAAGTCTATCAACTTTCAAGAATCAATTTCTTGAAGTCATTGTGTTTATTTGAGAAGTATAAATAAAATATATATTATTGTTACATTGCAAAATCCATGTGAGAAAGCTGGTCTTGTGAACACTAATCAATACTAATTCATTATTTAAGGAGGATATAATATGTGTCTTGAAGTAGGTATGCATCTTAAAAATTAAATTTTTGGCATTAAAATGAAATGAAATGTCACATATTAGAAAATATTATAAAAGCAAAATTTTGTTTAAAATATTTGCTTTAATTCTCTGTGCATAGAATATATGCCTATAGAGTGTAAATATCAATTATTAAAATTATTAGAAATTTTTTATTAATTGATGAAATAGACAATAGTACCTATTACTTATACCTACTTATTATATTTCTTTAATTTTATTTGAGCACTTATATTATGTGGGGTGTGTTGTGTGTAACCTCCTCCCACAATCGATTTTTATTTAATTAAGTATTTTATACATTTTTTATGAATTTTTAATAATTTAACAACAAAATAGTTAAAAAATTTTTGCAATTTTGAATTGTAGGTACCTAAATGTTTTTAATATTTTTGTACAAATTTAAGAAAAACTTGTGGGATCTTGGATTAAATTTTAATAAATTTTACGACCCAGTAAATATTTTTTTATTAGTATTCATCTCATACCTTTAATTTATAAATAGCTCAAAAAGAGTCAAAATATTTAAAAAAAACTATACCATGAATTAAAAATTATAATATAAACATTTCGTGAAAATTTCAAGTATGAATAATGATTAAATTTAAAAAACATAGTTTTGTTTCATTGTTATATTACAACCGGTCGCAGCGCTTTTGGGCGCATTGGCTGACGGCAGTTCGAACTCGACCGGCGGCGGGGCACCTGGGCGAAAACGACGTACCTACATAGGATTCGAACCAGTGCGGTGGTTCACCGGGTGTTTGCCACGGAATCCCGTTGGCCGAGCACCAGCAGCTGGCCGCCTCACGTTGCAACCGTTGCACTACTTGCACTCTATTGCAAGTGCACTAGCATTCGCCCGAATCTCTGTCATTGTCC
Source organism: Melanaphis sacchari (assembly GCF_002803265.2). NCBI lineage: Eukaryota > Metazoa > Arthropoda > Insecta > Hemiptera > Aphididae > Melanaphis > Melanaphis sacchari. Next base: position 1,874,397 of record NW_020271547.1, on the reverse strand, counting down.
GCCACCACCATTCAACTATTCAAGTGCATGTCATCGCACGGGTCGCGCCGACACCGCTAGTTGGTCACGATCTTAGCGTGCCCGCAACTCCACATGTCCGACACTCCGCTTGATCACCTTGGGCCGATTGCGGTAACGTGAATATAGATAAACCGCGGCCAGTTCTACTCTCACGAACGCCATCGGTTCTCTTTACCTCTTTTTGTGTCCGTCTAGCCCAGTGGTTTTCAACCTTTTTAACAATGTAGCACACTTCTTCTTCTACAAAATTTTTGCGGCACACCAATTCGTATAATGCGTGAAGCATATGTTTTTATATATAATACATATATTTATATATATACAAAATTAACTCCATCAATGGGGATTTATCGCGGCACACCAGTGTGCCCCCCGACACAACGGTTAAAAACCACTGATCTAGCCTGTCATAGTTTTTAAATAATATTTTTTTTATAAATTGTATTTGGGTAATTTATACCTTATGACAATTATACATAATTTAATATCATATAAATAAAATGTTTAGTGTACACAAAAAAAAAAAATTGTTTTCCATGTGATAATTTACTATGTACATTACATGTATGTGGTGTATTTATGGGGGGGGGTTATGGAGGATAGATATAAGATTTAAAATCATATTGCCAATTATATTTTGGAAATGTTTTCAATCAAATTTATATTAAATATACTGTAAATAATGCATTGACAATATATATTAATGTTTTTCACCTTGTCGTTTTTTACCAATTATCGAGTAGCTGTGCTTAAATGCTCTACCAGAAATTAATTTTGCCCGTATCGCTCTCCCCAGTCCCTACTAAACAATAATTGACGCCGCCACTGCTGTCCTAAGTCCTGACTATGAAGAATAAAGATCTTTACACACTGACTATAAAAAAATAGTGCCTAACTACCGTCAACTGATCATGAGAATAAATGATTGGTGTTTTCAATAGAAGCTGCACAGTAGTTATTGTATGAGTGGTAACACTGCAGCGTGTTCACTATTGATGCTTTTTTTTTTTTTTTAGTGAATTTTTTTTGCCTATTATCTACCTACCTATAATATTTATATTTGAATAATAATAATTATTGTTCCACATGAATGTGCGCCGTGACCGTACGTCGTTTCGAGTTACTGGCATTGAACCCATTTTTGTTTTACTTTGATAAAAAGGTTCGCCGGGCTGTTCGAGACTACGGTTCGTGACACCGACACACCGTCACCGTGTATCTAGTGTGTTGAGTGTTCATGTTGTTTAATACGCTCTCTTCATAGAACGTGTTGTCGCCGCCGTGTTATTATTCTTTTTTTGATATTTTTCAATTATGAATTCCGATTTATTCACTCTTCACTTTTAACTCTTCAGTTCAGTTCTTACGTTTTAAAGTTTGTGATACACGGGAAATTACGATAACTAAGAATTATTTGGATTTTACTACATTAGATTGTCGGTACATCGCGTAAGTATTACTCGTTGTTTGTTTCTATTTTTGTTGAATCCCGCCGTGGCGTCGTAGTAGTAGCCATTTATCTAGAAGTTTCGTAACACGTTAACAATAATAAACAAAATAATAATTATTAATTTTCCTTAATGCGTTCGTTTTTCACGAGTTTGGATATTAATTATTAAAGGTTTTCTTATTGAGTAAATTGTAGGTACATTTGTTGTTGTTTACCTATTGTTGTCAGGTGTTATAGTCTTTTATTTATTATATAACAACCTTTATAAGTTGGCTTCAAGTTTCTTGTAACGTGTTTATACAGTTTGGTTTTATTTGATTATTATCCAATAACGTTTTATTATAATTTACTATGATACCTGTTAAAGAAAAAAATAATTTTTTATGATGCAGTTTAGTATTAGAAATATTTATTAGGTTTATCTAGTTATTTTTTTTGTCAAATGAAATACTTATAATTATGCATTTTTTCAATCTTTCTTTAGATTAATTACAGTAGTATTAAATTTGGTTTAATGTGATTTATTATTTTAACTTTTTCCTAATAATATGTTTTAAGAGGTATATCTACTGTAAATAAGTAAAAAAAAACATTTTTTTAAATAAATATTTTCAATATAAATAATCTATGCATCTATTTGTTTATCAGTCATTATTCAAAATAAACAGTGGTCAAGAATTTGTATTAATTCTACAATTTTCTTTTTTTTTTGCCATTTTGTAAATTTTTCTGTCAATTTCAATTTATTTTCCTAATATTGTTTTAATATAATATTATCTTTGTACTCTTAATACACATTTGGTGTAAATTAATTATTTCCTGTTACTTTAAGTACAGATAACTAACTGTTCAAATAGTTCAAGTGTATATTTAATAAATGTCTTAAATAAAGTGATATTGATGTATAGTTTAATTTTGTTAACAAAATATCTATATATTTTTTCCATGTATTATGACTTCATGAGGTTATAATCAAGTTGTATAAGAAAAATTAGATTTTATTTTTACTATATTTTAATTGTTCACCATTATAATTTATAATTGTATTGATGAAATTTGGTATTTTTTTTCCAGAATTAGTGCTCATAATGGGAGTTGACACTGAATTAGTAAAAACACATGTACGTCCTAGGTGTTTTATGGATGTAGCCGTTGATAACATTCTTTTAGGTCGTATTGTGTTTGAACTGTTTGATGACTTTTGCCCGCTAACTTGTGAAAATTTCCGAGCATTGTGTACAGGAGAAAAAGGTTTGGGTAAAACTACTGGTAAACCTTTGCATTTCCAAGGTGTAATATTTCATCGAGTTGTCAAATCATTCATGGTACAATGTGGAGATTTTTCATCTGGAAACGGTACAGGTGGTGAATCTATATTTGGAGGAACTTTTCCAGGTATTAATTTAACATATCATAAATTTTAAGAAGAGTTATAATATATAGCCTGTTTTATTTCTGTATTTAGATGAAAATTTTGATTTGAAACATGACCAACCTTTTTTACTTTCTATGGCTAATCGAGGACCAGATACAAATGGTTCTCAATTTTTTATGTAAGTTTTAAGAAATATAACTCTAACAAGTTTGTTATTTGATTACAAATTACAATTAGTTACTCAGATTGAAACTATAATTATAAATGTTAACATTTTTTTTGTCTTCTATACCAATGGGTATTTTAGATTTTGATATGTGTCATAAAAATTTAAATATTGAAAACAGTAATAGTAAATCATTAATAATAATTTTATAAGTTATTTATAAAACATAATTATTATTATATTTGGTAAACATTTAATTGTTGATAATTTAAGTCAGTTTTATATATTTTTCTAAAGATTTGGAACTAGTTAGAACTATCAATTATTACATTTTAAATCTATTAAATTTTTTTCCAATTTAAAACCATTTTTTTCTTATTTAAATTGTTTAAAATTATTGTTTAACTTTAATTCTAAACTATTATTTTCAACAAATTAAAATAATTTTGATGTTAAAACACTAATAATACAATTTTGGTATTTTGAGTCGTGATGAAATGTATAAAAAAAAAATATGGTGTAGAGACTAAATAATCTGTTTTTTAATAGCTTATTATAGCTTATTATTAGGGCTAGGATTTATACGCAATAAAAAATTGTAAAATAAGCATTTGATTTATTAAAAATATGCAATTATTATTATATACGCCAAAAAATATGAAATTTACATTAAAAAAAAAAAAAATCATTTGTTTTAAAATTAATAAAATAATCTTAACTATTCATGTTATTCAAATATATTACTCAGAACAATTATTTTTCAGTTAAAATTTAAAAGATATCAGTGATATAAGTATTAAAAATTGTAGTATTCACTTCATAGATCGTTCATTCTAGGAAAAACAAAATAGATGTTTACTAATGTAATTTTGATTTTGTAATTTGAAAATGTGTTGATGGGATCAGTATATCAGAATAGCCTAATAAAATTTTGGTCGTATGTCATGTGTTTGTTGTAGAACAACACAACCAACTCCTCACCTAGACGGGTAAGTAATATTCTGTTAGTTAATTATAAATATTTTCATAAAGGTATTAATAAATTGTTTTTAAAATAGTATACATGTGGTATTTGGAAGAGTGGTTTCTGGCCAACCGGTTGTCATGCAGATTGAAGAACTTGGGGTTGACAAAAATTCGCGACCACTTCAGGATGCAAAGGTGGTGAAATGTGGAGAGCTTGTATTGAAGTCTAAAATTAAACGTATGTTTATTGACCGTTTTATTTTTAACTGCACATATTATATAATTATTTAAAATATATTAAAAAATGATTATATTGCATGTTTTTGTATAGAAGAAACTGAGAAAAGTGCATCTGATAGTGAAACAAGTTCAGGATCAGATGATGATAAAAAAAGAAAACGAAAGAAAAAAAAGAAAGAAAAAGAATCAAAAAGAAAAACAGAAAAGAAGTATGATTGTATAATTTTATTGTATTTTAAATTTAATTAAATAAAATTTGTATTAGATCGGACCGTTTAAAAGAAGAGAATGATGAAAATGATGCAGAAGGTCAGCTACATCCACTTGTATCTGTTTCTAATATTGACCCTGAAGAAATTCCAGCTGGACCACCTAATAGATTTTTGTCTCGAGGTGGTCCTTCATCTATGTTTCTTATGAAACCTCAACAACAAGATAGTGATGATAGACCTGCAAAGAGAAGAAATAGAATTCGTGGTGTTACAAAATCTGGTCGTATTGTTAAAGGTCGTGGAACTCTCAGATTTCGAACTCCATCTCGTAGTAGGTCTAGAAGTTACACTCCACCCCATTGGAGACAAGAACAAAAAAAAATGATAACTTTCAATGAATTTGAAGTAAATTTAAAATTTATTATTTTAAAATTAATATTATCGAAATAATAAATATTAAATATAATTTTAGAAAATGGAGATTGAACGTAAAGAAAAAGAAGAAGAAATAAAAAGACGCGAAGAAGCCAGAAAAAAAAGGCATGAAGAAAAAGAAAAACATGAAAAAAGTAAAAATGGACAAACACCTCCAGGATCTCCACCTAAGGTAAATGAAAATATTAAATCAAATGTTCAACTTTTTTAATCTAATTTTTGTATAGGATTCTGACAAACAAAACGATAAAACTGAAATTGAGATGATGGCTAAAATTGAAGATGTATTCCAAATAATACGTGATCGCAACATCAAAAATGGTTCAGATAATCATGATCATAAAAAATCAGACCAACGTTTAAGTGATACAAAAAAAAAAAGCAAAGGAGAAAGTAGAGAAAAGTTTCAAAAAATGGATAAGAAGTTTGATAGACGTTCTAGAAGCCGTTCACCAAAACGTCGTTTTGATAACAATTTTCGTCGAGATCGGATGCAAAGAGATGGAAATAGATATCGCAAAGATGATAGATACAACAATAAATCAACCCAAGGAAGACAAAGAAATCGTTCTAGGGATAAAGAACATTTTGACAAGAAAAAGAAGCACCATCGCAAATCAAGCTCTAGTTCTTCGGAAGATCGTAAAAATAAAAAAAAAATTAGGAATGAAAATAGTTTTAGTTTATCGCCTGAAGTTAAAGATTAAATTATGATTACTTTCTGCTATTTTATAAAAAAATAAAGTAGCTAATTGAACTTTATTTCTAATTTTATTTTACTTTTTATTATCAATTAAAAACCATTTATTATATTTAAGATAATTTACAACTGAAGGTTTAGATTAGAACTATTGATTAATGAATAATTGTGCACATTGAATAATACAAATATATTATAATGTAATAGGTACATAATCTTATTATAATTTGTATAATATTTTATTGGTAATTAAAAATTACACTGATTTTTATCGATAAAAAATTATTAAATATATTTAAAATCCATAAAATATGTATTTCACTATTCTTTAGTATAATCACTAATAATAAAATGTGTTAAATGTACATTTTGTGTGTTCAGTTTTGAAAATAACTGGATATCTTAAGATACAATTTTTAGAGTGAAATATATGTACCTAATTTAAATAACTTTTGTAAACATTTATTTTTGTATGTGCTTTTCTGTTTTGGCGATTTTTATTGTAAAAACTTTTCAATAATCAGTTACTTGATTTACAATTATTACAAAAATATAAATTTAGTCAATGCATTACCAACATGAATTTATTTATTGTTTTATTATAAAAAAAATTCTTAAAATTAAATATCGTAAAAAAAAAAAAAAACAAAAAAAAAATGTATGCAATTATTAAGTGTTATTGAATAGTTTGTTGCTCAAGTAACTAAAGCTTAAAATAGTTGTTAGTAACCTGTATTTAAAGGTGATACAACTGCTTTATTCATGCTATTGCCATACTTATTCGTATCACAATTATTAGTTCCCGGGTTGATTGGTTGGTTGGGCTGATTTCCCGGTGCGAAGTTTGAAAAAGAATTTGCTCCTGGTTCGCCTTGGTTATTACCATTGTTGTTAGCATTAGAAGAATTAGCTCCCGAATTGATTGGTTGGTTTGGCTGATTTCCAGGCGCAAAGTTTGAAAAAGAATTAGCTCCCGGATTGATTGGTTGGTTTGGCTGATTTCCCGGCGCAAAGTTTGAAAAAGAATTTGCACCTGGTTCGCCGTAGTTATTACCATTGTTGTTAGCAGTAGAAGAATTAGTTACCGGATTGATTGGTTGGTTTGGCTGATTTCCCGGCGCAAAGTTTGAAAAAGAATTTGCACCTGGTTCGCCGTTGTTAGCACCATTGTTGTTACCATTACAAGAGATTTGTACTCCATTTCCTGAACTCGGTAAGTCAGAATTTTTTTGATTTTGAATTCCATAGCCAGGATCTGCTGGTGATCCTTTACTTGTTTTGTCTTTGCTGGCATCTCCGCCATTTCTGGAAGCACAAGGCCCTATATTTTGACCGTAACCTGGAAGTGAACTGGAACTTTCTTGACCTGAACTCTGTCTGGACAAGCCATTTTGACTAAAAGCTAATTGAGTCGTAGCTATATTTCCTTTATTTACGGAATAGGGCTTAACGACGTTTTGTCCGTAAGATTTTGAACCTTGTAGTGCTCCTTGAGAATAAGCATCAATTGTTGGAGAATTTTGATTAAAGTTGTTGCTAGTCGTGGATAATGACTGAAATCCTACGGGACCATAGTTGTTAGGTCGTCCTCCTGGTGTACTCAAGCTATTTTGTTCAAAACCGTTTAATACGTTTGATAAACTTTCCTGATACTGTTGATCGCGTAAGGGTGGAATTAAATCATTTTGGCTATAACCGTTTCCACTAGAAGACGATGGTTGAAATCTAGTTTGACTATAGTTATTTGATATTCGTGATGTAGTGGGACGGCTTTGATCATTAACATAAGGTCCAATCGACGGTCTACCTAGGTTATTATATTCACTGTTCGCTGATCCACTTGATGGATTTTGAACAGGATTTCTTCCGTTTATGAACGGTTGAGAAAATCTTGTTGGTGGCCCGTAGCTATTTGATAGCTGTTGGTTTTGTTGATTTTGATTAAATTCATTGTACGCTGGAGAAATCTGATTATAGTTCTCTTCATATCCAATCGAATGAGATCCCGACTGTCCAAAATTGTTAGAACCTTGTAATTGACTTTGAGGGTTTAAATTGAACCCGTCTTCGTAATTTGATGAACCTTGTTCTTGATTGAAACTTTGAACTTCAGGTGGAATCTGGCCGTATGAATTTTGGTATGATGTTCCCGATGACTGTATTCCACTACTAGTTCCTACAGAATTGAAACTTAGAGAGCCAACAGTGGAGGTATCAGCAATTTGATTTTTATTTATTCCTGTAGGCTTTTGATTATATGCGTTAGTCGAACTTTGTTTAAATCCATTATTAATTGGCAATAATTGATTGAATGGTTCTCCAGAATAAAGTAAATTTTTGGAATTCGACGAATAAGAATTGGAGTTTGGTCTTTCAAAATCATTTTGTCCATAAGTTTGAGATGTTGCTGAGATGCCTTGATTCGATCCACTGGGGTATTGTTCATAGCCGGAAGATGATACTCCTGGGTTATATCCTCCAGCTCGAAAATCGCGACTATTGGGAAACTCATTTCGTTCATAATTTCCATTAATGATATTGTTGGACTGCGATGTACTTTTACTTGTTGGATTATCTTGTGTTTGGATGTTCGGAACTGAACTAATATAAGGCAGATTGTTTGAGATGTCTATACTCTTTTCAATGCTTAACTGTGATTTAGGCATATTTCCATTTCCATTTTGACTATACGAGTACTCGCCGTTTGTATATTTATGACCAAACGAGTTGGGTACTGTGTCACCATAACCAATGTTGTCTACGGAAAATGATTGACCTTTGTTTGGATCAATATTTCCGTTACCTCCTTGACCGTAGACATTCTGATCACTAATTCGATTATTATTTTTCAGCACACTTTTTGATGTACTAAGATCTATGTTACCATAACCGCCTGCTGTGTTCTCAACTGTACCTTGCTGACTATACTGATTGCCGACTGTGCTAGGATTCTGACCAAACTGACTATCTGTCGTTGCTCCGTTGTAGTTATATTTGGACGGTCCTTGACTTTGAGCAGTTTTCAATAGCTCGTTTTGTCCGTAACCGTTTGCCATTCCCGTCTCTGAAGTAACACCGTTATTAGTTGGTATCGAAGTTGTGCCCAATGAAGTTCCATAGTTATTGTTAGCTTCTGGTAAATTTACACCACTATTATCATCATTATTCTTGTTCAAAATTTGCCCGAAATTGTTTCCTCCTGGCGATAAAGTACTGTAGTCATTACTTTGGTCTAAGGATGATGCAACGGGTCCATTTGATGTACGAGTAATTGTATCAAATAATCCTAGAGAAGTTTCGGTATCACTCTCGTCATTGATGGTTGTGGGCGATAGATCATAATTATTAAAATCTGTTGTTGGATTTACTGTAGATGTGTCTTGGACGTTTTCAATTTCTCCATAACCATTGCTGCCATTACCAAAATTAATTGATGCGTCTATTTGTCCTCCAAAACCACTAGATGCGACAGAATCTATCTTCGGTGGTAAATACATACGGGATGGATCTATAACAGCATAACGTCAATTATTGTAAGAGTAAAATAATAAATTCTATATATATATATAAAATTTAAAAAAAGATACTTCCAAAATAAAACTAGGTAAGTTATTGTTATCTTTTAGTTGGAACGTTCGGGAGTGGTATTAATGATTTATATTTCATTTCATTTGGGAATGAGAAATTTTCTTTATAAGTGTTAAAGTGTGTATGCAAATTAACTTGGTAGGTATATTTTTAGAATTCTGGGTATTTATATATTTATGTTTTATCTAAAAATTTTATTTGATATTTGTAGATTGTCGTGTGGTCAACTGCTTTGTCATTATTATATTTTAATTTAATTGGAAATCGTAAATATACTTTTTCGTAGTGCTTATCTAAAATAGGTAGAACTGGTAACACTGTAACAATTTTATTAATATTATAAGCCATACCTGTCCGAATAACGAAATTTGATTTAGAAATGGCATTGCAAACGTATTCATCTAGTTACTTACACGCTATAACCATGGACTAAGATTAAAAAGACTGGTATCAAGCAATTTTTAATGGACCTGAAGTATCTCTGTTGAAGAAGTAAGTGAGATGATTTTTATACCTAGTAGACATCTAGAGCAATAGGGATTAGCATAAATAAATCAGAAAAATCTACCTAGTGAGTTAAATGTTTTTTGTGCATTTACAATAATAAATAGTATCTAGGGATTGTTAAATAATAAGGAACAAATAATTAAACGTTAGTTGTAGGTACTACGAGTACCTATATTAAGTTGACATCGTTACGTATTTACTGCGTACCTATTACTATTTAAGATAATACGATTGCCCATGCCCATCTGGCATTTATAATCTTTTAATTCTGTGGAAATTTTTATCTTAAATTGCCCTGTGTACTAATTTATTAGGGAGTGTGAAAAAAGTATCGGCCCATTTGTAGCGAAGCTCCTTGCTACCCGAACTTATCGTTTCCTGTTCTTTCTATCTTTGTCCGTTTTATGGTGAATAAATAAATATTAAGTAATAACTTATACCTATAGCTTTCGGAAGCTAATATCCTAATATCCTAATATCCTAGTATCTACCGAACATCCAAATCCTAATTATTATTATGGCTAAAAATATATTTTAAATATATTATATAATTCTATGTCGTTTAACGTTTTATGTGTTTATGAAAATTAATACAAATTTTTAAATACGATGACCCTGAAATGACAGACAAATGCCAAATTCATATTTATAAATCACAATTATTAGCTTTACTTTTGGCTTTAAATTATGGATTAAATTGATTATATTATTTATTCAGTCATATATATAGGTGTATACGTTTATTAGGTACCTAAGTATATATTATATAAAATATTAAAATATAGCGCTACTTAAATAAATACAGACATCCCTGATACTGACTAAAATATTATTATACCTGGTGTTTGTCTTTCTTTTCTTCGAAATCCATCAACATTAGATTTAGTGAAATGATTATTCGTTTTGGTTTTCAAATCACATTGTGAGAACACGACTTCGTGAATTAGCAGCACCTGAGGCAAACACAGTTAAGCAATTGCTTAATATTATTTGTCTGTGATCGTATTAATAAAATATGATTATGTATTCTTTAGAATGTTTTAGTCGGGAGTTCTAGTTTATTGTTAATTTACTTTAAATTCAGATTTTTCAATACAATTGTGATTTTAGTTCTTGTTTTGAAGTACCGACAAAAATGATAAGTTATTTTCAACAACAATAATATTACAATATTCCTACGTGGATCGTGACTCGTGAGTATGTTTTCAATTATATACTACATAATAGATGATTTCTAATTAAAAAAAAAAAAAAAAAAAAATAGTTAATTTTATTTAGATGTGTTATAACACTTATAACTTACATTAGTTATTAATTTAATATAATTTGTAATAACATTTGTTAGGTACTCATATATCTACAGTTATAAGTTATAACTACTATAAGGTAAAATTAATTTTAATAACAATCATTATGCTATTATTACTATATATTTGACATGGTATCTAAACATAGTATATTATGATATCACGTAATATATAATATATGTAAATAAGTTATCTTCCTAGTAGCCAGTAGGAGGCACGCACCATATAATTCATTATTCGTGTTATAGATAAAAATAAAAAACCAAGAATTCTTAAAAAACAGTTTAATAATATAATTATCATATTGTAATTATATAAAATTTTTAAATCTTCAATATAAATACTAAAAATGTTATGAATTTTAGCTACAAAACGCTTATAAAAAGCATTATGAATTTCATTAATTTTTTTTTTTAATTTCATTATTAATACCTATTATGAGATACCTTGTGTTAAATTTTCAAGATTTTTGATAGTGCATACATTTCTTATCGAAATTCATAGAAAATTAATATTAAAAAAATTTAAAAGTCTATAAATAGTTCAAAAAGTACCATAGGTAATATTTTCAAAATTATACTTTTACAAATTATACTACTTAAAGAAAATTTCAAAATAAACATTTGGTTACAATAAGTAAAGTATTGGGAATTTTTTACTTTTGACCCTTTAAGTAGTCTAAGTATCAATATAAATTGTAATTCACATTCTTAATTTCCCACCAGAAAAGGTATTGAAGATTATTTACCACTTTAAAAATCAATGATAGATAAAAAAATTATTTTTATTCTGATTATTTATTTTTCCAATAAATCTTTCCCAGCGTTTATAATTATTCATCGAATTTATTTTAAACATTTCAATTTTCAACCATTGAAAATTCCATTTATGTTTTTATTCTATATTAAGTGGTTAGCAGAAAAAGAGAGCTTATATAATATGACCAGCCGTAAAAGTTTATGTATATTTGGGTAGACTATACCTTCACAGAATATGAGTTTTTAAGTACTCTTAAGAGATATCATGATCTTTTCCAGTACCTAGTTTTTATAAAAAAAATTTTGTAATTTCAGTTATTAAATTACAACGTTTGATACCTAATAAATTAAAAAAAAATGTAATTTTAACTATATGAATATGTATTATTATTTAAATTTTGATTTAGTTAATCATTAAAATTGTGTGTGGTATGGATTGGTTGATAAACAAATGTAGTATGTTTATATTCACGTGATATAATTTGATAAGTTTATAAAATTGTACAAATTTAATTTTCAACACAAAATATTTATTTGTAAAGCATTTTAATTTAAAAGTTTTTAAAAATACAATTTGAAATTATACCATTTATTTAGCATTTAGGCACTTAATACGTGTATGGGCTTAAGATCTTTTTTTAAATATTTTTGTGGGTCCACTCAAATCCCCTTGATTTCTGACTATGCTAACATGATATAATAACGGTTTTTAAACTTACCTCTGTTAAGTATTGAATAATATTTAACAAATAAATTAAAAACATTTTATATGGTATATGATAATTATATTTTCAAATAGAAAAGTGAAGACTTAAACTTGTTTTGATAGTTAGGTTCCCAATAGGTTACCTATTGGCTATTAGCCTATTTATTAGTAATCTTTTATTTAAGTAATCGATTATCAGAGTAATTATCGAAAATTAAAGTCTACCTGCACTTATATTATATTATCTAAACCTACCAATTGCATAAATTAAACACAACGTAGGTACAATACAAAATAACACACGTATAATAAATTATTAATTAGTAGGTAATCACTCACGGTTAAAATGTTGACGACGAAATAGAAACGCAAGTCCATTATTGTAACGGCGACTGCTGCAAAAGACCGATTGGTATGATATTAATAGAAGTAGATGTAAGTTTTTAAAACACCATAAATATAGGCGCGATTTAATTTTATTATTCGAATTAACACGACGAACGTCTGGGTGTCGCGTCACTTGCCATTCCGTTATTGCGACTAGTAGAGGAACACCGGGGCTTATATATATATATATAAATATATTATATGTATCATTTTTAGTAAGACACTTTATTTATATATATATGTATATATAAACACACACACGCAAACGTCGTGTCTGCACGTCGATTATATTATATTATGCGAGCGCGTGTGAGTGAGACTGCAGAGTCAAGCATCCCCCGACGTGCGCATCTTGAGCCTATATATCATATAATATTATACGATTATTGTTTCTCCCGCGAAGCAACAGCTCGTGGAATATAAATATATATAATAATGTAATTACGTTTTTGATTTTCTTGTTGTACCTACCTATAGTATCTGTATAGTAATATATACATAGTTCCCTTTCCCTTTCACGAAAAACGAAGAAAACCATCAGTATGTTATTATATTGTCATGTATGGGTAGGTGCTGAAACAGTAATGATGATTATAATAATACATAAAAATATTATTATTATTGTTTTTGTTATGTGCTACATAGACCGCCCTTGAACCACCCGTGTACACATGCGACTAATAAATAATAAATTATGCATCTGACATGTGCTATACATACATAATTTCTATTATTTTGCGACTGTTATTATGTGGTTGTAGATAAATCTGGAGTATGTGCCTGCAATTGATGGTAGGTAGGTAAGTAATCTAATCGCTCATACAATATAATATAAAGTGTCATCAGTGCGCGCGCATTTAGTTTTCTACGCAATCTTCACAATCGCTGCTGTAAGTGTATAAACAATGGGCACACGACGGAATAAATTTATGTCACTATACATAATATCATATATACTGGCCTGGGCCACGAATCAGGTCACGGATCTGTAAGACTCTATATAGGTATAAATTGGTGTATATAATTATTAATAACGAATAGACCTTAATGCTCTTAGTCGAAGGACTGAATATTGTATATCACAGGCGTATACGTATAAGTATCTGTAGGAGGATATGTATAGCAGATTGGGAGAGGGTGGGGAGAGTATAACAGTTACCTTCGAAAGTACCTTTTTTTTATATAAACTTTGCCCAAACTGTCTTAACTGAAAAGCATCAATTTCCTTCAAACAAAGTACCATTACGGTATTGCGTATTATATGTACATGATTGTCAATCTACAAAACAGGGAAGAAAAATATTTATTAGGTACATTTTAACAGACGAAAAGTTCTGGTACCGACGGTACCGTTAACGTGATGGAAAATATTAAACGAGTGTATAAGTATAATGAAACCTAAACAAAAAAAAGTATAGCTATAGAAGATTTTATAAATATAAAAATAAAATATTATTAGAAAATAATTCGTAAAATATGTTAGTCATTAATCATTATTACAAGATATAAAACATATAATAATTACATAATTAGAAATGTTTAATATTTTTTACTTTCATTTTACACTATTTATTGACAAATTCCGTTGTATGCCAAGTACCTATTATTATTGTTATTATTATTATAAATAATATTATATTTATTACTTTACGATCATATGTATTATCAGTGGCGGCGTGAAATTATGAAGGTTTTGAAGCATATTGTATATTTTAAATACTTTTATCACTATCCTTAATAAATAGCTGTGGCCAAAGGGCTTTCAAACATAAAGCAATTGCTTCAAATAATCCTATATCCCGCCGCCACTGTGTATTATTTTATTTTAATTTATTTACCTCTTTTATTTTACAGCCTTACGGGTTAGTATTATAATAGTGTACATGATATTTAAGAGAAATTGGTACATTTGGTCGAAGGCAACTGATACATTTTTTAAACGCCGAAAATAGTCACTGCCCATAGGCCAACACCAATAGGAGACAGTGGTTAATGCTGTAGTCGAGGTACCTGTGTACAATATATTTATTGATTAATTTGTTGTGCTATTGCGTTCCAAAAATATAATTTAACTATTTGAATTTAGTATCTATAGTACCCGTAAAATTTACATATTTTTGAGACACAATAACTTAGTAAACGTTGAAATTTATAAACCCTAACCGCGATTACCTTTTTTATTGTAATTTTGGCAATATGACAAATTTTACTAATAAAATATAGTATGAACACGATGCAATTTAATATGAAATTAATAAATTACGTATTAATATCTTATCATGGATAACTTGATGTTCAAATATAATTGAATATTAAGGCAAATCATTTCATTTTCACATTGGAATTTTATAATTAAAATAAGAAAATAATAATTTTTGGAGGATAATGAGAATCTTTTCCTCGTTGTATATTCTCTGGATTATTACATCATTTGTACTAAAAAAAAAATACGAAATTGAATTTAAAATAGACCTTTTTCTTCGGACCGAATTTACAATCGTCTGTACGCTGGCCCTTTTTTATACTTTTATTATACTTAAGAATAATAGTATTTTGTAGCTGTCTTCATCAATTTATAATTTTTTTTTTTTATCTATTTAATCTAATATGACAATTATTCTTAACCAACGACAGTCTACAACTATAACTGACATCTGTGGCTGTACATTAGCGTCATCAGGCATCATTTGCTATAAATATATAGATAAATATCTATAATATTACAAAACATAACCAATGAATTAACTGTACGTCTACACACACACACACACACAATGTATATAAGTACTCGTAAATTTATATTATACATATGTATATTTACTGTCCTTGTAGTTATTAACAATAATAAATACCTTTATATCTTTAATATATTTATATAAATCTAAATATTATAATATATTATATACCTGCAAGCTTCATTTATGTAGATATATTGTACTTATAAATTATAAGTTTTAATCATAGCGAAGGTATTTGCACAATGTAGGCATAACAAACATTAAAACATTAAATATTTATTACAATTCAATAAAAATTACATAAGAATCTAGATATATAATTAAAAATAACCTTTAATGAAGTTACTAACATTTGTATTTTATAAATAGGTACATAAATTTAT
Source organism: Melanaphis sacchari (assembly GCF_002803265.2). Lineage (NCBI taxonomy): Eukaryota > Metazoa > Arthropoda > Insecta > Hemiptera > Aphididae > Melanaphis > Melanaphis sacchari. The sequence continues at coordinate 1,858,458 of NW_020271547.1, read as the reverse complement.
TTTTTAATAGATTTCTTATTTTCATTATAATTGAAGACTGGAGAGAGAAGATAGTATAGATGACCAAGCGCATGTCAAATTTAAATGCATAATAAGTAGTTTTCTAAACGATTGTGTAATTGGTTTTTCTCAAACTGTATGATTTTTAATTTTAAAGCTAATAATGATGGTAAAGGTTTACAGTAGTCAGTAATCACGGCTAAATGATTTTAAACTTCTCACTTTTAATGATGAAATGATTCGCTTAAATATATATAATTATATTATACATTTTAATACATAATTTTTGCGCAATATTACAATAATGATTAATGATTATAAATACGTACGTCTACATTTTACACATGGTAAATGAATAAGTTTATCGTTTTATCAATATCGTATTGATATCTATCTTGTATAATAGTGATGAATAAATTTAAACTTTAATTACAGATCTCATACATTTATCTACAAAAAAATATTGGGACATTTTAACGTTTTGAATAGTGTAAATTAATTCAACCTCGCGGCTGGTTGAAACTTGAAAGTGAGTTGCTTCACTTAATGAGTTAGTTTTAATTTTGTTTTTTTTTTTTTTTTTTTAGAATGTGATGTTATTATTTTGAAGGCTTCTTTTTTAATGTTTGCGAAATGACCTTTTCACGGGCTGTGGTAAATACCTTTTTACAATTTTTAGAAGTAGTACAATTATGCTATAATTTAGATTTAGAAGATGACGGTTTGTGCTAGCTATATAATCTATTATTCATATATTTGATAGATTCATAAGTATAACAATAATTAAACAGTATTCGAGTGAAGACCTTATATATTTTATAAAATATGTAATAGAAATATGATATATTATGTTTCTATGCATATAATATATGATTAATTAACTAGTATATTAAAGTGTCTAAGTACGTAACTGCTACAAGTACACACTTTACAAAAGCTTGAACTGGTATTTTAGTAAAATATTTTAAATAAAAATCTGTATACACTATATTCCAAACTTTAAAGTCAATGCATGTAAATTGTAAGAATGTAATAAAAATTGTTTTAAATTATTGATGTTTAGTATTTAGACGACGCGTAATGCGCCGTATTATCCTGTTTCCCTTGTAAAAATAACACAGGAAAACTAGGAAACATAGAGGTTCATCCGGTGGTTAGCTTTAAACTTAGCTTTAGCGATAAACATAAGAACTATTCGTTTAGTATGTAGAATAGGTACATATAAATATATATACAAAACTATAGGGTAATATGCTAATATAAATTATAAACAAAACTTATTTTAAAAATGATGTAAGTTTATAATTCTAAGTAAATATAAAATCGTATTGTTTGGTAATTAGGTCAAATAGTCGAAGATGGATTATAACTATAAATTTAGTATTTAATCAATAGGTATTAAATTGCGTAATAATAAAAATTTTGTATTATATTTTAAAATTTTGATTATAAATTCATAAAATATATAATGCCAGAATTTTAAATATTTGACATCTGTTCTAAATATTATTTTTCTTTGAAAAAACGGTAAGATTTCATTATCACTCTTTCCCTACAGTATAAATTATTGATAATGAACATTTCAAAATAGTTTACATGCTTTAATTTTAAAGTATGATGTAACATTTATATATTTCACTAGTATAGGTACTTGAAAAACAAAATACATGTGTAACAAAATGTAAAAAATAGTCTTTTTGTAGGTAATTGAAATTTGTGTTTATTAAAAATGTTTATGATATTTATGGCGGTGTAAACATTATAGGTAAATGTTAATAATATACAACAGTGTTTCCTAAATTTTTTTACTCAACTTATGTTCAAAAACTCTGACGCACTGATTATTTATTTAATATGACCTTTTTTAGACTGACTGATTAAATTAATTTAATTGCAGTAGTTTTTAAATATTTTCTAAAAAAAGTACATAAATTGTAGGCAATGGCAAATTAATTTATTGTACAATAGTCAATATGTATAAATTATAATTAAATTTATATTATTCTTATAAGATGATTGCGCCTGATGTTTTTCCGAAATCCACCTTTGATATGATATGCGTTATTGATAGTAATCTGCAAAAAAAAGTATTTTGAAAATATAATATACCTAACTATACGTACAATGTAAAATAAGTCGTACATCATTACGATAATGCGATTACTGAAGGAAAATTCAGATTGAAAAATTTAAACAAAAACAGTTACTAACCATTTTTATAATGCAATGCCACTTAATTGAGATTATAATAATTTCCATTGCCCGCTGGATAATTATATCGCCCACTTTGAGAAACACTAATATACTGCAGTGTACCTATAATACATATTTTATACAAGTTTCTATACTTCTAAAATTCGATGCGCGTGTACATAATATTATAAAGGTATTTATCTAGAATTATTTTTATCTAAATCACATTTAAAATAAAATTTAATTAATACTAATTTAAAAAAATATATGTGTAGAAACCTATACTGTTATGTATTATTATAAAATATGTAAAATTTAAAAATATAATTATTTAAAATAAGTGGGTACAATGATTAATACCATATTATGTTTACTCTAAATGATAATTTTTCCAAACTAAAAAAAATTGTGTGTTTGTACAAATATACAGAGTGAAACAACATGAAAAACTACTCATTAACATGCAGAATTAGATAAGTACATCGATATTTTTTAAAAATTTGTCCACTAAATAATTAAGTATAAAAAAGAGGGTTTTTAATTTTTATTTGAATAAATAGAAGTTTGTGTCACGACAGGGCACGTTTTTAGTAATACAAAAAAAAAATCTCATAAATTTAAAAATTCAATTTTTATGTATACCTGAATATTTCAAAAATTAGATTTTGAATAATTTCGTTATTAAATTAAAAAATTCGGGGTGAGTGATGAGCATGCTTGGTTAATCGCCTTGTATACAGTATTCTTGTAGTGGTTGTAGAACTAAGCATTTAATTTATTGTCCTTTCAAACATTCAAACTATAAAATATTAATTTAATGTTATTTTAAATTATTTTAACGTATTACATATAACAAATTATTTTTAGATGTTATTATTTTTACATAATTACAATTTATATTGGTAAGTAATATTTAAAATACTTTTAAATAAATTTTATTTGGATATTTATTTGCTTTCTATTTATCTAACCAGTATATTCTTTATTTCTTTAAAATAGGTACCTACTGTTGTAGTGTTGCTGTAGTTTAACATTATAGTAAATATAATAATTCAACAATGATTATTGATAGTTAGTAACCTATACCTATAGGCTTTAACCTCATGCTAATAAACTTAAACTGATATATTCAAAAATTATATTTACTTATTAATATATACTAATCACTATTTATTTATTTTTTTTTTATTACATACGTCTTGTATATACACAGTGTATTGTGTTAATATATCAATTTTTCATTAAAATTACATTTGAATGTGTTAAATCGTTGTAATACACTTTGTATATGTATAAGTAGATATAGATTTACAGATATATTTATAATACAACAAGTCATTATGGTATGGACAGACAGTATAATTACATTAGATACATACATTAGATTAGAGTAGGTCGTGCCTACTGCTCCTACTGCTTGTAAATATAATATTTGTTAATAAATCAAGTGATTTGTTTTATTTTGTAAATACCTACTAAATTCATCATGTATTTTTACTATTGGAACTTAATTTTGGTAATTTTGGTGGTAAAAAATGGTAGCAGTATTGTGATTGATTTATGCCATGGTTACCAAGATCAATTTACATGTTGGAGTCCAACGCAACGGTTCGAAATATTTGGAGTACAGAAAAGCGAAAGTTCAAGATGGTATACAACACAGAGTTTTTCAGTATCTGAACATTGTGGCACTCATTTAGACGCTCCTTATCACTTTTATCAAGATGGATGGAAATTAAATGATATTCCGTTGGAACGCATGATAGTTGAAGGTAGTTAAAATAAAATATAGATAACTCTATATAAAAATTTATACCTAAATAATCCAATAATGTTCGATTAAAAACTAACTAATCAAAGAAAATTTAGATTTTCAAAAAAAAAAAGATTTTGATCTTCTATTTTTATATTTATGTATACCAGATATATCATTTTTTGTAATTGGTTAAAATTTGAATTTTGTTTGAATGCAAGTAGTTACAGTTTAAAACATGATACAAGCGTTTAGAAAAACCGTATAGGTCTATATATATATATATATGTATACTAAACTATAAATAATTATAAGTCTAATAATTTTGTTATTAACCAAATAGTGCACAAATTCAATTTAAATGACTTAACCTTAATCTAAAAGGTTGTTAAAAATATAAAATGAAAACTAATATTTATATGTTTATAACTATTCAAATTTATTACAATCGTAATGATTATCATTTAAAGCTATTGGTACAAAGTAAATTTTTTTTAGCCGCAAAGGAGTATAGCAATCTCAGAATCACTTATCTCTGTATTTTTTAGAAATTTATCCAGTTGTATTATTTATAGTTTATACGTTAATGGTCTTAACTCTTTATACGTGAAGAGAAACACTTTTATAAAATAAAAATAAAGATATCGAATAATTAAATTTATTTATGGGGCATTGAGACAGTAATTTGACATGGGAATAGAGAATGAATTCATATTTTCATTGCGTACGATTTTTTCAAACATACACAGTTAAATACTAAAACTGCTCTTGTAGATACATTCATTAAATATAAATGTTGAACATATTTACAAAAAAAAAAAAAACAACTTAGAATAATAAAAATAAGGTCTACAAAATAATAATACTATTATACCTTCAAAATGAAAAATTTAACAATATTGTGTGCTAAATTTCATAGCATGTGATTTTTATTCGAAAAATTTACAAAACCATTACAGAAGATTTAAAAATACCTACTATAGTATTTAGTTATTTGTTATTTCTATAGAAAACATAAAATTTTTAAATAATTTAATAGTACTCATCAATATTTTCAAAAATAATATAACACTTTTAACTTAATTTTAAATATGTTTTAATAGGTGTGCATCTGAATGTCAGTCATGAGGTCAATGGAAATGGTGAATTTTTGCTTACAACCGATCATTTGAAAAAATGGGAACAAGACAATGGTCCACTCCCAAACCGTTCTGTGATATTAGTTAATTTTGGTTGGGCTCATAAGTTTAGAAATCGTCAATTATACTATAATAACAATGCAGAGCGATCAACATCAAGGTAATAATGGTTTATTTAAAAATAATATTTGTATAAAATGTAATGTTTGATTTATTTTTAAACTGAGAATATAACAGTTTATATAATTTATTATTAACTTTTGCATTCATTATTTAAAAGTATTTAGGTATTTTTAAATTAAGAACGTGTTATTAGTTTTCCTACGTGTAAAATATTTCTATAATTTTTTTAAGTTTTCCGGGTCTATCTAAAGAAGCAGCACAATGGATTGTCGATTCCAAAAAAGTATTTGGCGTAGGAGTAGATAGCCCGAGTGTCGACGCAGGCAGTACAACGTCATATGATGTGCACAAAATACTATCTAAAGCCAACTTATACAATCTCGAAAACGTAGCTTTAAATGGCACAATATTACCACAAAAAGGATTCAAACTTATTATCCAGCCAATCAAAATTATAGGAGGTACCGGCGGGCCTTGTCGTATTTTAGCTTTTACAAATAATACATTTGAATAGTGAATGAAACTTGAATACTTGCTTAGGTATATACATTTTAATTCCGTACTTAACAGCTATGATTTATTATTGATTGTTATAAAATTAAGACGTAGGTACAAAGGTTAATGTAAAACAAGATATCTTTGTAATTTTATACAAACACAATTTATTTCAAATCATTAATAATTTAAGTATTTCCACATATAATAGGTCCATTTTAGTGATATTCACGAACGAATTTTCGATTATTTTAATTTTTAAATGATTTTCACTTACTAAATGAAAACAAAGTACAAATGATGCGGGAATAAAGTGATTATTGATGATACAGATTTAAATAAAATTGATGTAGAGTGTGAACAAAAATATTGGTAATTAGTTAGTAGATACCTAAAGATAAAATTATTTATTTTATTTACATTTTGTTATGCATTACTCGTGTTATTAATTGTTAGTCAATAATAAAATAATATATATATATATATATATATAGTAAATTATCTGTGCATAAATACATTTTACATATCTATTAGTATTAATAACATATTATGACGTACGTGGTACGTAAAAATGTAAAATTGTGTTGGTATTTGATCGCTTTGCACGTATATTTGTGACTTTGAAAGTCAACCTCAGATACTGTAATTTTTCAAAGATCTTTAAAATAGGTACCTAACCTATTACAGATTTTCGAATGAGAATTTCTATGTCGACTATAAATCTTTTAATTACTTATAAATAACACAATTCATTTGAAATATAACTTCAGATTCAATGAGATTTCATTTATTCAGTGATACAGGCATATAGCAGTCTTATATAATATATTATATATATATAATCTAAGGGTTAAGTTAAGTAAATAATATGATACATTTGCCTAATACAAATTTTGAATAAAATATTTATAAATTTGCATATTGCAGATGTTGTGAGTAATTATATGAGTCCATCGAACACGATAATTTAAAATCTAAATTTCTATAAGAACCCCGTTGGCTAATTTAACACTATGGAATAAACGTGACAGTGACGGGTTCGTGATTTCATTGTCTCTTTCTATTATGGCACTTTATGCATATTGCATATACGATTTATAATCTAAAGGCCGTATATTATTCCATTCAGCCAACTAGTTTTGAAAACAATATTGAATAATCAATCACGGTAAAAAGAATAAACAATGACCTGTGAACGAACATAATGATAATATGCGTGTTTCGTCGAGTTTGTACACGACGCATACGGCAGAGCCAGATTAAGGATCCGATTCGCCCTAAAGCAATATATTATTTGGAGCTCCTTATCAGTGACTAGTGAGGAGCTATTAAAATTCAAAACAATAGGTATATACTTCGTGTACCAATTCATAAGCAGTTGCGTAAATGTTGGGTGGCCTAAGTGGCTCAAATGCACACGCCTTGGGGCAACCGAGCTGAAAAATTTAAATCAATAAAATATCAACGTGTACTTAATATTATAATAATATTTTTGTGTTCATTTTTTATTTCATACTTTAAATAATTTTATGTACATTTTGTTTAAATTTTTTCCCTGTGCTGGCTGTACTTAATGTCAAATGAATCAATAATAGGTAATTACTATATTATTATAGTACTTTTTAAAAATACGTTTATGTCCTTTGGCACGTTTTGAATCAATTAGTTGACTTTACGTCATAATTAAACTTTATTATTCTTCATTAAAAAAAAGTAAAGAATTATATTTTGTTTATTTTAAAAATGTTAGGTGCTTCGCAGAAGGTTTTATGCCACGAGCACCTAAAATTCTAGTTACGCCATTGCTCATAGGCATAAAAAAATACTATACGATTATACGTGAAAGGTACCACCCTAAAGCTTCTTTTACACCTGTTAATCCGACCCTGAGGACGTATATTGATCGAATAATTGCTTGTGCTCGAGTTGGTACGTACATATCTTAATGTTGTACAGTATGATACCAAGTCTGATACCTATTTTATTCTGCAATAAGACGTTTTCTGTCTTAGTTACAAAAAAAAAAAAAAAACTGAATTATGAATAAACTTTTATATTAGGTGTACCTAACCTAATATAAAATAAATAAAGTATTTATACATTTGCAAATCGCGGATGTTGTGAGTACTTTGAGCTAATAATATTTATCATTATATTAATTAATGTCGGTGTATTTTACGGTAATGCACTAATGTAGTCATACGCGTAGGGTGGCAAGATTTTTCGAAGAAGCTGTAGCCTTCCTAGGGGTAGACACGTATACCGACTCGTGGAGGTCTTCGTCTGAATTTTAGGGGGCTATTTTTCAAACTGGCTACGCATGTGAAAGCAGTGTATAATAAACAATGTACATAAAAATAACATACATATGGATATTATTTATAAAATTGACTTCTAAAGCAAAGTTTGTGTCGCTAATGTAATGAAATCGTTTGTCATTAAATGGGTACTTAAACATAAATAAAATAATAACTAACTATATCTACTTAGATATTATACTCGTATTTGTATGAAACAAAAAAATTATTTTTTTTATTTATTTTGAGCTACAAAATTAACCATTACTTTAACTCCAAACGTGAAAACAGTAGTTCACTAAAGGTATAAGCTCTTATGTGATTTACGCCAAATTTAAACTCATTACAACAAATTACAAACAAGTCTGCAAGACGATTGAAAGGTCTACATACTTCTACAACCTCGCAGGTCGCATATTGGCGCGAAGTTCTTGTGTTTGGGTAATAATTGACAATTGTACTTACCAATTACCTGTATAAAACTGTGAGTCTATGTGCTAAAATTACACTAATATCAACAGAATTTGGTAACGTAATTTAACAATAGTTATTTAGGTACACCGACGGATTAATAAACTCGTATGCACGATAAAGCGTTCAAATAAACAAATATTACGCATTAAAGAAATTCTGAATTTATCACATTTTTTTTTTTTTTGTCTTTCTGTAATGTATTTTTATATAACGAAGCGTATTAATATAAATTATAATTTATACGTTTTATTATAAATTATTTTACACGACGAATGAATTCGTGCACACCCGCACAAATCGTAACCGTTACTTATTTTTCTTGTTGAAATAACCTGAATAGCAGATGATGATATCATAGAATGCAACAATATTTATAATATGCGCGTGGAAGGTGGAACTATGGAAGTGTCACAGAATCTCTATAGGCATCGAGAAAGAAAAAGTCTTATTAATAATGTTGAATCATTTTTTTTTTTTTTTGCTTAATACATTCATCACTCCAATTCTTTAAAGTCGGTTTTTTTCATGAAAACGCGTGTGTTTCTGTGTTGACGGATCAATGGAAATCACTCCGCAAAATTAATACTCGAACATAAATCTAAACGTATTATACAACACGTATACTTCGAGGACAATTTCCGCAGAGTAAACGGATATAAAAATCAGGAAGAAAAACTTCCAGTTGGTACCTTTGTTATTGTGTAATACAATATTGGAAAATAGGTCAAGCTTTTGAAATTTAAAACTCAAATAATTATTTCAGGAAAAAAAAATAAAACAATAAACATATTATTATGTATTATATAGACAAGTTTATATTACAAAATGACAGTATAATTTGTATTTTATATTACAAAACAAATCTGGCAAATGAGAACTTAACCAACAAACCTCAGTATTACATTACAATTAAATATTAATTAAAAAATTATACATAGAAATTTGGAAAAATTAATTGTTTACAATAGAAAAAAAAAATGCAACATATATGTTTTTTTTTATTCATTAGAATTCTAGTATAAACTTAATAATTAAATAATGTGATGAGTTTTCTAATTGTTTCTGACACTGTAAATCTAATCAAACTGTCCAAAAATGTAATAGGTATATAAAAATAACTAAAATGTCATATTAAATATTATACAAAGATTGATCGTTTAAACATTTCAACATCACAAAGGTTTTTTAATGGTTTAAATAAAAAAGTTGTGGTTATGCCATACAAACTAGTCGAGTGGCCTGATACAATGTCTTAGAGTACGATGATCTTATTGTTTCGTATACTGACAATGTACACATTTTAAAATATAATTGACTAACATTTTAATTCAATCAATTATTAAGTTGTAAAATTTGCCGACAATGATAATAGGTACATCTCCGCCATCTACTAGATACATGTTGAGATAAAAAAAAAAAAATTGACGGAATAAACTACTATATAGACACCAATAGTTCCCACATAAAAAAAAAAAAAAACAAAAATGCATATATAACCATAACGGGTATATAAATTCAACGAGAATATCACGGAAAGCATTATTATTACCTATACAAATTACAAGTCAAACATAAAATCATTAATATATTTATATATTTTTTTTTTTTATGTTCAGTGTACCGAGTATTCCCTGAAGACCAAAACTGGATAGGTACTGGCATTTAAGAAGTCAAATAGCCAAAGTTAAAATAATACAATACGCCAAAGCACAATTAATATTAAAAACTGTATCATGTAAATCAGCGCAGTTAATAACCAGAGCATAAGGCCAACTGATGTTTAAAATCATATGGTACGCCTTCAGTTTATGTAGATTTAATATAACGAGAATTATTTTTTTTCAATTTAAGATATAAATAAATAATAAATTCGTCATTTTTAAAAAGCATGGAACAAATAGATTTTAGACCTTGAATCTTGATTGTTATTGAAAAAATTAAATACTTCACATTTTAAATTTCAAATGAACGAGGTGGAGGATGTGGATTATTGTCTATAAAGAACTATTTTATTATAGATCACTTATTTGTATTGTTTGATGAAATTTATACATTTAATAATGCAATAAGTAATCAAGAATATAATCATAGATTTCGGTCATTGATTTATACAATAATTATATCCAATTAAAAAGATACTCTTGGTTTCAATAAATGATACATTTAATTGGTCCATTTTACAATTATATGTAACTAACAAAAACTATCAGTCGATAAAAGATTTAATATTGAAAGACATTTAATACTGACATATTGGTATTGTATTATTTGTAGTAAAAACTTTCATATTAATAGAAATACAATGTAATTAATTTCCTACAGAGTTTGATATAATTTGTTAATAGACAAGATAAGACATTAAATTATTAGTTTTTTGAAAAAAAAAAAAAAAAATATATATATATATATATATATATATATATATAATATATTGTTCAAGAACTATTTTTTTCTTTTATAATAAAGGGACTTACAGTTGCTTTGTAAGATAAAATTCATTCATAAACAACACAGCTGAGGTATGCTAAAAATAAATGTAGAACTAAGCAAAGCAAAAAATTAAATATAGCATAAAGAAATTCCATTGAATGAATCCTATCCAAATCAAATCCCATAATTAGTTAAATGTAACAATGGAGAATGATTGTAGCTAAATTTTGCAATTATTTGAGTGCTAATAGAAACAAATTATAATTTAAAGGGCATCAATAAAAAGATTTTAATCCATAAAATTAAATAATAAAACAGCAAAAAAACTTAAAATATTTAATTATTAATATTAATAATTTTCTATTTTATTATAAAAATTAATGAGGGGTACAAAGATTTACATTTAAATAAAACATATATTATTTGTTTCTATAGTACATATCTATAGAAATGAATCCAAGCCCATAACTATAAAATATACTATGATTATACATATATTTTTTTTTTGTAAAAGTTTAGAACATTATTGAAATATTTTTATATTGCCCATATTATTTTTGGGATTAAAAATTAATTTTTTTCTAATAATTTTTCTTTTGAACTTTTTTCTAAAATGTTTGTTAAATTGTAATTAATGAATTTTTATTTTATTTGAATTACATAAAAAATACTTAAGTATATCTTAACCAAAAATAACTAAAAATAATAATAAAATAAAAAAAATAAAAAAAAAAATAGGCTAGGCTATTTACATAATTTCAAACGCAATAGTTTATTTATGCTGGTGCATGATTGGCGTTCTATCCGGTGCTTTGACCCATATTGGGGCTCACGCAGGTGGTATCATTGAACCGGAGACGCTTCCAAAACAAAGAAAAGAAAAGTTCTTACATAAATTCTCGACTTTGAAGTATTAATATGTGTAAGGTAGGACATGAAAGCTATGGGCAGCAACACATGTTAAAAAAAGTAAAAATCAATAATACATATATTTCTAAAATTAAGTTAAAATCAATTTTGCAAAACTCCTTTAAAATTTTACAAAGAGTATCATATTTTAAATAGTTATTAGCTATATGATACATAATTAAGTTATGTACAAAACCACCATAAGTTCAAGTCAACAATTTAAAAAAAAAAGAAAAAGAAGAAAAGAAGAATATTGTAGAGCTGAGATTTAATTCAAACATTTTAATGACTACATACTCCCACCAAAACTACATAAGAGTTAAAGTAGTAATATTAATATATTTTACAAGAATATTTGAAAGTTTTAGCCATAAACATTATTGTTAATACAATCATTTTAGTAATGTGAAGCATGCATTGGTAATGGATAATTCTACATGTACACAAGCACACCGGAAAAATAAATTCAAATTGAGTCACAAGAGAAACGCTCTCCTATTGCTTAAACATTTCTGATAATTATTAAAATATCTTAAGTATAGAAACTTATGCCAAAAATTAAAATAAACAGCTCTAATGTAAATTCCAATTTTGGGTGCAAAATTGTGAAAATAAATGCAACAAAGAATGCTGTTATCAAAAACCAGCACAGTTAATATATATTATTTTAGTGTATAAAATTTTTTATTTAATTTTAGTGTAAAAAAATGAAAAATTAATGTTTCGTTTAGAAAATGGTAGTTGGGGAAAAAATATCATGTTAGATGGTGTTATGAGAAAAACATTTTTGGGATTTGTTAGAATTAAGTTTGATGGCGATTGCGTCTGGTCACAGATACTGACTTGGTTTGCAAAGGTTGAGTAACAGACGGTGATTCAGATGTTGCCATTGCTGAGCTTCGAGTTTGAGTTCTTACTGGCCGCGCTGAACCAGGATCAGCACTGTAACGTAATCTTGTTGGTAGTGGTTGAATAACAGCACCGCCTAATATAATCAAAATCAATAATATTAGTATATTAGTTAGTTTAGTAGTCATTACTTTATTGTTATTTAATTAAATACATCATGTTATAATAATGTATCAATAGAATATTATTATTTTTATTTTTTTTACCTGAACAATTATCCATTGGTACCAGAGGAACTTTGGATAAAAAATTCTTTATCCCACTCTGATCAGCTTGAGCGCGACTATTTAGTGGTTGAACGTTAGTAGAAGGAGAGCTACTATCTTGCATTGCACGTCTACTATCTTGATGCGAGGCATTTTTTTGATCATCTGATCCACTATACCGAGCACCATTTGCTCCCTGAAATAATATTAACAATCAAACATATTATTACTGAAATAAAAGAAGTTAACCTTATGTATGTTAAAATTAAATATTATAAAATGATGTTCTATCTTCACATTACTAACACATACTACACTACATTTTACATTCAGAATAACCCATTATACTTTTGTTATTTATAATAATAGAGTGAAATGAACTATTAACAAATATAAAGTAAGAATATTATCTTCTAGGGCTATACATATACTTTTTGATATTCTAACTTTAAAGTAATTGATGAGAATTTTAAAATTAAAATATAAATAAAAAAAAAAAATTCTAAACGAGACCCTGGATAATATATTATCTTTTAAAATTTGATAACAAATAATTTCAAACTTATATTATAATAATAGAATAAAACAGATTTTTATAACTTAAAATTTACTAAATCATGTGTAAGAAAATCGAATATAACACGTGCAGGTATAATAATCTTCTTATGGAGTCCTAAATAAGCACAGTAGGAATTGTTCTATTCACGAGTATAACTCAATAATATTATAATCTTCATGTTCGCTATTAGGTAACTCCATATAGACACATCTATAATAGAATATACCTATATTATATGAAAAAAAAAAAAGTATACTCACAAATTTTAACATATTCCAATCGAAAATATAGTCGTATGTAAACCCTTGACGATGGAACAATTGCCTAAATAATTGCCTTAAATAAGTAAAATCTGGTTTTTCTGTGAATCTCAAAGCACGGCAATATAGCAAATATGTTAAAAATTCATCTAAAATAATAATTTATGATTAATTAGGGTTTTATCACAAAGAAATTTTTGTTTATTTTACTTGGATATCCTTTGCATAAATCTTCAAAAGAAGTTACAATTTTTTTTTCACTGATACGCTCATATTTTTGTCGTTTAGTAACTGCTTTCAAACCTTGCCATGGCAAAGAACCACGATTGAAGTACATTAATACATAACCAAGAGACTCTAGATCATCTCTTCGACTTTGTTCTAGATATTAAGATTAAGTAAATATTAATAAAAATATAACTCACCTAATCATATATAAATTACCTATTCCTAAATGGGTATTTATGGAAGCATATCGAGCAGTTCCAGTAAGATTTTTGTTCTCTCGATACATTATATGTTCATTGGTTCGGCTGTCACAATATTTCTTTGCAAGACCAAAATCTATAATATATACCAAATTGCCGCGTTTACCCAAGCCCATAAGAAAATTATCTGGCTTGATATCCCTGTGTATGAAGTTTTTACTATGTATATACTCTATTCTATCCAGCTAAAAAATGAAAATACAATTATTAGACATTAATATTTATTTTTAAATATAAATATTACCAAATAAATAATGTTTAAGGAAAAGTAGTAGCAATTTTTATGTCAAGATATAAATGTAACTTTTTTTTTTAAATTTAAATATTTATAGATGCTTTTCATTAATAAACAATACTATTTTATATTTAAGCTAGATTAGATACAAAGATAAAAACTTTAAAAAAAAAGTATCAGAAATGAGAGTATATAATATTTAAATTGCAAAAAAATTATTATGGTTGAAACTTTTAATACATAAAAATTGGTTGCATATTTAATGGCCAATAATGACGTTTAAAATCATAGACAAAAAATCAATAAAAGAAAAAACATATTAGAATGGCAAAAATTGATTGAAGATTTACTATTATAATTGTTATAAAATATGTTATTGAAGTCAATGTATCTATTAATAGTATAAAAAATAAAAGATTAATCTCATTAATAAAATAATTACCAATTGGTCAGCTAATAGTAGCACAGTTTTTATTGAAAATCTTCTGGAACAAAAATTGAAAAGATCCTCTAAAGACGGACCTAGTAATTCCATTACCATGACATTGTAATCTCCTTCGGAACCACACCATTTTATTATAGGTATACCAGCTAAAATAAAAATATAAATTAAAGATAACAATACACTAAAATTGTCAAAAAATTAATGTTGTACTTACGTGCTCTTGAAAGCATTTTGTAAATTTTGGACTCTATGTGCAATTGGGGGTGCCGCGTTTTTATACATTCTAATTTAATGGCTACTTCTTCTCCTGTAGAAATATTTGTACCTACAAAAAAAAAAAAAAAATCCAAAATAGTTGTGATAAGTTAATCAAATATGTAGTATACATGTATATGTAAATAATTTTATTTTAAGTTTAATACTATATTTTGTTAACAAGTTAGGCATAAGTGATAAAAAAATGTTTTGCTAAAATATATTTAAGTTACCAACCTAAATAATTATTAATGATCAATTATAAGTGATTGTAAACATTATGTTTTTATTATATAAACCAAAAATGCATTTTCATTATCATAATACTCATCTTCAAACTTTTATTTTAATTTAAAATTAACTAGACATTTAAATTTTTGCAAAAATTATTTTGTTATAATTATTACAGGTGTCAAATTATCTAAATCAAATATTTTTTTAACAAGACAGTGTTCTATAAAAAAAGTGATAATAAATTAGTATACTAATCTAATAAAATTTGATTATTTATTAAGAGTTTTAGATTTTACTATATAACAAAAACAAAAGATAAACATTAAGCAGATATTATTCTACATTTTTTTTAACTTCTATTTTTTATTAATTTTTTCATAATAAATAGAATGATTGTTTTGTTTTTTATTTATAATTATTAATGTAATAAATTATTTTCTAAACAATATTAGAATAATATTATTAGTATAAAAGATCACTTTAATATCATAGGAAATTAAATTAAATCATCTTTAAAATAATTAATGGCATATTTAACATTAAACTTTTTAACTGTTAGTTAATAGGTACAGATACTTACACAATAACCCAATAATATTTACTAAAATTGTCAAATCAATAAAGTTTATGTTAAAAGTGTCTTAATCAATTCATACTTTTTATTGGGATAAATACTTTAATACTGTTTTATAAAAGGTTTTGATAATTAAATCCAATATCAAACTTGTTGATTATTACTAATTAGGTAGTACAAAAGAAAAAAAGGAAATCATGCAATCAAAAATTTACCTGAATCGCAGAATTATCTAAACTTAATCACAAGAAATCAAAAATAGTTATCACAAAGAAAAGTGACAAACCATATGGACATAAAATCTTATTTACAATTATAAATCAGTGAATTTAATAGAGAAAAGGATGTGAATGGGCTCTACTAGACCAGAATATGAAAAATAATTATGAAATTCGATTTGTCACTAAGGATTAATGATAGGAGTGTTAGACAGTAGACTATTGACAAAAAGAGCAAACCGACTATGTCAAGTAGCAAGATAAGTACGGTCAACAGTAGACAACCACAGGAAACAAGGATAGTGAGAGACAAGACAAGGGTTTCTAGATGACGGAAAGACTACCGGTTCGACTGTACGAGACAGAGAATGTATGCGGCTTGCGCCGTCCGTGTCAGCGATGCAGACCAAGACGGAAGAACTCACCGAGGTAGATGTCGCCGAACGAACCGCTACCGATCTTCCGTCCCAGCCGGTATTTATTGCCAACCCTCAGTTCCATCGCTCGTCGATCATCTAATACACCCAAAGCGTGGTGCGGAGCTGCTCTGGTGGTGATTGTGATAGTGATTGTGGTGGTGACGGCGGTGGCGGTGGCGGTGGCGGTGACAGCAGCAGCAACAGCAGCAGCAGCAGTGGCCGAGTGGCGGCGGCAGACGGATCACGGACACGCAGCGGTGCTGTCAACAGGACACGGGAGACGGCGACGACGACGACGACGCGACGGGAAAACGTGAGACGGTGGTCATTGTCCAGTCGTCCATCCAGCGAGGCGCATAGCGGCCATGTTGATTGTGTGTTGATTATAATTTGTCGACTCGTCTCCTCGTCGTGTGCGTGTGAGGTATCCGTATGTGCGTGCTTGCGTGTGTGTGTGTGTGTTTGTGTGTGTACGTGTGTTCGTGTTGGTCCGTAAGTACACGAGTGTGTGTGTGTGTGTTGTAGTTGGTGCGCGCGTGTGGCGTGTATAATATTGTAATAGTGTAGAGTGACAAAAGAGCTGCGGAGGAGTGGGAGGAGCCCAACCAGTGCCTATGGCAGCCTTCTCTCTCTCTCGCGGTGGCGGCGGCGGCGGTTTCTCTCGAACGGGCCTCCGTCGTCTCGCTCCCTCGCAGCCGTCTTTCCGCCAAACTCGTTATCACCGTTCCGCGACGTCGGACGGGACGTGGACCGACGGGCGGTCGGTCAGGCTGCCGCGACCGTGCGCGCACGCCGAACAGCTGTTTTCCCTTCTCGGTTTCTCGCCGCCGTTCGCGGCAACATCGGCTTACAATAATACAATAAAATAATAATATAGGCTTATTAATAGAAAAAAAAAAAGAACATTATGTCATTATGAATAATATTGTTTTCTCGGTCCTATATTTTTTTTTTCCACTTTCGGCGTACGGTTTTCGCGTCTGGCTTGAGAGTTTCCAATGAAATGACATTAATTTCGGCGATTCATCCGTCTGCGGGCCGAGGGAAACTTACTTGTCGTTCCGTCTCGTTTTCTCCGCCGTTCGCGCCCGCCTGCCTACCCGTCCGATCAGCTCTCACGGCGGGTCCCCGACAGAGATAACCGCCGTGATAACGCGCACGTCCGCCGCGACGTGAACGCCATTTTTTTTTCACGTTTGAAATAAAACGCGTTGAAATTTAGACGGACAGCCCGATGGTTACATGCGATGTTATTATGTAATATAAAAATTATTTTTTTTACGCACCGACGCACAGTGGTGTTATGCGATAATTCCCTTCCTCCGTCCCACCCAATCCGTCGATCAGCGACTATACACCTAATAATATTATTAGTTATTATAGTTTCATTCGTTTCTCTCCCCGCGGACCAGACGTCATCACTCGCATCATTGAAGAAACACGCAACGAATATTGCTGTCATTCAGTGGCATCACGAACATTTTAGTCAAAGGAGCAAATATTAAAGCTACCCACTCACCCACACATTAAATTAAAACTCGCCTGTGTATAAAATTTTTTTTTATTGTAAAATTAAATTTTACAAACCTATCAATTAACATGTATGTAATACATAACTTCTAACTTCCGTTTTTTAATAATAGATATTCTATATGCATATGACATATCAATTTAATAATATTTCCCTCTGATTCCCTATTGCATTTAAAAATACGTAGCATATTGATGTTTTAGTATATTTGCTTTAGATATAGCCTATACCGCATACTCTGCATATTTTAATGTGATTCAAACATACAATTTTATAGATCTTTTGAGGCAGTGACTATAGGTATAGCTGGTTTTTTACAAAATATGTAAAGAGATTGATCAGTTAAGTATCTACATATAGCAAAAAAAAGTTTCAAAGAGGAATGGACATAGACATTATCTAACTTCTGACTAATTATTAGTAGTTATAACAATAATTTAATAAAATATGATGGAAATCGTGATGTACCAACGAGTCTGTGGCGCTGATCCTACTATCCAACTGTGACAAATTCCATAAATAATGTCAGTAAATGGGTGGGTGGTGAAGATATATTGGACTTGAAATTGGTAAAAATCTGCAGACTTTGATCTATGTCTCAAGAAAAATTCGAAAAATTGCTTATAATTAATTACACAACGGAATTTAATGAATCTCTGTTGGGTTGGAGTGACTTGTAGGTTAACTAGGTACATGTATATGCATAAAATGTATGATTTGGTATAATTTGTCAGATGACATCGGCGCCACTAAATTAGTAAAAAACGGAAAACGAATTGTATAGATCCAGCCTAATAGCTTTATATCTATAGATGTATAATAACTTTATTATGGTTAAAGATTCATACATGATACTCGGTAATACAAAAAAGCAGAATTCATGTTTCGCCATATAGTCAGAATCCTTATTTTTTCTGAAATTCAAATC
The DNA here is from genome assembly GCF_002803265.2 of Melanaphis sacchari. NCBI lineage: Eukaryota > Metazoa > Arthropoda > Insecta > Hemiptera > Aphididae > Melanaphis > Melanaphis sacchari. The sequence continues at coordinate 1,839,384 of NW_020271547.1, read as the reverse complement.
AAATGTTTTTTGATTATACTAATTCATTCAATTTATTTATTGTAAGATTATTTTATGTAAAAAGATTTTTTTTCTCTCTCTTTTAATAATCTTAAAATTAAGTTTTTAGATTTGTTCGATTTTGTAGTATTGAATTTTAACATTAATTTGTACTTATACTATGACATTATTTTCTTTTTTATTATATTTAATAGTAATTATAGCCAGTGTTGAATTCAGACAATCTCTCTCTCTTTTTTTTTTTTTATTGATGAATGGTGTTACATTTTAGTTTATGAATTAAACCTATTATTAGTTATTATAATTTACAATTTAGACATTAGGTGCGATAATTGTAACGAGTATTATGCATTTGCGCATTTAATAAATATATACACTTTGTTGAAAGTCGTATTTGTTAGGGGGTACAAAAGAAATTTCAGAGGAGGCGAATGCTCCCCCTGAAGTATACATGGATTCAACACTGATTATAGCTCTCTATCTCCAACACAAGCTGTATGAGCTTACAGAAAGTAGGTTAATCAATGCTGTAATTAATTTAATTTTTATCCTAATGTATGTTTTATTTTTGATAAAATAATATGCAAAGAACGATATTCAATTTGATTCGATTCTGAGAGTCATAAACCATTTTTTGCCATCCCAAGGAGTAATATTAAATAGTATTCAATTAATTTGTTTTTATTTATTATACAACATAAATACATTTTTAATTACAACTTATGTATATTATTATGAATTTATTTTCAATTTGATCAATTTGATGCACATTTTTTTTTTAAATTTATTATAAATTATTTTAAATTGAAAAAATTTATCAAACTAATGAACTATTTATATGAATACCACTATTTTTATTATACCATAATAATGTTGCTGTGCTAAGCAAAAATAGGATAACTCTTGTCAATATGAATATTTATATTATATCTAATATTGTGTACAGTTATCAACTTATTTATAATTAAGTTTTATATATTATCCTAAGGATTTTTTGCTGTTTTCAGGTGTAAAATTTGTATAAAAAAAAAAACAGCAAAAAACTAGGTATGTGTTATGTGGTACCTATGACTCGGTGGTTAGTCTGGTTTATTTTCATACTTATAGCGGGATAACATATAATAGTGACGGTTGTTCCATAATATTAAGCGTAAAATTGCTAATTTAAAAATAAATCAAGTTTTTTGTTATTTTTTTAAATATCTACCTAGAAACTATCATAGTTTTTGAAACGACAATTTTTCCAAGATTATTTTTGTAGTTAAGTTTTTGATGTAAATAGAGTAACTTTTATTTTAAAAATTCAATTCCCAAAAACACAAAAAAAAATAATTGAAAATTTACGCTTAATAAATATACATAGATAAGTATATAATATAATAAATTATAATTTAAAAATCATTTTTATTTTCTATCACATTGGACATCACATATACCTACGAAACCACTATAGCAGTATATATAGGTGTACAAAATATACCTATGTTAATAATGTTAATAATTGATCAACATCGTTTAAGGTTGTTAACCAGAGAATATATAAATCAAACTAACGACCGGGGAAGTCACTTGCTGTTGTATAATATTATAGTACCTACCCAAGTATCGAGTGTGTTATCTGTGTCATTGAGTAGGTAGGTATAGGTCACTGTAATAGATGTGTTAAATTTGATTTCAATATGATAAATCATTGTAGCTAAAAAAAATCAATTTTGAGCGTAGGCAGTCAGCATATATTTCTAACTTTCTAAGAACATCTTGTTATAAATGTAGTAATTCATTTTTCTACAGACATAGATAAATACATAATATGTAATAGATTACTAAATTTTGCCAAAAAAAAAAAAAAAAAAAAAATAGCATACCTACAATACATTTAAATACGTTAAATAATAATTATTAAAGATAATATTATTACTAGCCAACATCTGTAATATTAACTTATTATAAGTTAAATGTATAAGCGTACATTGAGAATGCTTAGGAGGGGTCTTAGCTCTCCTAAAAATTAGAAATTTTTTCAACAAATTTTAGATTTTGTACCACAGAAAATAATGCAATTTAATATGTTGTAATTTCTTAGAAAGATAGCCGATAGGCATGTATAAATGTATAGTATACCTAATACTGGTACAGTAAATAATATACGCATTAAATAATGTATGCTGTTTTCTTTAAAAATTGTAATAAAGGTTATAAAATAAAAAGGTTACAACAATATAATATATTAATACAGTCTATCAAATTTTATTTTAAATAGGTACAACTACAAGGTGTTCAATGCCTCAGTACAAGACCCCTGAGGAATTAGAGGAAAGTAATGAATACTATTTCATATGGTACGATTATTTTTCTTATTGGATTGTATAATTTAAAATATGAATAAATGATTCTCGTTTGAGAGTCTAGAAACGACAAAATTTGTAGAACATTTTTAAATTAAATTTTAAACTAAGTAGGTATTTACTTTATTGATTATTATTTATTTTTATTTATAAGTAATTTGACGGACCAAGATCCTTCATAATATAAATAAATGTGAATATTCAATTAAAGAATTTAAATAATTACAGATAATATTTTAACAATAACACATAATATATGAAAAATACAAAATAATTGAATTATAGTTCACTATTTCTTAAAATTAGCAAAACACTGAATTTAAAACTGTCATGATTTGATAAAAAAATCTAACAAAAAGGATATTTTATTAATTAGATTGGTATGTTTAAAGTACAAGAAAAAGATGAATCAGCAGCAAATTTTTTTCAAAAAGTATGGGATAGCAAATAATTATTTACTTCTAAAAGAGATAAAGGAACGTGAATACATAATTGTGCCAATAAATATGGATAATCAATATTACATCTATCAATTATTGACTTCTAAGGAACAAGAAATCTAGGAACTGTTAACAATATTATAAGCTTCTCTAGATTAGGTAAACTAGTGATAAATTCTACTCTCTTTAAAAATTTGTATTAAACAACTTGGAGATTATTGATAACGTTGATAAATGTTGTGACCAAATCAATGAGCCTATTTATAACGAAGAAGATAGGTACAAGAGAACAAAATAAGTTTTTATGTAACATAAATTATTGAAATATTGAGTATTTCTATTAATGAAATCAAGCTTTTTAAATAATTTATTAAATATTATCTTATGATTAATTTTAAATGACAAATCATGTTCAAAATGAATACCTAAATGGTAAAATCATTCATGATATAAACTCTATTTAAATCATTATTGTTGATTTTATACATAAAAAATAATTTGATTTTTGGAGAGAGTAAAGGAAATAATCTTACATTTAATATTATTTAGAGGTAGATAATTGATTTTACGTACCTCGCAAAAAACGGTTCTTCTGCAAAAAGTTCTGCAGAGTTTGCATTAATATTAATTATATAGTAAAGTTTAACATCATCTCTGTAAAGTAATATATTTATGAGATTTTTAAATAATTGAAAAAGGTCATTAATGAAGAGTAAAAACAAAGCAATTATTATAAAGTAAATATAACAATAATATTTCATGTGAGCCGTGTATTATTAATGCTTAATTTCGTATTTCATAGTTTTTAATGAAATATTTTTTAAATATTTTTAATAATTCATTGAAAATTGAAACGGGCGTTGCTAAAAACTATATATAATTCAGGCATATGGTACTTCAAAAGAATTAAACGCTAATGTCTGATAACTTAAAGTTTTTTTTACAAGAAAATGTTTACCAAAATTGGGTATAAAATGGCTTTAAAATTATCAGTTAATTTCTCCGTGTGTAAGAGATAAGCTTCTCTGCTATGTGTTAGATAAAAATATCATTACGAAGGTTTATACAAAAATATAGATTCAATCAGGTGTCTATTTTGTGTCTAGAAAAATGCAAGACAAAAAATATTAATAAAGATACTATTTAAAAAAAAAAATACAGATAAACATAAATATGTTAAGTTAAAAATTAATATAAAGAAAATTTTACTTTTTTTAATAATTAAATCAAAATTTGTATGATTTATTTGTAAAATAAATAATTTTTAAGTATAAATGCAGTATATAAATGTTAAGCAATTAGCGCAAAATATAAATACATGGGGTATAAAGGATGAAACCATTTGCAGGTTTATGGCCTTTGTTATGTTTATAATTTTAGCCCCCCCTTTCTACAAAGCCAAATTTACGCCTATAGTAAAATGTTATAATAATTTATATCAACGGACCCGAAATCGTTGAATGGTATAAATATATAAATAATTTAATATTAATAGAAATATTTTGAAAATTTGATTGTGTATAATATAATAAATAATAATTTACCAACAATATGGCAAACATTTGAAATCTTTACGAATAAAATTGTTTAAATTAACAAAATAACTAAAATAGTTATTTTTTGTTTAAATATCCAATTACACGAAGGTTCATCATTAGATGGTTTGTTCACTCAAGTCCTCAGTATTTTTTTTATATGTAGCTAATTTATTTTATTTTATAAACCTAACCTTACAAACATAATTTGTGCTTATTGTAAAAATATATTTACAGCTACAAATATTATAAGTTAATATATATATATATATATTTATAAATCTAAATACCTTTTTTTTTCAAGTTTTTAATCGATGACGCCGTGGGAACTGCTTACGCATTACTTCCGCGACCCCGCGGCCATATATCCAAATACCTATCCAATTTGGTACTAAGTTAATATCCAACTTCTACGTAAATATTATTTTTCATTTAAATATCGTTTAAAAAAAAAAAATTGATCTTCTCCACTCTACAAAATTACCAACCAAAAATTACATTTTTCTACTTTTTTAAAATAGAAAATTGAAACATTTTTTATATTTATTTGATATCTACCTATAATAATATAATACGCAGTTGCCATTCTTTTATTGTTTGACTTTCCAGGTTTTGATTAAAAATAATATACATTTGATTTATTTAACTTGAAGCAAGGATAGGTACTTATAATTTGTACCTAAGTTTTCTAACCAAATGTCAGATTAGTGATTAATAATTACGTTTAAACTGTATAAAATACATTAATAATTTTTAATGGTATAGACAGGTGTATAATACAATTTACCATTAAATCATATGATATTTATATAATTTACCATTAAATCATATGATATTTGTATAATTTACCATTAAATCATATGATATTTATATAATTTATTGATTATTCAGTACAATATTTTGCTAGTATGATTTTCGACTTTTCGTGTAAAGGGCTTAAATCATAGATTTCGCAGGAATTTTATTCTATTGTAGCATTTGTAACACGCATATTATTTAATCAGTTTGACAGAACAATAAGCACTAAGCAACCCACTTATTTATATCATCATAACATAGATAAAACTGGCAAAAGGTGCAATAGCTAAAAACAATGTAAGTAGGTACTCGTATATTATGAATTTATGATAGATTAAAATTATTAGGCTTAGTTAATAGTTTTAATTTTTTATAAAATATAGAGGTATAAATAAAATTGCTTATTAATTTATGTGAGTATTAACTGTTTATACTACATATTAATGCGGGTTGTACCTGTAATAAATATAATCATGTAGGTACAAGGTTTTGTATGTTGTGCATTTTGTGAATATGATCGTCACTCTTCAGTCTTCAGTATAAAATCTAAACTCTTCGATTGATAAATAATTTTATAATTTTTCATTTGATTAATCAACTACATTGAACATTCATGTTTTAATTTAGTTTGAGTACAATATTTTTGAAAATTATTTACTTTATGTATGTAGTTTTTTAAATCGACCCACTAAATCCAAAATAAATTGTCGACTGTAGCGAACCATAGGTATCATAATTTGCTGCGCCTGGCAACCCAAGTCTATGATTTATATTTAGTCATATAAATATATATCGTTTTAAATGGCAGTGCATTATTTTTTAAACAATTATTGCAAATAAAAATTTACCTGTTTTAACGATGTTCAATATCATACACTTATGTCCAATTAGATAATATGCATTATCTACACTTAGCATCAAGTTTCGATAGTTGAAACCTCTTAATAAATTCAATATTATTAAAAATTAGAAAATCGTTAGCATGTTATCGAAATACCCTTAGTATGCATAAGGTACAAGAGTGCAAGACTGAATTTATCAGTTTTGAAAAATTTTCATTTTTAGTTAAAACAGTCGATATAATTTATTTAAATAATAATAATTTAATAATATAATATGAATAATGTAAGACAAATATCATTTGAAATTATCATAGTTCGTGACTTTTTAAATAAAATGTATGGAATAAATAGGTGATAAACAGAGCCTAATTTAGGGGCTGTAGCCCCAGGCCTCTGTTGATATTTAATTATTAAAGTGGCACTGTGAAATTTTATGGTATTATTTGCTTACGTATAGTTTGGTTATTCACGTATCGTAATGGAATTGATGATTATTCTCTAATCGATAAAATAAGCTAGGTATTAAGTTTTAAGATAAAGTTGGTCAAAAGTACTTTATTGTTATGATTAAGTTAGCATTGATTATAGAAATATAACGGGTTTTCCGTTTTTGCGAGCGCTCAGCTCTTGTCAAAATGCGGGTATAAAACAAATTCAAAATTAGAACTAATTAAAAACGCCAGAAGAACGTCTCTCCACCAAGATAAATTAAACTCACTCATTCGTCTATCTTTATCTGCTGAAAGGGAAATAACTAACACACTTAATTTTTCAGATTTAATTCAAAAGTTTAGTGAACTAAAATCTAGAAAAAAACCGTTGTCTTAAATTCTAAATCATGTAAATTTTTTTATTATTTACATTTACAAAGTTGAAAAATACATTACCATTTTAATTTTGTGTACATGTATATGATAATATGTAGGTATATCAGCAAACATTTTTTAAATTAAAAACTGTATCTACATTTCTTTACTTATATAGGTATATATTTTTAAATTCATCGCTTTATTTAAATTAATTATCATTAAATAATTACTTATAGACTTATGATATAGTTTATTTATGATTTTATTAAATAAATTGAGTATAAAAATCCATATAGCAAAAAGACTGCATTTATAATTTAAGTTGATAATTTAGAATTTGGATAATAATTCATTTTGGGGCCCAATCAAAAAATTAGACCCGGGCCCCAAAATTCCTAAGTTGGGCTCTAATGATAAATTAACTAAACATGGTTTAAGTATCAAGTCAAACCATTTATATTAGTCGTTTAACTCGAATCTTGTTTAAGTGTTAATAATGACATGTAAATAAAATCTTAAGAAGACTAATTAAATTTTGATTTCAACTAGACTGGTACAAATGTACAGTCAAGCCTATAAGTATAATAAATAGTATAATAATATTATAATATACATACCTAATTGATTTATTACAATTTACAACTTTCTATACAACTGGCCCTCAGGGCTTAGGCTAAAGATTTATCGCGATCTAGTGGCTTATATATGAGCTGACAAACACTTCAATAGCCAACAGCAGAATATGTTGCAGCAGCTGTTTTTATTGTGAAAAGGACAAAGTGATAAGAAAAATCCGTGATATGAACAATTTATGATATTATCAAATATCAACATTTGTGTAATTCGTCTTGTGACTTGTACTTAGATTAATAATTGTACGTTTGGACTTCTAGAGTTAAAAATTACTTGAATTTTCAAACCGTTGGCGAGTGACAAGTTGATAGTTTTTACAATAGCACAACCACAGTCTAAAACCATGTTGTCAAAACAGTTATGGAGATCGTTTGCTGCGAGGAACAAAATCGCAAATGGTTTATTTAAGTACAAGTAATGTTGTCACGTTTTACTTATAAGTCAACTTAATGAGTAGTTCTTAATTTTAACACTTATTTTTAGTGAAATAAAAACTCAGTCATCGTTGACTGTCACTCGAAATGCATCCAATAAAAATGATATTGATGCAGAGTTAAACAAACCTGTGAAATATACGACAAGTCCTGCTCACGACTGGAAGGCACAGCATTCTCGAATTGGAAGCAAGGCTGAATTTGGTCCATGGTATGAACCCCACGCCGTTAGTTTAAGCTTAATTATATTTATGATATATTTTTTCATATTACGTGAAGAAAACGATCTTGATTTATTGTTGGATAAACCATTGTCAGAAACATTAAAAAAGGAGTAAATGTTTTGTTATTTTAGAATTTTATTAGGTATCTATGAATACATTTTAATTTACCTAATAAATACTATGTACATTTGTTTTGATTTTGAGTAGTACATTTATAAATTTAAATATGTCATAAGTTTATATAAAATACATATGATGTAATTATTATAAAAAACAAAATGTGTATGTATATTTTTTGAATATTTAAGCTTAATAAAATATTAACTAATGGGTCAATCTGAAATAAAATTTATTGTGAACACCATTACTTACCTAATATTTTTCATCAGATGTTATGAAAATACTAAATAACATGTAAAACTATAAATTAGAAAAATACTTTAAATGCTCTCTTCAAATTTAAGTAGTAAAGTATAAATATACGTATAAAATAGGGAAGACCATTGTGAACTATGTAAATTTTATTAAATGTGTACATAGTATTATGGATATTTTATATTAGGTGTTTTTTTTTTGTTGATATGAATAATAATAATAAAAATGTTATAGGTGTGTTGTATTATGCTCTGTTTTAAGTAGAATACACCAGTTCTGCACATTTTTATCCCCTTCCATCAGCTACTACTTATGCCATTTTATGGGAAATACATGCCATTAGACGGAAACAGGTCGCTGCCTGATGTATTCTATTTTGAGACATAGTATAACTAAAAACTAAATTTACCATTAGGTTTGATTTTTTATTAACTATATTTCATCTTATTTATACTTGAAATGGGTGTATGACTAGTGATTACTAATGAATATTGTAATATTATTATTTATAATATTGTAAATTAGTATATATTATTATATTTCAATGAATGGTATAATCATCTTAGGTGTTTAATTTGTGCATTTGACTACAATAATGATGGTCATGAGAAAATGTTCCCTTTATAGGACACTCCCAGATAGTTGTTAGAATTGAACCAAAGTATGAACATATAGGATAGTATGACTACCTTGCCAATAATCTTATTGCATACCTAATTATTTAAATATTTGTTTTTAATTAACAAAGTAGGTATTTAAAATAAATATTCATTGTGATAACTTTATCTTGTATGGTACACTTTTAACTTGAACTTTGGATTTTAAAACTTAAATAATTATCTAAAATTCTAAACTTAACATTATGGACAATTAAAAAAGTTTTTATGTAAATAAAAACTTTTTATATTAAAATACTGTTTTAATATAAGAATAAATATTCTATAAAACTAATGATAAAAAAATGTGTTTTAAATATTTTAGTATGTTTTATACCAAGAGTGTTAAAGCAATGTACAAAATATTAAGATAACCATCATCAAGTTATCTTTTGTAATACCATTATTTTAGTTAAGTATTTGATTATCAAATTATTAGCATTTTATTCATCTAAAAAAATTAATTTATTCATTGTATTGTATAACCATCTAGGTCTAGTCTTACTGATTCAAGTTATTTTAATATTTTCTGACTTACTTAATAACCATCTTATATATTTTAGTATTTTAAACTTAAATGTTTTATAAGCTTTAATTAATTATAAATATCCTATATATCTGATAGTAACATGGTTTTTGGTGGTATATAGGTTGTAACTTGTAAATAACAATTATATATCTATATAAAACAATATATATATGTTAATATTGTTATTTGTATGAAAAAGAGTAATAAAAATGGAATTATTGGCAGTAGCCAGTAAATTACATATTATTTAAATTGAAATATTTAAAAATATGACTAAATTATTATAAAGTTGTACTTCTATTAAAATATTTGTGTATTTATTGAATCTTGTTCATAAGCAATGTGATGAAACCGTCTCATTAAATTCAACTTAATAAAATATAAATGTTTCTAAAAATAAATAATTAAAATCCTTTCTTATTGTGGTATGTGTGTAACATAAACCAACACATATATTTTTTTGATTAAATAATAATATATTAAATTAAGTTTGTATTGTTTGTAATACGATGTTTTGAGGTTATTTTTCCGAGGATAAACGTTTGAGATTTTTATATTATACCATGTTTATGGTTATAAATTATGATATAAAGTAGATTTCAACCCTGTCATTACAACTAATTACAACTAATTTAGTTAGTAATTAATAAATAAACATGTTGTAAAGATGCATATTTTTGTGTTTTAAAGATGTTAAATTATTGAAAGTTTATCGCCAGACCAATTACTGTTAAGATGACGTTATATGATCATGATGTGTTGCCTTCACCTTACTAAAGCATAACAGTAAATTTTAAAAATAATTCATTTTACTCTGTTATTTTTAATATTAGTGTGAATTGACCTATTATCAAAATTAAATTATTTAAAGGTAAAAATATCATCTATTTGTTGATAGATATATTAATTTTGAAGTAAATTATGAGCATTTTTTAAGTTTAAGAAGAACTTTTAATATAGTAATTTAGTAACATTAATGATTTATTTAAAAATAAAAATATGACTATATTTTAGCAAATTATTTACATTAAAAGATGTCTTATATTTTTTAGCTTTAAAAAATAGTCAACAGCTTCATGTAAATTGATTGAAAAGTCTATTTTCTATCAAACTGTTATAATTGGTTTTCAACATTTTTTTTTTAACTTGTTTAATGATGAAACAAAATTTACTTTGATAAAGTTATATTTAATATTTCAGTAAGTAAATTAATACATGTCTACTGTTCGTTATGCCTACTTATATTAAATTCTAACTATAGAAAATTCTTTGCACTATTCATCATAATTGGAAAATAATATAATAATTGGGAATATTTAGTCAAAACTATTAGTTTACCAAATCGATTTTGTTTTTTTGCCGTAATTAGTAATTTTTTTTTTTTAAATAAGTGTTTGAAGTTTAAATTTTGATAAAAGAACATCTTTCTGAGAATAGTTTTTCCTAGATACAATGAATTGAAATATAATTATTAATATCTGTACTTTATTACCTTAAAAGTTAAGATTCAATTAAATACGTGATATATTTTCATGTTTTCACTTTTAACCTTCCATCGTCAACTGTCAAGTCCTCGCAATTAAATAATTCTAAAACAAATATTAATAAATGTAAGCGCGTATTGTTACATAAGATGTGCTATATTTTTAAATGTACTGAAAGAGGTCCAAAAACGGATTTATCAAGTTCAATTGTGGATATCGCATGAATACTTAATGTTTATATATTTTGATTTCAGAGTAATTTATGTAAGATTTTTATTTAAAAATATATAAATGGAGTATACGAATAACCTTTAGTAAACACTAAAATTTTTTTTATTAAAATTAGAACGGAAAATTATGTGATTTATTATGTATTTAAACTTTTATATTTTAAATGTTGATATATTACTGACAAAAATATCATTTACTCTTAAAAAATAAAATAAAAATTATTTATGTTTTTCAGTTAAACGAACAATTTTGTTATATAAATGCTTTTCCTTTGTATTATATTTTTTTGAAATTCCTGTAGGTGTCTTCAATGTATATTTTACTATTGTTTCAGTTTTCAAATTGGTTCTAATAACAATCTATTACCAAATTGATTATAAAAAAAAAAATCAACAAAAGGAGACAATTTTTTTAATCTCAAATACATTAAATAAGTGCATGCAAATCGAGAATTATACCTCTCCCAAATATTTATATTCATTTTTAGGTATAAGTAGGTATATGAAATATCGTGAATGTCATGTTTAATATGATCTAATCCGTACAAAAAACTTTACATTATTTGTACAAACTATATTTTATTTGTTTTATAGATATTTTGGAGTTAATAATTTCTTGTTATATACATTTTATAAGACATAACTGGAATATTTATATCAATATAGGTAATTTGTTTTTTGTGTTAAGGTTTTTTTTCATTGTGTTCTACTTCTATATTTGATTAAACTCAGTATATTTTCAATTAGGATGTGACGCATTTCCTAAAGCGCATCGTTGAAAAGAATTAGGTATAGTTGTTGCAAATTTCAAATAATAAATATATAGCAATCCATTTGATATAAATGATTAATGTTTCATGTTTAGATGTTATAGTTACTACAGCTATATAGTAGTTAATAAGTAAACTTATTTATTTTTAAGAATTTCATAACACATTCTTTAATAGGTATGTACTTTATGTACGCAGTGCCTAGACTAAATTACCTAACCACTTTACTGAATACACTTGTTCTGTATTTTTCACTGTCAATATGTGCTTAAAACTTTTTTAAACTTCGCATTACTTAATAATTAATATAGTATTTTTAATTATTTATTATTTTTTTAGTATCTGTTATTGGGCGTTATCTGAATTTAATTACTTGTTTGTGTAAAATGTACTTGGTAAAATTGATTTTCTAGGATTTAATTTTATCATTATTATGATTTAATTAAAATTTATTAAAAACTCCATTTAATATTTCAATGGTTATATGTACATTTTTCAGACAAAATTGATGCTTAAAATTAGCCTTTTTATATATTATAAGTTGAAAATAGACCATTTTTTTTTTTTACGGATAAAATGTTTTGGAAAAATAATAAGCAAATACAGTAAAATTTACATTACATACTTAATACTTAGGTAATATTTGAACATCATCTTGACAATTTAAAAAGAATAATACACGTATAATGTTATTTTGAAGTGAAAGGAGTGAGATGAGTGCCTAAATTAGGAATCGTTAACTGGACAGCTTTTTTACTATTTATTATTATTATTTTTTTGCTAAATTTATGAGATTGTTGATAGCTTTTTTCAAATATGAATAGATACTGAATATTTTAAGTTTATAATTTAATTAGGTGTTCTAGTTTAGATTATCATGTCAGTTCATTGCTACAATGTAGGAAGTTACAATGAAACATGTAAATGAATCAGATTGTAGATGTACTGACAGATATACGTACGTAGAAAATAAATTCGGTGGAGGGGGTTAAAAATCACAATTTATATAAACTTCAAATTAAAAGTTATAATATATAAAAAATATAATTTTTCATACATAATTTTAGTGGTGTGTGTGTGTGTGGGAAGGGGGATGTTTGAACTTGTTGATAGATACTTAATACAAATTATACGTATATGTTATATGATGTAATATAATATATTCTAGACGTATTATAGTATCTAGTCATAATACATCGTTATTTTAAGGTAATTAATTCTCCTTTATAAACTTATTATATACTTTATATTTATGTTATTGATATGCATTATAGTAGTATTATTATTATAATTAGTAATTACTATCTACATAAAATGTCATTTTAATTCCTGTTTACTAAGTCAATGTCGATAACCTTTCGGCGTAAGGAATATGAAATTGTATAGCAGAACCTTGTCCATGATAAAATACAATGATATGCATGACAGAAAAATTTCCGGTTTCCTATTAATACTAAGTAGTTAAGAGCAAGCGTATCAATGAAAACAAATTATCGTATTGGAACAGTCTTTATTATTTTTCAAGCCAATCATACATATGATATTACGTTTTAACGTGTATAAATATTTTTTCTGTTTTAGTATAAAAAAAAGTGAATTGACTTGCCACCTGTTGTGTTGTTATAAAAAAATTAGATGAGATCACAGGTCATATTATACAACATAATATTATATTGGATAGACGTTTGATGTTTTTTTACTGTTTTATTTCTATAGGTATCATGATCTATACTTCCTTTTTAACTTTCGATATTGTGTAGGAAGCAGTAAGTGTTGAAGCAGTGTTGGGAATATATAATTAATAATTTATCCATATAAAGATAAAGATGATTGTACTAATTTTTATTTAGATAAAAATAAAGATAATTACACTAAATTTTATCTAGATTAAGATAAAAATGAATATATTTTTATCTAGATAAATATCAGATAATTTCATTGATTTTGCAAATATTTATTTAAAAATTTGAAATATAAATATAAAATAAAATAGTTAATTCATTAGAACATATAAAAAGTCATTCTCTGATTTAAAAATACAAAAAAAGTTTAAATTTGAAAAAATAAAAAAAGTTAATTTTTGAATAAACTTTATTAGAAGATAATAAATTAATCTCTAAGTTAATAACAAAAAAAAAAAAAAATTTTATTTAGCTTATAAAAATAAATTATCAAGATTGGTACTCATAGATCACTAGAATTTTATCTAGATGAAGATAAATATAAATGAGTTGACTGAGTTAAGAATTATTTAGATAAGATAAAAGATAAATCAATTTTATCAAAATATTTATCTAGATATTTCCCAACACTGGTAGGAAGTGTGATTTGTTTCATTATATAATAAGATTGAAAAAAATTATATAATTATAATAATAATAAAATTAATTTGTCCATCAGTATATAAGTATAACAATTTTGATTTATTTAATAATTATCACAGTACCTATTAGAAACAAATAGATATTCTAGCCATATGTAAGTTGGTTGCATATAATAATAAATTATTAAATTGCATGTTTAATAATATTTATTAACTCAACAATTATTTTGTAACAAATTTAAATTAATTTATTTCATAATAAAAGAAAATTAAAAATTATAAAAGAAAAATTTAAGTGAACGACTATATTTATCGTCTTGAAATTATATTTATCTGTAAATTCAATAAATTATCTCAAATATATTTGTTATTATCAAAAGAAAAATAAATATCGATAGAAAAGAAATGTTTGTAAGAGGTTCGCAATGAATAATAAGTAGGTAATAACAAATAACTTATTTACCCCAGAGCCATTAGGTAAGTTGTAACAATTATTATACATCACGTGCAAGGTCTTTATTTTAGTCGCGTTGATTGCATAATAAATTAGGTTAGGGCCTATATGAACCAAGTGACCGCCACAGTAAGGTCTTTCACATGTGGTTCTATTACTCCCGCGAATCGTAGGAAAATTATTTCTATTTGCTCCATCTCTGGGCTTACAATACTATTTGATAATTATCGACGATTGTAAAGCATTATAATAATAATAAAAAAATCACACAATATTAAACTTCGTCTGGGATTTTACATTTTTACGTATATTATAGAGATTGAAAGGTGCTTAAACGGCGCCCTATTTGTTATCATTTATCATTATCACCGTTTATCACGACGTGTTTAGGTAGCTAATTTATAAACGTCACCGCGTGTTGAATAAAAATACAAAAATATTTATAGTTTCGACTGTTGTAGAACATTAATTATACAAATAATAACGAAATCGTCGAAATTAATAGTACAACTTATATTTAAATGAAAAAAATAAACAGAATAAATATAATATAAGCTACAAACCAAGACCTTAAGAAATTGTTGATACCTATTGGTTGATTGGTTGATGTTTATATTTCTGAAGGGTGCAGTTTACAATCACATTCCCTATCGACAACGAGAAACAAAGTATGTGTTTATAACTTATATTATATTACATCCTTTTTGATTTAGATAATAATTTGGGTACGTTACATAATAAAAGGTCATTTGGGCGCAGTTTACGTATTAGTATTACACACTACTACAAGCAAATAATATATTAATGAAATTAGATTCTGAGTAAAGTAGAAGTGAACACTTGTTTTTATACGGATTTTTATGGAATATGAATTTAACAGGTACCTATTAGTAATAAGTTAAGATTTGAAAAATAAGAGTAATTGGAGTTACAATATATTATCTATATATATTTTATTAGTTTTTAAAAATCTAGATATTCATTAATGATGTTTAGCAATTGTTGGAAAAATGACGAACATCACTTAGTAAACTAGTCCTTGTTTCGAACAAGTGTTTGAATATTATGATTTGTCGTTGGTTTCAGATTTGATAATCGATACGAGTTTTAGTATCATCAGTCATCAGTTCTTGTGTAGTGCGTTCAAAATGCATCTATTGTTTACATCTTAGCATGACCCTTTTGGCATTCTGTATATTGAATGTACATTATTTTGTATAATAATTCATCGGATAAAAATGACACAAGAAAAATCTGGTACACTCAAATTGCCTATTAAATATAAGGTAGATGACCTTTTTTTGACGTAACAATTTTAACTTAAGACGGATTTAAGTATAGTTTTAAAAAAGTCTAGTGAATGACAAAAAAATAAACGTGTACGAAAACAAAAACCTAAGCTTATTTGATTACTTAGCTTTCGTTCAAGTTAAAATTTAAATTTAGATGTAAAGTAACTATAACCTTAGTTTATATATTCTATTTATGATAAATCATAATTAATCAAATATATTTATGTAAAATGTCTTCCTACGTTATAAAATACATATTTAAGTGAAATAATAACTGAACTATTGATTAATCATTTTTATGAAAGGAGATTTGTGTACTAAGTGGTCATTTATTATCTAATGTGCGGGTCAATTCGTGCGTGCCCAAAATATTTGGTACTCATACAGTTTGAACTTTGTGTAGGTACTTGGCTAAGTGCTTAACCTAGAGAAGATAATTTTTTTTTGTCATGAGTAAATATGTATAACATGTGTGTTTAAATACAATTCATTCAAAATAATGAAATCCATGTACATAGTTTCTCGAAAATAAATAACACCTAATGTTAAAATAAATTATATTTTTGTTTATGTTAAACTACCAGTAATAATAATTTTTATCGAATTTTACATAAAATCATGATTTAATTCTAAACTTAATAATTATAATAATAAAACAAATAGATTCTCAGTGGAAAGTAACCACATCAATTATTTATTTTTAAACAGATATCCTTGACATCATCACCGTAAAACAATTTCATTACAAGAACGTTCATAATCATTAAAATTACAAATTTTTGCGTGAGATATAAAATTTATAATATTTTATAATTGATAATTTTCCAAAGAAACACAACTATTTTAGTTTAATTTTCTACTGAAGAGAACGATAAAGATCTCAGATCTAAGTGATATAATGAATTTATCAAATTATTTTTATAGTCTATATGAAGGTCCTATACTTCTACAGACCATTAATAATTGAGTGTTTTGGTTTTTTATACCGTATGCAGTAAATTTGAACATTGTGTATGACTTGCAAACAAATATGCATAACCAATCGTGTTAGTTTTGGTATCTAGTTGAATAGTGATTTTGCGTATCTACAAAAATGCATTTTTATAATTTTTTTAGTACATTTTATGTTTTAATAAAATTATATCATGTTTAGTTTTATTTTATTAAACACTTTTTGGGACAATAAAAGTGCATCAATATTTACATCTTCAAATCGTACATTATAAATGTAAAGATTTGTAAAGAAAATATGCAATAAATGTATGTATGAGAAAAATTAATTGAGTGTTGTTCAATATTTTCTTAATATATTGTGTAAAAATTTAATATTAGCTATCCACTTTGTATAAAAAATGTCTTAACTAAACTACTAAATAATTAGTATTATTAATTTTTCGATTAACAAGTTTGAGTTATGATGGAATTTATTATAATATTTAATAAATTATCGGGGAATAATATTTACTTTTAGAATCTTTATCATAAAATGTGTATTTTTAATAAGTATCTTCTATTCTACTGTAATAGTAAAAAATGAAACATTACATATAAAAATAATACAATTTAATTGTAAGTTGAAATTTTTTTTTGTATAATATGATTACTATTATTATATATTATCTAAAATATTTATTTTATAATAATTAATAAGTAATTTAAAAAAAAACAACTACACATAATAATGTTCTTATCATTTCATAATACAATTTAGAAAAATATTTTCTTTTTACTTTCTTTAATAAATCAATGACGTTTTTTTAAACGTCTTTAGAATATTAATTTATTTTTTAAACATTAATCTAATTTAATTACCAATCGTATTGCAAGTTGAAACTAAAAATGTTTTACAAAATAAAGATAAAAATAAATAAATTTATAATACAATATGAATGTATAAATGTATAAAATTATTTATTATTGAGTATCATATTAAAGTGGAACAAATATTAATGTATTATATTACCAATAATTATATATAAATTTACTTAGTAAAACTGATTTGAACAACTCTAATAAGCGCCAATTATAAACCAAATTTTATTATTTACACGGAATTTCTGTATGTTTGCAAAGAATAATATGTCTTAGCATGTATTTGATCTCCTTTTATTAGATAACTATACATAAGTACAAAATGCACATTATTATTCTATTTGAAAAAAGTACAATAATATGATTTTAAACTTGAAAACATGGCTATAAAAAGTCCTAATCATAAATTGACTACAAATGAGTTGAACATATTTCAAGTATGATCAATCAATTATTTTTTGGATTTTCTTTGTCATATTACAAAATCTAATTGTTTGAATTTTAGTCGGTAGGTTTAATGTTATCTACATTTAGTGTTTTCAACTTAATCGAAAGATGAAATTTATATGGAGAGATTAATTTCGTTATTAATTTTAAATGCCGATGATGTTAGAAGTATGTATAATATACAGAGAGATTCAACGTGTTCGCCCTACTTATTCTTTAAAATTAATTAATTCAAATTCTGATTAATGGATATTTCAAGTATATTTAAGGATTATATTTTCTTTTACAATTTTATAAAACAGATATAATACTGGATCTAATATTCTAATATTTATCATAGGGTAGGTACCACTAGTCGAGGTTTTATTGAGTATTTTATAATGCTGATAGATTAATAATATTAATTACTCACTTGAGTTTTAAAATAATTACTGTCTCTTCATCTTCTAAACCTTTATCATAATGGACCTACTATTATTAGTACATAAAGTTAAATAACTCGGGATAAATAAAAAAAAATATGTATATACTCATGGGAAAATTTGGGGGTGAGCATCCTTGGTGAATCACTCTGTAGTCTGTACAATATAGTGTAATCTGTACTCTATAATGTAAGTATATTACACGATTTGATAAATGTTGTAGATACTTTTGTATGTATTTTATAAGACGTAGTTTAGTAGTTGCTTATTGGAATTTTATTATTTTGTTTTCCGTTGTATATAATATTCTTCGTATTCAATTAAATCAGATACATGGATATGATCAACAATGATTAAACATTTAGTTGTCGTCTTCATTTAATGGTGTCCCACCAAATTCTTTCACATGCCCGTTACGATCTAACAAATATTTTGTTTATATCATATACACCATGTAGGTACATGTAAACATTAAAGTACAATTTAAATGATACGTTTTTCACTATCTCGTGAAGTCTGAACAATTTTTATTTTTCTCGTTATAACTCAAAACAATATACCAGCTCGAGTATACAATGACATACATTTACACACTTAATATCACAAACTAGTTGTACTTCATAAATAATATATTACTTTATTATGTTTGATAAACGTTTAAATAAAGTAAATAAATAATTTTATTAACCATATTTTCATTAAAATATATAATTGTTGCAACGTTAAAATAAATATATAGTCGTATTTTTATTATTATTACGTGGATAAGAAAACACCATCCAATGAAAAGTCCAACGTATAATGTTCAATTCATTGATTTTTCTAAATAAATTAAATTAATTGAAATCCAATAAATATATTTCTTAAAAGCAGAATCAATATGATTTCGCATCTAATTATAACTTTTAGTATTTAGTATAATTTGATTATGTATATGTGTAATATTATAATACATTACCTAGATATACATATTATATACGTTGTATATTAAATAAAACTTTAATTACCTATATAATATTATAAGCATTTTACATTTTTGAAGATCGAAGCATCATAGTAGAGACATATTTGATTGGCAATAAAACTTATGTAATTACATATGGTAGGTGGCTACTCAAAAAGAAATTATTTGAATAATTTCCATTGTTCAAGTAATACTCTAAATTGTAATAGTAAATTTCAATAAAATTTTAAAATATATTTGACAAGATGGGAGTCTTACTCATACATGATTCTATGTTTAATTTCCTTGAGTTATTAGATGTGACACATTAAAATCTTAAAAATTTGTATTGATTAAGAGGCTTCACTAGTAATATACCAGTAATTATGGTGCGTAATTATAAAACTTAAATTTATTTTTAAACTTCTATACCGAGATATGTATTGAGTATGAGCTAATCATGTGAAGTTAAATTTTTCTGATAATAGATCTGGTTTAAGCTATTAAAAATATCGGTACCTAACGTGGTAAATCTAATTGAGAATCTAATGTGTGTAATAATTATAATAATGACATAGTATACTATATATCGTAAATAATATCAAATTCGTCTAAATTTTAACAGGTTATTAATTTAACTTAACCATTCGACCATATTTCATTAAGTTTTCAAGTAAACAAACTGTGTATTTAAGAATATGTCATTACACGTATAAAATAAAATGTATTATTAATAATAAACACAATTAAATATGTATATCGATTAAGGAATAGAATACATTTTTATAATTATGTGTATTTATTTTGGCATATTTTTATTTAGTACTATTCAAATACTAATAAATTGTGTATTTATTTCAAACAGTGATTTGTTTAAAATTTATGTAATATGTGTTTTGTTGCATCAGGTAATCCTTTTATTATAAGTTATAACTAAAGGCAGAATTTAAATACAATGTTATATCGCTGTTATGTTACATTGCTATATATATAGTAGATAATTATGTAAATAGATAATATTTTATTGAGGTGTTAGGTTTTGAGTTTTTTTTATGTTTTTGTTATAGTTATAAATAGAGAGCTTTAAATTTGACAAATTGTTAATTATATTTTACGTCTAATTTATAGAGCATTTATAAATTAATCACTGAATAAATAATTATGATAAATTTAAGAAACAATTTTTTCCGATAAAAGCATTTAAAAAAAACATTGACAATAATTTATTAATAAAGTAGGTACACAATTAAGTAAAGATAATTATTAAAAAAAAAAAAAATGGTATTTTTGTAGTTTTTTTCTTTGTTACATTGCAAATGTAACTACAAATTAAACAATAACAATGAATAATATACTTTTAATATCTATAATGTGTAATCAGCTGCTTATAGACGTATGATTATATTATAGCCAGAGGAAATACTAATAACGTACATAATATCTATGTTAACGAAATTGTTATTATTTTTTTGTTTTTATCTATCTTTGTCCATTTTTACACAGATTTTACTGCAATTCATCGAAACATATACTACATATATGATTATTTAAAAAGAGACGTGATGTTTTTAAAATGTATCGAGTAATGTATCTAATAGGTAGTTTTTTTTTTCATTATATTTTTAATCGTACGGTAAATATGAAATGTGCATTAAGGCTTTAGAATGTCTACGCGTCATCGTTGACTTGTGTGCATGTGCGAATTTCATAAGATAATATGAACTCATTGACATCACGCGTTAAACGTGACAGCAACAGTAATAAATACGAGAAAAAATTGGCTATTTATTGCGGAAGTATAGGTGTTAAAAACAAACAATCGAAAATCCGAAAACCCGAATAAGGAATACTTAATATGTTTAAAAATGTAAGAAATGCGAACATTATAAACAGCAGAGAGTAATGAGCTAAGCACACACGATTACGAGTAAAACGGCAGAGTTGTTGCGTCGCAGCTGGTCATATAGTTCATAGATATCTACAGTCTTATTTCCAATTTTCCAACAGTTCAGATTGATACATGGCAGCCTAGTTTTCTCAATAGATATAGAACGCAAATATCGTGTACGCAGCATATGTAGTAAGTCATTATCTAATATATTTTTGATATTTTGTTTTGTTTTTTTAGCTATTGTTATGGTTTTTGATACTATATATTTGTTATATTATGTAACATTTTAGCGCATTTGGCATGTGTAAAAAACATTAAAAACAAAAATCTAATTAGGCACTATGTTTATTGTATATTATGCTAACAATTTGGTTCGTTTTATAACATAACTATTAATTATATTCAGAGGGAGATGAGTTAATGAAAATTTTTGACTTGAGTTAATTAAGGCAAATAAACATCGAGAAGTTAAGTTATTTAAATTGATATTTAACGAATAATATATTTAATTTTAAGCAACGAAAAAATATACAGTAAAGTAAAAACGAAGTTAATTTTTTTTTTATACCATCTATTCGAAGGGTGCTATTTTAATGAAAAAAACTGGGAGTTATTTTTTTCAGCTTATCTTATGGTTGTAGATTACACAATAAACAACTTCGCCAAAAAATACAATTTTTATTAGATATCTAATGCCAAACCTTTGATTTTATTTAGAAATAATATATTGTATACTAAGGTAGGTGTACTCGACAATATTAGAGTAGAAATTTGAACATTGACATCGTATTATATATCTTGTTATTATAGCAATGCGATAATATATATTTTAAAAATAGAATATGATCATATAATAATTTATTATTATCCATTAAATTTTTTTTTTATCTAATTTCACATTACTAAATTAAAGTTATTATATAGTTATATGAATATCACTATATTTTGGTAGGTATTAGTTTAAGACATCTTTTGATGACAGGATGGAAGAATTTATAGATCATAAATAATAATAATAGAATTTAGCTTTTATCTCGGTTATCCAAAAATAGTTTAAGATTTATAAATTTAAATAAACCTTATTTATTACACACGCATCTGTGTAGTTTAGTGTTTAAGTGTAATATACTTTGTAATTCATAAAATTTACATAATATCATCACATCGCCATGAGAAAATTCCATAAACACCACTGGTGTCTTCAACATGTCAAAGAAATTAACTTAATTTGACAAGGCATATTAATGCTTTTTTTCCTTTTTCATTTTTGGTCCTTGGTTGATTTAGTTTAATGTTCAGCATGATTGCACGAAGTAACCTTGAATACTTCCATGCCAATATAGATAGAATCTTCCTTCGCGTACATATATAGTGATATGTATACCATACAGAAAATTTATTTACACGCATACATTTGGATGAGTTTATAGTATATCTTGTTTTAGTTATCATAATATCAGTAGGTACGCGAATTCTTAAATAATTATTCAAAATAAATTGATTATTGATATATTCAAATGCTTTTAGAAATTAATTTTTTTTCGCCAATTTATACCACACTTAGAATGACTGGATGTTATCATCTATAAATAATTAATACATTAGCATTTTAATTATATAAATGAGTAATATGTTTATAAGATGATAAATAATAATGCTATGAACTATAGTAATATAGTAACAACTAATAATATTTACAATGTTATACAAATATAAATGTTTACGTCAGGAGTTTTAAACTAATTTTTGTTTTGGAAAAAAGTATTTTCAATTAATAAAATAATAAAAATATGTATTTAATTACTCTTTTTAAAAAGTATTTAAAATATATTTGAATAAAAATAAGTATTGGCATACCTTAAAACAGTGGTTTCCAACCTTATTTATTCTACGCCCCCTTTGTAGATTTTCAAAAATCTCACGCCTCCCCCACCTATAAATTGAAAAAATTATAATTTTTTTGTTTACTTTACATTTTACAAATAAACTATATAATATTCGGAAAGACTACTTTTTTATTGATGATAATAATTATAAAATATAAATAATTGTAAATAATATAGTATTATAGTGGAATTTTAAATATAATAAAATTTGATAAATAAAAATTTTACTTTGTGATGATTGCTTGCGCCTCCCCAGCGATGTGTATACGCCTCCCAAGGGGGGCGCGCCCTCAGGTTGGGAACCACTGCCTTAAAATGACTGTTTTTATTCTTTACATGTTGGAAATAATCAGAAAGATTTTGCATACAGATTAGCCCTAGAACAAGACACACACTTATATGATTTATGCCATTAAAAAGTTGAATTTATTTACACATGTAGCTGTGTATATACTCGTATTGTATATAAGCTATTAAAATCATATAGATGTATAAAAGTTTACGGGGTGGCATGCAGGACGTAGCCACTATAATACAAGTTATTGGACGTCATTTTGAAGTGTATAATATTATAAAGCAAACGTATAGGATAACAAATTTAAATAATAATATGGACTGAATTGAAACATGATAACGTACATGGTGTATTATATAGATTATAAATACAATATAGTATATTAAAAAAAAGGTTAAAAAATCTTAACAAAGCCAATAAGGTACAAGACGTATTATGTTATTTATAGGTACTTGCAATATTTTAATGTTTCTTTTAATATTATTTTATCATATTCTTTCAGTTTAAATTTAAAAGTTAAAACAAGTGCTTCATTTAATCAAAAATTAAAAAATAGACAATTTATATTATCTGTTAAAGTAATAATTATTATAACTTATAAGTACAGATTAAAAAATAAATATAATTTCAATATTTATATGAAGGAGAATATTAGAGAATTTATTATAAGCAAATTATTTTATTTTAAGATTGATCAATAACTTTATTTTAAGTAAAAATGAATGAATAAGTTATGTTTAGTAAAAATATTTATCATCTTGTTTATTTTATGATCAAACTCAATTTTTTTCTATATTTTGAGTTATGTTAGATCTATTATAAATTACCAATTTTGGTAAATTAGATAGATACGTACTTTATTTATAGAATTTTTTGTTGAGACGGTTCATTAACCATTGTTAGTAATTAGTAAATAATAAGTAATGTTTGTTAAGTTATTTGGAATTTGCTAGACATGTTAGTACAATAGTACTTATCTGTTAGTTATTAAATTGAAGTAGGTAGATATTAAAATATAGTAAAAGTCATTAAATTAGTTATAAGTTATTTTATTAAATTAATCAAAGTACGTATAACGTATAGGTATATTTATAGTTTATAATAAGGGTAAAGTACTGTAAGTGTAGTAATTATAAATGAATTAAGTAAATATAAATTATAATTTGATTATAATAATATTATATGTATTTAATATAATTTATTCTTTGCTTAAAATATATTGTTCATGCTTTATTTAAAGGAAAGTTTTTATTGATAAATTTAAGATTAATAATCATTATTATTTTAAACGAAATATTTATTTGAATAAAATAAAAAGTGCTCATTTCAATAAATTTATTAGAAATGGTTATACATGTTTTCATTAATGTACAACCAAAAATACGTTTATATTTTTATGTTATTGAGATACCTACTTAAGTATATAATTATGATTTAATATTGATAACTACTTTCATTTTGTATGAATATTTTTTATAAGAATTGTCCACTCGACTTTTCACCCAAAGTTATAAGATTGTTTAATTTATTTGGTTTGTTGGCTTACAACGTATTATTTGGCTGTATAATTTATATTTTATACTTATATTAGGTATTTACTATTTACATAAATTTAAAAATATAATTATAATATGTTGTTATCATGGTAATAAAATAACCGAATAAGTATCTGTAAATTGGGGAACCGAGTTAGTTACTACCTGGAGTTTACATGTGGATGTCTAATAATTCTATACTACAATAAATATTTTTAGTTAAAAATATGTATCAAGTTATATTATTATAATATTGTTTCATTACTTTGATAAGATATGTAATAAAAATATTCATATTTACTTGAAATAGTTAAGGAACGATCTTCAAAAATGTTTTCAAAATAATATTATACACGTGTCGTAACTTTAAGGTAGGTAATACATTTATTATTTATAATTAAACTTTATCGCTTTACTAGGTATATTGTACTCGTATATGTACAATGTACATTATATACAAACAGGAGTTAAATTTCTAAAGAATTAGACTATTTTACACTAAAATTACATTTGAATAATATGTTGTACTTACTATATGCACCCTGTATATATATATATGTTATTTTTGTTATTTGTTATTTTTGGTTGTTTTTCGGTGCTCGATAAAATTCTTCAAATACCAATGTTCAATAGGTACCTATATTGTTTTATAAATATTAATTCCAATGATATAACATTTTATTTAAAACTTAAACGATTCGTTGTTGACAAAACATTTACTATTTATTTTATTATTATTAGTGGTAAAAACACTCTATGTATGTTTAATAGAAAGGAACTTTAATGTACATATTCAATACATTATTAATTATTAAATAACTTAGTTGTAGTTTATAAATACCTCAACAATTTATGTTTTGTAGGCAACAGATTTTTAATGATTGTACCTACTCTGTTTAAGGTATTATGTACATTATAACACAACGCATTATTGATGTACAAGTATATTATTGTTTATCGTATTTTATATATTATCATTTTGTTCGACGATTTTACTGTATTATGGTTTTACAATGGTAATACGCAGGGCTGAGTATATTTTATATTTTATACATATTATGCACACGGTCTTATATATTAAAAAATCAAATGAAACAAACATAAAATATGTATTTTTTACTGTTACAAAAACGGCCGTTTAAAAATAATAATAATGTATACATTAGGTATGAAATACTACCTTTTTTAGTTATCTTGAGGAAAAAAAATTATTATTTACATTTATTTTAAAGAATTTGTTACTAGCCTACAGTGAATTAATCTGTTATTTTGTAATGTTTTATTAAAAAAAAAAAGAATAAGATAATATACCTTATTAGAAAAATGGTTCTGACATATGAGATGAACTCTACTAGCTATAGATGTTTATGGGAAGTCTTAGAGTTTTAAATGCTCATAAAAAATTATGAGTACATTTTTTCTTAATTTATTATCGTAGGTGACTATTTTAGAATACGATGTGTGTAGTTTTGTATTCATGTTTTGAAATTTAATATTTAAATTTATAGCTCTATTAAAATAAAATATGTTTTAAAAAAAATGTACACAGGGAATTTTTTTAATTTTTTTATATTTAAACTTTATTTTGTATTACGTATTACGTAAAATATCGAAAACTTCTAGGTACATTTCATATTTTAATACTAATAATTGTTTTTTGACAAGATGTATAATATTTATATTATAAGTCTTAAACTTAAAATGTTTTGTTTTACTAGGAAAAATAAATTCGAGAATAAATGCTTTGAACTTGAACCTTAATCATTGTCTAGGTCTAGCAGTGTTTGACCTTGCTATAGTATTTGGTTTTGTTGGTATTTTTTTTTTCTTTACTACGTTTGTAACACAATTATTTATAATTTTCTTCTGGGTTTGCATGGTACATGTAACAATGAAAGAAAAAGTAATAAATGTTAGATAGGTACAATGCACTACTAAAAAAAATAAAAAAAAAAAAATAAAAATAACCCAAACGTCTTGTACATCATAACTACCAATGATGACTCGGTCATCAAAGTGATACTATGTGGTCCCTTGACCTTCGGTTTCCCCCTCTGCCTCCTAAGTCCACCCCACCAACGACAACCGTTCCATATCCACTCGTTTTGGCGTATCTATTTGCGTACCGGTTGTACACCTATACATTACCTGAACCTGAAATCAGTGTGTACTCGCTCTGGGTTCGCAGTACTTACTACACTACTGCCGTGTCTACTTAATGATCCACCAATAATAATTAAATCTAAAATCGTAATTTTCTCAAAACAGTGTTTTATCTCTGACATTGTTCAATTCGAGCACACGTTACCAGGATTTAAACGGTGAGTTAAATTATTGTTATAATAATCCAAACTGTGAGTGCGAAAATAAAACACTTATATTCTTAATAATTATATTGACGGTTTAGTTATAAAACGGTGAATTCGCCACATTGTGCCACATTCAAATGCGAAACGATAGAGTTGAACAAATTAATTCCAACGCTTTAATAATGATATTATACTTTTTTGTACTGTTGCTGACTCTTTATTGTCATTAAACAATGTACGTAAACAGTCGCACTGTTGGAAACCCCACCTCTATAAATGGACTTGTATTCATAGTTGTCGATAGAAAAAGTATTTCGAAAGTTAATTCGTTTTTTGTTTGGAAATTGTTCAATAGTTTTCTCATCGTACAGACATCGTTCGGAATGTGTTCATTTGCTGCTATCGTTATTTTGCAAACTATTTCGGCGGCCGTTTAGTGGTGTTATATCTATATAATTTATATTATTGCGTTGTGCACTTACAGTTTACAAAACGTAGTCGACCTTATCCGTAAGGTACAAAAATCTATTGATATTTACTATATTTCATTACGTTCCCGACTGATCAGATTTCAGTATAGGGGTGCTTATTATATATTTAGGGTCAAAATTAATGAACAGTGGTTAGTAATTTCGTGAGTTTATCCTCCCCTATATTATCTAGTATCTGAGTTCGTCCGAGTGGATTAAGCATATATATATATATATATTAGTTATATTGGAACACAGATTTTTTTCAATGCTGGTTTTTGTTGCCTAGTGTTTTTGAAAATTAAAAAAAAACATTTCTTCTAAAATTTGAAAAAATGACTTTCGTCGTAATTGTTTGAAAAAAATGAAACATACATTTTGTATTTTCGTAAATAATTTAGGTATATAATTAACAAAAAAAAAAAAAAAAATACATATAATTATAATAATTGTATAAATACTCTAAAATATTTTGTGAATTTAGAACTTAAGATAAACGTACATAACTGTTTTATATAGTTACGATTTTTGGTAGATAGGGTACGGTATGTGTTATAGCACATTAAAATGTATTCACAATTACGGGTTATATTATTAATTAATTTCCATGAAATAAATTCTAAACTAATTATTCAAATTTCAATAAAAAACAAATATTTAATTATAAAAATTATATTACTTTAATCGTTAGAGTGTCTTAATATTTTGGAAATGTTATCTCTAAATACAATGATATTGTTTTCGTGCAGTTGTTTGAAATCTCAATTTATGTGTACGTACTTTGCCTACACGAAACGCCTTTTTGAAGTCTTCATAATATGAGGCAAAGCAATATTAATAGTTATTATTTGTAAATGCATATTATAATTATTTCTTAGATACCGATTAACATTGATTGAACATAGTTTAATTTTTTATACACAATATAATTTATTAGATATTTACAACACTATAGCATATTACTTTGTGATTATTAAAATACAAGTAATTATTATATACATATTTATTATATTATATTTAATTTTACAATTAAAAAAGAATATTTATTTAAATTATTATAATTTTATTCTTTATCATGTTCAAAGTGATAGATTATAAGTAGACAAAAGATTTTGATAGTACTTGATATGTTAATTTAATTTTTGTCATTTTTCAATGTAATTTTTTATAGTTGCTATAAAATTTTTAATAGTTACTTAGACCAGTGATTCTCAACCTTTTTGTTGTTACGAACCATCTAGATGGCTTTTAAGTAGGACTACGGACCACTTTGGGTTTTGATTCAAAAAATAAAAATGTTATGCTTTATTTTTTTAGTTTTGGCTGTAGATTAGTGAATTAAATTTATTAAAAAGTTAAAAGCATATATAAATATAAATAAAATATAACAATATCGGCGTATAAATTAAAAAATAAATATATATACTTTGGAAATATAATTTTTTCCAATATAATACGGACCGGTTCCTTTTTTTAATGTGGACTGGTGGTTGAGAATCGCTGTTTTAGACCAAAACCATTCTATCTCAAGTTAAAAGCAAGGTTTATGGTTTTAAAATAAATAAGGTTAATTCTTTAGTTAAATAGAATTAAAATCAAAAGAAAAATTATAAATATTAAAACTAACTTCAAACTTTGAAAAATAAAAAATAAATTACTTTATAATTCAAATCAAATGTCATAAATACTTAGTTTTTGTACTTATTTTTATGATCGGTATTAAATGCCTATAATTAAGTTTCAATAAATTAAAGTTATCAATATTAATATGTTACATTAACACAAATATAAATGAATGGTAATAAGCAATTAATAATATGAATATTAAATTGTAGTTCTTATAAGTAAACATTGTAATAAGAACTACTATATTTTTATTTAAATTTTTTTTAAATGTTAGGTTTACTTTATCAGTTCGGGGTATATTTGAACGTACACTTTGATTCACCAAGGTTAGTTAGTGAATGTAAGAAATCCGTCCAATATTCAGGAGTAGTTGGTAAAACCCAGGTTATTCCAATTAAATTTGGGTTTTATTGATAAAACTTGTATACTTATTAGTTATTACCGTTACAAAAATATAAATATTTATAATATGGTTCAAAATAATAGGCTGGTTAGCAGCCCCTAGGCATAGAAAACAATTATTTTAGACCTGCATTTATATGTTAAATAGATGTACATAATAATATAGAATAATACTGTGTACACTTCTTTGAATTATTGAATTAAATAGGACAGGTTTGTGCTCTAAGCTGAAATATAATATCTATTATTAACTTATATCTAATTTTATTGTAAATACATTTTTTATTAAAAAAAAAAAATAAATATATTCTCATTTTATTATAAAGATGATACTTAGAAGATATATGATTACGATTAATTTAAATAATTTTTATCACGTTTAAATTTATATTGCATTATAGATATCCACTATATCTATTATTATATAGATAAACATTGAAAAATAAAAATAATGTAAAATTTATTTGGCTCAATAATGTTAAAATACATAGTAGTTACAAATTGTAATTTTAATTATTTTTTTTACCTATATTAATTGATGTATTTCATAAAATTTTTAATCGTAATTGAACTATGATAATTAAATTAATAATTTTGTAGTTAATCAATCTAAATTTCTATAGTAAGTTGTTTTTTATTTTTTTTAAATTTAAATTTTTAAATTTATAAATATTTATTTATGCATTTATAAGCATCCAATTGTATATATTAATAATATTTCCTCATTATTTCGTAATTAAACAAATATCTTCGATTCAGACCAACAAAATAAGAAGGAAAAAATTAATATTAAATTATCTTTAATTTCAAGTAAAGAATATTGCCAATAACAGGTTTATAGTTATAATTGTTCCAGGTAAAATTCCAATTCGTGTTTTTATTATTTTAACAGATAAAAATATATTCATCAATTAAACTTTCATCCCTAAAAATTTTGAATTAATTTTATTTAATCTAAATTATTATATTTAGTAATTAAATATTAATAAAGATTCTAAAACGTATTGTATAAGAATCAGATATTATTAACTTAATTACATATAGAGAATTATGGTACTAAATAGGATCTGATATATTCTGTATATTTTATATATTTTAGGTACACCCTGGAATAAATAATTTAAATAGGTACCTATAACTATTCATATTAGTATAGTATTCATGCCATAAAAAAAGTTGTTGAACAACTTAATAAAATATATTGCCTATATTATAAATTATCATTATTATTTTATTTTATGTATATTATTCAAGGACTGTCGTTTTCTATGAATTGCAGTTTACGATTTTAATCATTTTGGAAGCGTTAAAAATAGTAACAAATATGTTATATGCATATTTTTATGAAAATAGTAAAATATAAACAAAAACAATAATTTAACACCAAAAAGTATTTTATAAAATATTTAATGATAAAAATACAATGTTTTAATAATTAAAATGATAATTCGGAATGATAAAAATAAATAAATTTATACCATATGAAATGTACTAGTAGATATTGGTACCTGTTGAATGCGATTTAAAGCATTAATTTATATTTTTATACAATAATATTCCGTGTATAATATTTAAAATTCTGAAAATTGTGTTATATTTGGATGTGTTGAAATCGTTATAAATATAATAATATAATTACAAAAATATGCTTACGTATTTCACAATTTAATATTAATTGCATTTAAATTGAAAATAATTTTTATAAACGATGTTAGTAATTATTTGTAAAAAAAAAAAAAAAAAATGATTCAACTTATTTTAAAGCTAACCTTCTATAATAATAATTATGTACCTATTAAACCTATTATTGTGATTCACCGAATCGATTGTTAATGTCATTATTAAATTATTACGTTTATGAATCTGAACCGAAGTATATTTATTTATATATTTTATATTTATCGAATCTCAATTAATGCAATATCATTTAGTAGCAATAAGGATCATAAATTCATAATATATCATAAGCTATTTTATGTCTTATGTATTTTGATTAAAAGTACTTTAAATACCCAACCAAAAATTGAGAATAGGGCAGTAAATTAATAATACTTATGATATGTAAGTAGGTACATTGGTATATAAATTATGGCATTTATTTGAATAATTACTCAAACCAGGACAAACGTATTTTTTAAGGAATTAAGAACACAATAAAATTCTCGTCCTTCACGAAGTAGACATTTTAAATGAACACATAAAATATATAATCAAGTAATTTATTACTAATTAGGTGCATACTAATTTAGAATAAGAAATTCTTTAATTTATTTTACTTTGATAACGACAAGGAAGCTTAATATTGTGTAAACATTCAAAATTGTTTATTGAAAATACCAAATTATTTTGCAAAGATTTTAGTATAAAATATAAAATATTTTAAAATATATTAATTAACTAATGTATGTTTATAGATGTTCATACATCTTGAAATGAAAATATTTAATTTCAATTTTAAATTCAAAAATCATTCGTTTTATGCAATTTTCTAAAACATATACGTGTTTCATTCTATTTAAAGTTTAAATATTTTATTTATTTTTATGTAATGCTATTTTTAGTATTGATAAAAAATAATAAATGTATAACAAAGCTGAAAAATAATTTCATGTTTTTATTTATTAAATATATATAAAAAAAATTACTATTAAATATATCTAGGACGAAATAAATTGGAGACTTAGTCAAATAGTTTTCCGAATTTTTTTCATAATCCTTCACTTTTTATCTACTTTTTATAAGAAAGAATTTCAATTTCATACTATATAATAAGAACCAACACTTAACCATATGAGTTATTTGTTGGTTTTAAATTTATTTAATTCAATAAAAAATCAGTATCAGAAACCTAAATTTAATTTGAAAAATATTTTTTATATTCTTATACATATATTTAAGCATAAAATGTGTTAATTTATTGTAATAATTATTTCTAATTTTTCTGTTCTCCCGAAAACTTATAATAGATTTAGATAAGAACGAGGTAATTTTTTTCTTTAATATAGTGTTATACAATGTCACCTTTAAGTTTCGTGAGAATCATGCGAATGATATTTGCGTTTAAATCTAGCTGTCCACCAGTTGGGTAGAACTATGTATCAAACGAACAGTATTTTTAATAATAATATCATATATTGGTTATTGACAGAGTGTCCACTTCTTATATATTGTGTAAATTATTGGGTACAGAGAAACGTTAGAACTCCGAAATAGTTGACTTACTTATGTTCTAATACTTTTTATTTTTTATTATCATTAATATTAAAACCACGATAACTTAATAATTACAAGACTATTTGTTTTAATACTTATGTACGTTATAATAATTTCAATAATTTGTTTTCGTAGATTGTATCGATGTATTCGTGCAGTCATTATAAACGGATAATCCTATTGACGCCGTGATTCATTGCAGTGGAAATATAATATGAATAAAATTAACAATCATTTGAGTTATAAAATGGAAGGTGACAAGTCGACCAATAACAGCGATGATTACTACAAGAACGTCAAGTTAGTTGGGTTCGTGAAGACAGATTCCGAAACACTGTCCGGATACAAGAACGATGGATTTCAATGGAGTTCGGCAGACAATTTGTCAAGTTACCCATCGTCTTACCACAGAGAAAACGATATTTCATCTCCTGGTGAGTATCATAGTAATACAATGTCTTAACTCTAAACATTATTATTGTCCATATAATACAGCCATATAAGGTATTAATCAAGCATGTTCATTCCTTTTTTTTTTTTAGTTATGCAGTCACTTAAAATTTTATTTTTGGAATTTTTTTTTAAATATGATATTTGAAAATCATATTTTTGAATACTTGAGATTTTTGTACTATTTGAGAAAAATTTCTGTTTTTCAAAATGAAAACCACAAATTTTTATTTCAAATTATTCTACAGATGATTTTTCTTTTAATGTTGATGTATTTAAATCAAAATTCGAACAAGTAGCTTTTGAGTTATTAAATATTATGCACTTTTAATAATGAACATTATTGTCATATAATCTAAAATATATTTATTTTATCAATACTTATGAATAATTCCAAATGAGAGATTTGATAGAACAAGGAGCATATTGTATTGTTATAAAAAGTATAAAAGGTAAATTATATTAATTTATTACCATTGTACAATTTGTAATAATTATCTCAGTTATAACTAAATAAATATTAAATTTACTATAATTCAATTTTGGTTGGGATAACCATAGCTGGATTTCTATTGCTCCTATGCTAGTATTGTGGAATATAAATTATCCGTAGTACATAAAGTTTAATAAGTTGGATATTAATAACAACCTACTCGTTTACATTTTGATTTAGATATATCAACATAAAAAAATAAATACCTTATGAATAATATAAAGTGAACAAAGAAGGGTAATTATTTTTTGAAAAACACAAGTTTGTATCGACACACAAAACTCTTTAAATGGTTCAAAAAATCTCAAGTATTTAAAAGTATGGTCTTTATGTATATTTGAAAATTTCAAAAAATCAGATTTTGAATAACTGCATTAATTAAGAAAATCAGAGGATGATCTTGTTTAGTTGATCATGCTGTATAAAGAATAATAGTCATTGGTGATTATTATTACTGTATCTGGTTAGTTACAAATCACCTACATAATTTAAACATAATTTCAAGACCAAATGTAATTATTCAAATTGGATTTGAGATATTAAAACATATTAGATAGGCAGATATTGTCCGATACTATTACAATATATTATTTTTAAATTGTCAAGTGTTTACTTGGGTAATAATTTGACATATGGTAGTCTAGTTGATTGCAATAATTCTATATTCAGGAAAATCCCAGAAAAAAAAAACAAATCAATATTATTAAAACAAAATACTTTTATTCAGTAATATGTGAGCCTGGAAAATAAAACTGCCATATTATACTTTTTTATTAATTTAATAATTAAAATTAATAAATTATTTTACCTGTCGATTCGATAACTTTATAATTATTGCACACAGAAGATTTAAATATAAACTTAATATTTAATCGTAAAATGTTGATATTATTATCGATTTCTAGTATTATTAAACCATTATAGCATTATTGTGATTGTATGGGATTTATAATGGGTACTTTCGACAAGTATAGCATATCTAATTACGGTTATTATAATAGCATGTCTGTTAATGTGATCAAAACTCTAATGATGATAATATCTTTTAAGTATATTTTAATAACTTTAACGTTTGCAAAAAACGCTTTGATATCGTTCAGATGACTCAACAACAGTAATTATTATTATTCATTAGACGTCCGACATCGTTGTATACATTATAGTTGGGAGTTTAAAAATACCTAACCGCATCTGGTGTGTAACAAGACATTGTTAGGGAATACCATCTACGCGTTCTCGGGTTTTCCAAATTTTTTTCTTCCTCTTGGTAATTATTATAATAACATGTAGGTAAGTCTCCCGTCTAAAAACGAGTATCTAATATTTATATACGTACACGAGTATGCACACGATTGGAGTCCACCGTGATTGCCGCGGCAGTTGGAACCTAACCAGTAACCCCTTCCACTGCATTACTGACGTAGTAACGGGATATATAACTACACTAAGCAACAATATATTGTCATAGGTATTGTGGCATTGAATAACTTGAAACATGTTATTTAAAATTTTTTTTTTCAAAAATTAGTTTTTGATAAGGAGTTTTTGGACGCTGATTTTTTACTTTGAAAAATCACAAGACGCTTAATTTTTTAGTTGCTTGCTTTTAAGCAAGACTTTGGACACATTACTTTTTTATTATACGGGATAAATTTAAATAAACTGTAGGTTTATTAAATTATGTTTTTTTTTTTTTTTTTTTTATAAGCCTCCACATATTGTATTATTTGCGTTTTCAGTTCTAGATGATATAATATTATAAGTTGTAATCGATCCACAATCATGCGATAAAATTAATTACTTAATATTGTTACAAATACGTTTATCTTTTTATGATTTCATTTTGATGCTGTACAGTTTGTGAAATATGTTTGATAGATATGAGTATAATACTTCGAGTGATTATAATGTTGTAATCGATCCTTTATTGGAATGTTGTATTTATACGCGTATATTATTATACAATAGAGTATCAGCACCCAAGTTCTTCTTAGAAGTGGATTCGTATAGTAGCCAGTATTATGGTTGTAGGTTAATTATCGTCTGGAAACTGTATGTTTATTTAAGTGTAATTATTATGAAGGTTAAGTATATTATATTATCATATTATTTATGTTTATTATGTAATATAAAATAATATAAGTAGTGATTGTTATCACATCACTAATACAATATTCAATCAATTTTTAAGTTATTGAAAAAAAAAAATGATTTATAGTTTTTTACATAGGTAATATGTATTATTAAATAAATATGGAAACATTTAATAAATTTATGTGACGTCTTTGAGATAATCTATTTAATTAATTATTGACGTATTATTATTGAACCAGTAGTATATGTTTATTATTTAAAAGTATTTAATTATAGTTGTTATCAATAATTTTAATTAGTATGCAATGTGACATTTGTGTAAGTTGTAGGTAATAGGTATAGAACATTAAAAATAATATTGCATGTTTTTGAGTATGGTAAGTAACTAAAATAAGGCGAACAAGGCTACAAATTATGGAGATAGACGTTATAGTGTAATGTGTGTGTGTTAGTGTGTTTTATTTTTATATCGCATTTGAATAAAATATAATAATAAAACATTGGGTGTAAAACACGATTTTGAACAGCGATATTTCAAAATTTCATCTGATAAAATGTTAAATTTTATTAATTTCATGACTTGCATCCAAAAATATATTTATTTTATTATAAAAAAACAATAATTTATAGGATTTTTTTGAAAGTAATTAAACTTTATCACAGTAGGAAGCTAATTAATGTCATCTCAATATAATATATAATAGGTTTCTGATAATCTCCATAATTTACTTAAATTTTGCACCATATTAAAATTAAAAAATACAGCCGTTATAGAATTGGATATATCTTCTAATTTTACAATCAAACATAGACACATAATATCGTGTAAGGTGAATGTCTACGTTATTTATTTATCATAATTTACAGTTGATTTTTGACAGTAATTTATTCAGTCCGATGAAAACAAATATATTATATTCGTTAGATTAAAATTTTTCTTTAGGTTGTATGATTAAGACGAATGGAGAAACTAAAGAATTATAAAGAGATAACCGGATTTTTAGAGTTGCGAATATTATTTTGCTTAAATGATTAAGTCGTTTTTACGCGCATGATGTAGATTTTTAATTTCAAACCTCTGCTTCTAGCTAGTTCTTGGTAACGTCGATTTCTTCTTGCGAAAAAAAAACCGCTAAAACCAATTAACTTATAAGTAGTAATATTTAGTTTACAGCGTCATCTAAAATACCCACTGTTAACCTGTCGTAAATTGTAATATTATAACGTAATGATTATCGTATTTAAGTTATGGGTGTTAAATATGCGAATTGAATGTATATTATTTATTAAATTTTATCTAATTAATAAAAGATTTTTTTTTGTTTTTACTAATAACTTTGAATAATAAAATTATAAAAAAAAAAATTAATCGTGATGTCTTGAAAATGAAAAACTTTTGAGAAAATTTCTGTATAATAATGTTTATGGATTTTAAGTATTGCATTTTTTTTGATCCTTTTTTAATATTATGTTTTATGATGTTGATACAAAATTAACAAGGGTTTTTATAAATCTGAGTGAAATACACATTCCTCAAAACTGCTATGCATTTTGATAAATTATTTATTTATTATGTTAATTAAATTCTAAGTTCTAATATTAAATACATTAAATAGACATACAAAAATGATGTATTGATAATACGATAAACAAAGTGATAGCAGTATAAGTATAATTATTAAGAGCCATATTGTCAATTATTTAAATGTCTATACCATTTAAAAAGTGTATTGTGGCGATAGAAATTCTTTCTTTTCAAATGAAAATCAACCCTTTTTTTATTACAAATTGTCAAGCATATGATTTTTTTTTTTGAAAATTTTGGATCTAAATTAAAATTTGAACGATTAAGTTTTGAGATATTAAAATATATACACTTAAAAGAATATTCCTTAAAAATTATATCATAAAAATATAAGATAGATGTAATATTGAATCTAATATTTATTATACTCGGATAATAATTAAAAAAAAAAAAATATAATAAAGCAATTTTATGATAAATTAATTTTAGTTGTTACTTATTACGATTTTAAAATAATCATAACGTAGTTACAAAAACAGCTTATTCAAAGTTTTCAAAAAAGTTACGTTATCTTTAAATAGTATAAATATTTATTTAAAAATATGAAAATTAATTAAAAACTCTAAAAATTAGAATTCGAATAAATTCTCTATAACCAATTCATTAAGCATAAATCTTGAAAAATTTATTTTACTTTATTGTTTTATTTAAAACGAACAGGATTTTTATTGGTCGCTGTCATTAATTGCCGAAGCGGCTCATCATCAATGCAATTGCATTATGTTATTTAATTATGTTAATAATTCATTTATAAATACTTCAAATGAGACTTTTTCTACGAGAACTGTAAAATATTATAGTACGTAATATACTTGAACGATTATTTTACTGATTAACTTGCATTTATTTTATGGATAATATTTTTAAGTGTAGTTTTAAAAATGTGTACTGAGATGGAACTTCTCCGAATAATTTTATTCTCAAATCTATAGAAGTTATAAATAACAACAAATACAAAATCGAAGTCATACGCTTCTATAAGTAATGTAAGTATAAATACAATTCAATATTCCAGTATAAATATTTTAAAAGTTGTGTAACATAATATACTCGTATTTTAGTAAACATTCTTTTAATAACATCGAGTTACATTTAAACGAAATAATTAGTATAATTAGCCGTATCGGTTAACTAATCGATAACTGTATTAGTAAAATATTACTCCATAGACTTTTACCTGTCTGTATTTTGTGCACTACTCTTTTCTCATAAAAACATTCACTTACTAAAAATACAAATATTCAAATAAACATAAGTATATTATATATATATATACACGTAGTATTAATTTTTTATTTATGCTTAAACTTTTATACTAAATAAAATGAATAACGTACTTATACTTTTTTCTCTTGAATAAATATAAATATAAATAGATTTAATAACAAATAAACAAATATTATTCATTCGATTTCGACAAGTATAGTTCACAATATGTTAAAAGTTATAAAATTTAAAATCCGAATAAGTCATTAAAACAATGTGTATATTACATACTTACTACAATTATTAAATTATTTCTTTTTACTACAAATACAATTTTTTATTGAAATGAAATGTATTTTAGATGATCAAAATGATTTATCACGTAGTGGATCTTTTGTTATCTTGTTTCCAGTTAACACAAACACGTGCTAATTATTATTCAAGGACATTAGGGCGATGCTCATTGTAAAAATAAATATAAAAAACTACCGAGTAGTTGGTACTTTAAATATAGATGTGTAGGTATTGTGGTTCGTTAAATTTTGTCTTTTTAAATTTGCTACGATATTAATATATCTAAATCGTGTGTATTGTATAATGTATTTATATTATACTTGACCGGAATTAACCATGACCCAAGTTTGACCGGTTTTGTAAGCGTACAACATGTGTATATATAAATTATATTTTAAAACCGTCTCCTTCTCCATAAGTATGATTTGTTTTCAGTATTACGATCATGATATAGTTAACTGATTAATATTGATAACAACAGGAGTCAGTAAACTTGAGTAACAATACTATACTGCTGTGTTTTGGTAATTATATCATAGAATAATACTGATATTATTATTGTCAAAGACTCTTCTAAATATTTAAAAATAGTTTTTATTTTATATTGTTGATTAGATACGATAAATTAAGTATTACATAAAAAGTTATTGTCGACAAAATGATGTACATAACTAAAATTTTTGTTTTTTTAAACTTCATAATAATATTTTTTATGAATTACTATCACCAGATTTAGTTTAAGGTAGTTTTAATATATAAAGGAAAACAATATCCCTGTATAATTGTTATCAGAAACATTCAATTATAAACTATAAAGTTGATAGGTGATGATAAATTTATAACAAATTTGAATATCTATAAATATAACATTTAATAACTAATAATATGTATATCTAGCATCTGCCTATTAAAGTATTTTTAATTTATTCATAATAATGGTAGTTTATGGTTCAGGACATATTATTGTGATATCATCATTGTCTTATATAGGTAAATCGTTATATAAACTATTTTAATACCGCAAAAATAGTTACTATTGTTGTGGAGGAGTGGAAAGGAGGGGAAATCTAAAAACGTTGGGGGGTTTGAATTATTTTTTTAATGAGTTGGGACTAATTTTTTTTTAAGCACCTTCATCACTGCTTTTAATAGTAAAGATGTTAAAATAAAAAACCTATACAAATATTTTTTTTTTTGGCAAAGATTTGAGAATTATCTAAATCCAAATTTTTACTTTTCAACAAGTCTAGGTTTAAAAAAAAAAAAAAAATGTGTTATTGTAATTATAAATAAAAGTATTAAAAAAAAAAAAAAATTGTAGAATATTGAATATTGTATTTATTAATTTGTACGATATTTAGGTAATTTTCTTTATCTTTAGTTTATGGCTTAATATTATCAGTGTAGTTTTTATGTTATTAATTGTTTTTTTTTTTTTATATCATATTACTTTTTAACTATCTTTTTATAATCAAAATTAAATATTAAAATTAATAACAGTTATTAATACCTGTTATTATGAACTATCTCCTTTCGGTACACAATATACTTAAGAAGATAGGTAAATCGATAAGAATAAATATATTTATATATATTTATGAATAAAAAAAAAAATAATAATAAATATGTATTGACAATTAGCGAAACATGTTAGTCTAGTTACGAATGCAACCTGTGTACAATAATAATTGTCGTGTATTTGCTAAAATCCGCTAACGTTAATTGTTAATTTTAACTATAATTTAAAAAAAAAAATAAAAGCATTTATTTGCTTTATACTCAAGTGCATTAATTTTTGTCTAGGTAAAGTTTTGGGCGGCGATACTGTGGTGCCCGTCTACCCAGATTCGGTGAATCGATGCTGTACGAGAAAAGTTTTGTACAAACGCCTACCAATCCTCCAATGGTTGCCTAAGTACACGGTTGGCGATCACGGCATATCCGATCTCGTAGCCGGCATCACGGTCGGGCTGACCGTTATACCACAGGCCATAGCGTTTGCGAACGTAGCCGGATTACCTCCACAAGTAAGTCGGTCGGGTCTGCGAATCTTTGCGAATTGCGAGTCGATAAGTCGCTCGCATAATATTATCATTTGATACCTCTACCTATCTACTAGTTGTTATTATGTTAACGATCATATCCCTCCTCATCCACCTCCTATCCTACGCACACACAACAGGTATTGTGCGTGTGGCGGCCCGCAGAGAACTTAACTCGGAAATGACTATAGGACGATTACTGCGTAATATCGATTATTATAATATATATTTTTTACATAAAAATTATTGCCGTCCCGGCTCGTATGACTACTTTAATTCTTTCCTGTACAAAATATACTGTTTTATGTAACCGATTCGTAATATTGCGAGGTTATGTACACATGCCTTTAATTATTCTTCTTCCTTATTATACATCTACACGCCCAGACGTTCACTGTACCCAAAGGCCGTTTCTACGACATTATAAAAACAAACAAAAAAAATATATATATATTATGAATTGATTTTTTATGATTATTATTTAAATCGTGGACATTGGGTAACTTTAAAATGTAATAATTTTACATAATATTATTCTAGCTTTTTTTTTTTTAGTAAAAAATTTAAATTTCTTTAATTATTTTTTATTTGTTACCATATGTACTTTATTTAATTTTGAACAGTTCTTAATAATCTATATTTAATTAATTTAATTACTATATATTAAGATTTTTTTTTTTTTAACGATATCGAAATTAAATTTTTTTACTTAGATAACCAACTTTTAATTTTCAATACATGAATTGTCTAGAAAGATATATTTTTATGTACATTAACTTAATACAAAATTATTAATTTGAACTATTTAAAGTTTATAGTGAAGGAGTATAAAAGAATATAATTTAAATATAGATAAAAAAGTTTTTGTCCCATTTCGCATTTAATACATTAAATTACTATGAACCTTTCTATCTTTATTTAGTTATGTAGTTAAATTAAATGTCATTAAATTTCTGACTTCTATAGATAAATATGTAAAATTAAATATTGTTGAATATTAAAAAATTATATTTTAAATACTTTAAAAAACTAAATATTATTTATAGGTAATTAATTGGAATTATTATTTTCATACTATAGAATGTGATGATTTAAATCAAGTTCCTTGATTTAATATTAGATATCTTAATAATCTTTCTGGAAAGTAGTCTCTCCAATAATCGTTAAATTTTGTATAGTTGACTATCATGCACAAATCCTTTAAAATATTTAGATAATAATATATTATTTGTACAATTTATACATGATAGTTGAAATTTGCAAAGAAATGATCCTTAGGTAGGCTGGTCCAACAAGCTTCATCATAATTTATTTTTTGTTAATGTTACATCAATGTATAGTATAAACAACCATAATAAATATTAAATGTACAAGTACCTATTCTTATGTTTAAAGAAAATAATTAATTGTAATAGGTAATTATTGTTATGTTTTGTGTAATCATTTTCATAATTGCGTGTTTATGGACTTACAAGTGTAGGTATCCTGCAAGACATAATAATATATAACTTTTTACGCAGTGTCCAAAATTAAACGATTAGTGATTAGTGATTACTTACAAATCTATAACTACAATTCAAACGAACTGTAGGTAATTTATTACATATCTAATATTTTATACTTGTTATTGTGTTCTACTTAGATCGCGCTTAATTACTCATATTGATATCCATGTATTAAAAATGACCACATACAATTTATCTTTGCTACGAAGAAGTATAATAATATACTTAGAACGCAATAAAATATAACTTCCTTGATAATGTTGAAATAAATTATAGTTTTGATGTTTTTTTTTTTTTTTAGAAAAATTTAAATTTGTATGATTATGCTTTGTGCGCGCAAGTAATAATAATCAACCTATTAATGTTCGTATTTCTTTTATACAAAATGTTTTGTCGTTTGTCGTAAAATATGAGTGTCATTGTATACTAAAATATTGCCATATCATTAATATCAGCATCCGGTTAAAATTTTAATTATAAACGAATGTTATTAGAATCGTAGGTACGTATAGCATTCGAATATACTTTGATTGTGTTTTGTCCAATGGTTTTCGCTCGTAAACGAATAAACGACATGTTCAAGATGAGTTAAAAATACATTTCGATATTGTCACGGTCATAATTTGTGGTTAATCTGTTAACCAAGTGACATTTATACATTACACCTAAACGTATAATGTTAACGATCGGGCGAACGTCGCAAGTTCGAGGTCAGGTCTTCCGACAAAAATTAGACAAAAAATTATTAGACATTAAACAAAAAAAAAAAAAAAAATAAAGTGATCAAGTTATAACATGTATACATTATAATACATACTTATGTTTAGGTACACGTTTACCTACGCATATCTAACCTTGATAAGTATAATATCGAATATAACAATTATAATTATAATTTAATGTATATATATATTATTTAAATTACATAATATTCCTAATTTTAATTCGGCTCGGGAGAGTATAATATTTTAATCATAATATTATGATATTGTATGTATATCGGTGGTGATAATTATCATTGATATATTTTTTAGATCTAATTATGATTATTACACAATTATAAAATTGCAGACTGTAATCGGATGATTGTCTTTTTAGATCGGGTTGTACTCATCGTTCATGGCATGTTTCGTGTACACGATCTTCGGTAGCTGTAAAGACCCGGCGTTGGGTCCTACGGCAATAATGGCCATCATGACTCGCGAAAACATACACGATATGGGACCAGAATTTGCAATCTTGTTATGTTTTATCACCGGTATTGTGCAACTCATCATGGGATTTGCGCAATTAGGTAATTTTGAGTCCATATACTGTACGACGAGTGTATATAAACTGGTATTCGTTTTGTAGACTTACGTTATCACAATATTGACGTGACTTATGTCAAACATTAAACCAGCGATGGTTTAAATGTACGTCGATCGTGATTTTTTACCCAGTTAAAATGTTTTGCCAATATTAACCAATGTGCAGTCTATAAGCGTAATATTACATCATTAACTCCGTGGGTTTTACAGGGTTCTTAATCGATTT
The DNA here is from genome assembly GCF_002803265.2 of Melanaphis sacchari. Lineage (NCBI taxonomy): Eukaryota > Metazoa > Arthropoda > Insecta > Hemiptera > Aphididae > Melanaphis > Melanaphis sacchari. Next base: position 1,794,755 of record NW_020271547.1, on the reverse strand, counting down.
TATATCCGGACCTGTGTCGGCTGGTTTCACGTCAGCTGCGGCGATCGTGATAGCTACATCCCAATTGAAAGATCTGCTCGGCATAAACATAAAAGCTAATTCGTTCATAGGCTTCTGGGACCAATTGGCCATGCACATCAGAGAGATTAGTGTTGGCGACGGGACGCTAGGCATTACTTGCATGGTTGTCCTATTACTGTTGAGGGTAAGCCATAAAATACGATATCGCATTCATACATCATAATAATATGATTGTTCGGCGTTTATTGAAAATAAATTATATATTTCACAGAAAATGAAAGATATACAAGTCGGTCCTTTGGACGTGAAGGATAAAACGACCGTACAGCGAATGGTTTCATCAATCATTTGGCTCATATCGACGGCGAGGAATATCATAGTTGTAGTTTTTTGCGCCGCACTAGGTTACATGTACAAGGAACACGGAAACTTGCCGTTCAAACTGTCGAGTAATTCAACGGCCTATTTTTTTTTTACATACAACTCGTATAGCGATTCGACGATTAATTTTGGTCTGTTTCCAGGTCACGTGGAATCCGGTCTCCCGAGCTTCAGGCCACCACCTTTCGAGAGCCGGGTTGGGAACGAAACGTATAATTTCGTCGAGATGGCGTCCAAATTAGGTTCAGGGATTCTGGTAGTGCCACTTCTGTCTATTTTAGAAAACATATCGCTAGCTAAATTTTTCTGTAAGTTGATTTTAAATTTTCACTTTAGACGCACACGCGTAGGTAGGTGCGTTTATTTTTTTGATATTATTGCAGACGTATACGATGTCATAAATGAGCGTTTTTGATATGACAGTATATTATATATATATAGTATAAAATATTGATTAGTCACGACTGGCCTGCCTGCAGTCAAGTGAAATTTTATTAGTTGAAATTATGAAAATGTGTTCTATTGTTTTATTTAGCTGACGGTAAGACCGTCGACGCCACTCAAGAAATGCTCGCCTTGGGTGCCAGCAATTTGATCTCATCTTTTGTTGGGTCAATGCCCATATCTGGTGCTTTATCACGGGGTGCCGTGAACAACGCAAGCGGAGTAAAAACCACATTTGGAGGAGTTTATACCGGTAAAACAATTTTTTCTGTGACAATTTTGTTATTATGTGCGCACATGTTTTAGCAAAAATCGTAATTCAAATCCTAGGACAAATGCCATTATAATAAAGAAATACGTTAAAACAAAATTGATGAAAAATTAAATTTCCTTTATAATATCTACTTTATTTTTGAAGTGTTTACAAATACGCTTAAAGTACTAACAAATAACAAACAAATCATTGTAGTATACAACTTATAAATTCATGTCAGCTTGAGTGAGCTAATAATCTTGTAATTAAATTCACTAAAATTAAATTGTATTTTTTTACCTATAAACATATTTTGTATATTTTTACACAAATTTAGAGGACGAAACTGAAGAAATATATATTTTACATACATATATATTAAATAAGTATATTTATTAAAGTTCGGATGATAACCTATTTAATAATGAAAAGTCTCTAATATAAAACACTGTTAGTTAAATAATAATTATTCTTAATTTAATGTTCTAGAGTAAAATACTTTTTAGTTCAAATCTCGTGGATTAGCTATGGTTAATACCATAAAATCTATAATAATATATTATTGATTATATAGGAATTATAATTAAATTCAATCTTTTTATCGATAAACATTTAAAGTTTTATAGAACTTGTGTTACTTGATATTTTATCTGGTGCTTAATCAGTAATCACCCTTAATAAAGGTATTCATTAAAGACGATTTGCGCTTAAAATTAATTTTATACCGTTATCTGTATAAATAACAATATTAAGCAAAGAACTGATTTTATTTTCTAGGAATAATCGTAATAATAGCTTTACAATTTTTCACACCGTATCTCGTGTACATACCCAAAGCTGCTTTAGCTGCTGTGATAATCGCCGCCGTCGTATTCATGGTCGAACTACAAGTTGTCAAACCGATGTGGCGAACGAAAAGTATGTGTAGTTGTCATCATCGGCATTATAATACAATATAACGTTATCAACACCATAGTATTATTTTGTTGAACTTTTTTGTCTATTAATATACGAAAAACGTAAACTAGACATTTTTTTACGAACGACGATTGAATAATTTACAATTTCAGAAATCGATTTGGTACCAGCGTTCGCCACGTTCCTTTGTTCGCTGTTAATCCGTCTGGAAGTCGGAATCGTTGTCGGCATAGCTATTAATGTCATAATTCTGCTTTACACCTTGGCTAGGCCCAGCATCCATGTCGAAAAACAACAAGTCAGTAAATACGATAAATTCAATAATATTATTATATACTATATTCATGATTAACGTGTTAAAACATATTAAAATATAATAGGTACTGAGTTTCACCAAGCATGCTCGCTCCCTATTTTTCCTTTAATATTGAATCTATTCTATACCATGTATAATCTAGTGTAATCTATGTCTAATATTTTAAATTACTTCATCTATATTTTAAAATATTTGGATTATTTTATGCTATTTAAAGAGTAAATTGTGGTGATACCAACTTATTTTTTTTAGATGAATTTAATTTTTTGAACTTTCTAATGTATTTAAATCGAAATTTGAGCGAGTAATTTTAAAGTTATTTAACTTTGTGTACTTTGAACAATAGGTCTTATGATGATGTAGTTGGAATTTATGAGGGTTATAATATGATTTGATAGTTTTAGTAACTAATATAAATCTATTAATATTATATAATTATTAAAAATTTTTCGAGTATAATAAATACTATAGATTTAATATTAGGTCTATTTTATATTTCAGTAAATTAATTTTAAATGATTTAATTATATCATTAGTATACACATTTAACGATTTAGAAACTGCCAGTCCAAATTTTGGTTTATATTCATAAAATTTTCAAAAAATGGCTAATGATTTACTGTTTAAAGTGTTGGTTGCCACTTGCCACCTGGTTCTCATTTGTAAAATAAGAAGTTTATATTGCCAAACGATACTCCTTAAATGGTATAAAAATTATAAATACTTGAAAATATGGTTTTTACCTTTTAAATATATTTAAAAAGTTCATTATTCTAAGAATTTAGAATGATTTGTAAATCACATAATCACATTGTATATAATGTCCCGAATATTTTGAAATCTTCAGAGTGAATTTGGCTACGAGTATTTAGTGATAACGCCGGACCGAAGTTTAGTTTTTCCGTCCGTCGAGTATGTGAGGGCAGTGGTATCCAAAGCTGGACTTAAACAAGGGCTGAGTTCGATACCGGTTGTGATGGACTGTAGACACATACAAGGAGCTGACTTTACCGCCGCTAAAGTACGTGCGCGTTGCATTTATTTTAACACGTGGATTTTATATATACGCATCGTTCTATAAATACTAAATAGGGTCGATAATTAATTTTTTTTTGGTACAGGGCGTAAAATCTCTCATAGATGACTTTGTTAAAAGAAACCAACCATTAGTATTCTACAATGTCAAACCTAGTGTTATATCCATTTTCCAAGGAGTACGACCGACCGAGTTCAATTGTTGTGTTACCGAACAGCAATTGCACGAAAGACTAAAAGGTAATAACTATTAATTGATATTTATATTTTTAAAATTTAAGCTTATTTAAATGCAGGTATTCAATTACACTGTATTAATGTTATAATTTTTATTCGCATAACGAAAAATGTGATTAAGAGTACCTTATATACGCGTCCATCTTGCAAGTTACAACATACCTGGAAAGTTTATGTCCAAAAAAACAAATTTTTTACTGTTAACATTGATATTAGAGTAAATTTAACTTAAAGACAATAACATTATCTATGTTTTTATGTAAACGAATGATAGGGTAAATTTATTAGGTAATCTATTAGGATGACGGTGAATGGCCTTCAGTGCGCTTCAATGGATTCATATATCTTGCTAAGACTTTTGTACTTCGTAGCTGTACTGAAATAGTATCGTTACTTATTAATTAATAATTATTATATCATAATGTGTATATTCCTTAAACATAATAAATGTATATGTCTTTAACTGTACACGAGTAAGCCATTGTTCAGGTAGGACACAGGTCGTTGTACTTTGTCGTGGGTATTATATTTGAGGTGTGCCCCATTGTTCGTTTTGCAAGATGTCGAAAAAAATTTTGCATAGAGATCGTTTTTTACGTTGCATTATAAAGTGATATAATAACTATAAGTTTATTGGAGCCATACTTAAACTGTATCTTCGTATCTTAGTCTTTAAATTTATCAAAATAAAATATCGCGAATAAAAAATATTTAATGACGGTACAAAAACTATAATACATTGTCGAATCCACCATCATATACGATCGTAAGATGAGGAGCAATAATTAATGGTAATTGCATTCAATAATAATGTATTTTGATTATTTGTATTCTCCTTAAAATTGCTTTAAATAAGTTTCAAAAACCGTGTTATTAAGTAATATAATTTCTATAATGTTTTATTATATGGTAAAACGATGTTAATTTAAAACTAAATAATTTTATTAGCAAACAATCAGTTAAACAATATACTATAATAAACTACCAGCCGTATTGAATATTATGGTATTTTACTTCGATACCTAATTATTATTAATACATTTATTTGAATAAAATCACTATATAACATATTTTTATATTGTTTGTATTATTGTATTTGTTTCAGGATATTATTATAGCAGAATGCAAACACTGACATTATAACATCGATATTTACTTTAAATCTTGTCCCACCGACAAATTGTACAGATTAAACGAAAACTATGTAAATAATGTTAATATTATAAAAAATGAACTGTAAGTTATGAATAGGTCTTATATATAAATGAGAAGTAAATTCTAGACAATTAAGTTTCCGAAATTTTTCTTAACAATTTGTTTGTACAATATTAGTTATAATTGTTAATAATTAATTTAAAATTAATTAAATATACATTGATATTTATAAGTTAATTTATTTTATTAATGTATTATGTAACTAACTTTATTTTTCAAAATCAACTACCTATTACACTTTTTAAAGCAGGAAGTTGAAAAACTGAAATATATTGTAAACCAGCTAGTGTGTACGAACATATTACAAATTGTAGTCCTGTCACGTTTATTATTTTTTTTAAATGTGTTGCTTATTATATAATATTTAGTTGGCGGACTTTGCACAATTAACTGTTATTGAAAATTAAGATAACTAAATATAATTTTAAATTCTGCAGAAATGAGAAACGAATATGTTAGTTTTTATAATGATATGTGTGAAAAATATTTGTTGTCAAATGTGAATAACTTAGGCAAATTATGTTTTTAAAAATATTGAAGCATCTAATATATAGTTCAAAATTTAAATTAGCAGTTTTCTTGATATTCAACTTAATATACTAATGATGATAATTCTCAATAATTTTTTATATTAACGAAAAATAGGTAATGTTATGTGATATATACTCTAATATTATAGTCTGCCAAATTAGTTTTACAATTCTTAAAATAATATTATATCAGTATAAGTTTTACAAATGTATATATTTGTTCATTTTATAAAAGGCTCTGTTTTTTTTTCTTTTTAAATAATATTATATAATAAACAGTAAAAAATTCAACAACCATAGTTTTTTTAAATAAATTGTATTTATTTAAAATATAAATATAATCATAGTAAAGTTTTAAACTAAGGTTCGAGCCTCTTTTTTATTAAAGAAAAAAAAATGTGGGCAAATGAGTACTGCTCTGATGTACTGTAGGTTTTGATGAGTATAGTGAGTCACAGTGATTAGTGGATGTGTAAATTTGAATACAATGCCACAGAAAAAAATTTAAAGGTACTATAACTATTTAAATAATTATCTTAATAATATTCTATTGTAGCTGTAGGAATAATTTTATTGTTGAGTTATGAGCACTAAATTCTTTATATTAAAAATTAAAATAATTTTATTGGAATAATATATTCCCTGTTCGTATATCTATATAATATTAAGTGTTTAAAGTAATATTTATATATTGTTAATTCCTATTATTTGTCGAGAAGATCATACAAATTTGTTAAGATAATCTAACAAAATTGTTTTCATTATGTGAAGTAATATTTATTTTTTTGTTACTCTAACATATTTTTTAGTTGGAAATATAGGTAGTTATTCTAAAAATATACTTAAGCACTAAACTAGTTTGTTGTTCCATTAATAAAATAGCAATTGTTGATAAAGTATACAGTATGTTTGGAGTTAGTGGCTTCAATAATATCTATACATTTGATGAAAACAAAAATCTTTTTATTTGTAAAAATATGTATATAAATAGATAAACAAATAAGTAAATTTATAAAATAACAAAAAATAAATAAAATAAAAGTAGTACTAGAACAACTTTTAACTAAATATACCTGTAAATGTTCATTTTAATTAATAGTTTTGAAATTTGTATCTACTGAGTATGGATATCACATTAAAGTTTAAAAAATATATACATAATTTTAATACGTTTAATCAAAACGTATTTATATAAATACAAAAGATAAACCATATCTTTTATATTTATAACGGTTATATTTTTTGTTTTATACCAGTTACTCTTTATATTTATCCAAAATCAAATCGCGCTGAAATTAAATTTCTGTTTAGATTATTAACTTTAGTTTAAATATAATTAAGTATATTATCGGATATTTCTACTATTTGTCTTAGAAAGTAAACAGTATGCAAGTTGATGTTTAATATTCAATGTAGGTGTAACAAAATATTTTTTCTGCTTGATATAGAGTTATTTGTTAGCTGGAGTCTCTATACTTGGATTCAAATCACAATGATAATAAATACGACAATTATCAAATTTTTTTTATTTTATAAGTGTAATGATGTAGTAGATGATGATGTTTAAGTTTTAATCTAGTATGGAATAATTTTAAATATTATTTAGGATACTCTGCAATTAAAAATTTCAAAATCAATCAGTTAATTTGAATATATTTAAATGTAATAAAATAGTTTTTTTTTTTAATTATACATATAACGGCATATTTAAATTTAAGTATTAAAAATTAAGTTATTATTTATTAGCCTTTTGCTCGTAGAAATTTCAATATATTTTTTTTAAAGATTATAAGAAGTAAATTGTGATCTATTTTATCTTTCAATGGGATCATAGTTAAAATAATTAATTTTAATATTTAATATACTCAACGAAAAATACTTTAGATTTATAATTAACTCAAACAAAATTTCAGAAATATCATATGAATATACTCTTTTGAGTATATCATGCATCACATCAACAGAGTAATAACGAATCGAATGAAAGCAATCAATTCCATTTCAAGCACAAGTCTCGTGAATACTACGTAACCTAACCTACCAATGACAAATTATTAATAGTTAATATTCTAGAATAATTTTTTTGTTTCTTAATCAATTCACATATCAACTACTGATTGAAAGCTCACGAAAAAGCTAGTCAACCGGTGTAATGATCGCCTTGACGACAATATGATGGGTAGGCTGTCTTTCATGTACTGAACGTTTAACTTGACCTACGTTCTCCAGTCTCCACGTCGCCAACGCCGTTCCGTGCCCTATCATTACCAATAATCTCGACCACAGTGATATTGATAATTGTTATGGGATATCACATCTGGAGCTGTCTGGAGTGAATGGGTCCTGTACGGCACTTGGTAAAAATATGTTTGATAATGATATGAACTCTATAGGGGGGCAGTTTGATAATTAATATACTGATTACTGAGTGATATTTTTGTGCTATAAATTATGACTTCTGATTTTTGTGATATTAGTTCAAATTTTCTGGACAACACAAGATTAAAGGACCAAAGACTGAAATTTTGTTCGGTTTCTGAAATAAATTGTATAGTATTTAAACCAGGATAGGCTCTGTTGGAATTTTCAAATAAAAAGACTTTTTTTAAAACAAAACTATTTTTTATTTTATTATTATTATGAACTGCGCATAATAGGTATTTACTTAAAATAATTTTAAAACACGAGAAATTTTAATATTATATATATATTAATTGTATACATTTAAATAATTATGATTTATAATAATAATAAAACAAGATTTTTATAACAACTAACTAGTTTATACAATTTATTTAATAGTTATTTTATATTGTCTTATTCATACAATAATTATTTATCTTTAAAATAAGGGAGGATTAAATGTTTGTTTTTAAATAAACCAAAATAAACTTTATATTTCACAGGATAGGTTAGGTTAAATTTATTTGTTTTATTTGCATTAATAAACTGTTTCTTTTGGATAGGTTTAGTAGACGGTTTAATCGCAAAGATCTAGCGTTTTTACATCTAATCTAAGAAATTTGTATAATTTTTTAAATTTTTTAAATAACACAAAATAAATATTTTTGTTTAGTTTAATTTTTTAAGACACGTTAAAAATTCATAAAAGTTCATGGTTATTTAAATTTATTTCATTTATATAAATTTAATTTTGTGGACAATTAGTTACTTCAAAAACATCAGTTTATACACGGCTATTTAATTTAGAACTAATATAAGTATTCAACAAGTAGTTTTTGAAAAATTAATTAGCTTAAATAAATATTTTAATTTAATGTAACTTTTTTTAACAGGAATAAATTAGTTAAAAAGTGCATTTTATTATGTACGGTGTAATTTTTGTGTCTCTGTTTTAAACGATGATCATGCGTCTAATGTCTTGGAATTTCGATCAGTCAAGGAACGTTAACACCTTAATTCTTTCATCTCATTTATTCAAAATACTTTCATTACTTATAATGTAACAATTATTATTTATTAATGACCAGTGACTGTACAATTGACTATTTTAGATGATTAGATCATATTATAGGTTCGTGGGTCCCGGTATAAAATAATGACGGTAGTTAGTACTTGGTATTCACACAACGTAGTGTATAATGTTTACCGTTTGACCGTGACATACTCGTATTGTAGCAACGGTTGATTTCAAATGATTAATACAGACGTACCAATAATGATAGAGGAAGAATTCAATGTTTATTTATAATGAACACTGCGATATCATATTCATATCACTACATACATGTTATATATTTATAAAATTATTTGAACACTATTGATACTATTACAAAATTTAAAACAATCAGACAAAATTCTATTTTATATAAATAATTAGGTAACACTTATAACAATGAATACCTACACGAATATTGTAAGTAGGTAGATTTAGCTATAAGTATTTATAAGTAAAATAAAACTAAGCGATATTCTAAAATTGACAAAGTAGGAGGAGGTAATAATAATTATTAAAGTTTAAATAATGATTGGAATTTTTTTTGAGATTAACTCGATGAAAAGTACACGTTTCAATATCGAATAATCGCGAAAACAAGAAAGAAACAATAATCCAATTTTACAATTATTCGATAATATTTTCGTGTAAACTCGTATAGGAATATAGATATAGAATAACATTTCTGTTAACTCTACACTATATACACTTTTAATGTATGCATTTTGAAAATATTAATATTAAAATTAAACTCTTAAAATTATTTATTTGTAAAGAATATTATTTATGGCTAATATGATGGATAATCAATTTGATGCATCTACTATAAAAGAATATCCTTTAATATATATTTTTATGTTATTTATTTATTTATTTTTTAATTGGAATATTGTATGAGTATCGTAATTTTTTTAAATATATATTGTCTACTAGACAAATGTAATTTAAACTATAAATTTAAGAATAATAGTGTATTAAAACAGTCAATACGTTATTCAATTGAATAATAAAAAATGTTTTAAAAAATTTAAACTAATTTATCTTAATTTTAGAATTATACGCACCTAATATATGTGTATAGTAATTTTATTTATTTAAATTAATCTGTATCGTTATATTTTGTTAGATCATTATAATCATTTTATATTAATTTCACTAAAAATAAGTAAGTAATTTAAAACTAATAGTTTTTAACACTTTTACACTAGTAAGTAATAAATAGTTCAGCTAGTTCATAAACACACATAATTATAATAGGTAGAATAGTATAAAATATCAGTTATAATTTATCGACTTATTGTAGAGGCAATAAAATATTTTGACATGATATAGTTAATTGTTATGAGAAACAAAATAAAACCGTACTGCGCAGAAATAGCATGGTCTTTGTATATATTTTCTATTATGATTCAATTACATTTGTAGAAATCATACATTTCGCTATCGTCGTTATCCAAAGGAAGCAATTGTTGCATGCATTCATCGGGAAGGAACATACATTTTTGAACTTCTTCGCGATCCGAAGGACAACAATGTGGTACCATGTGCTCGTTCGTCATCGAATTACGCAATGCCAACATTTTCTAAAATTAAAATAATTCAAATTTAGTCTAAAAAAATATTGTAAAACAATTACTATTAATTTCTAAATTACGTAATACACAGATGCTTAGACACGCCTTTAATACAATGATTTATATAATAATGTAAAATTATAATATGGTTATGTAGATTTCATATTTTAAGACGAGAAACCGATGTATCAGAATTAATATTTCACATTTAAAAACTATAAATGTCATGTGAAACACGCTCAATCATTGTAGGAGTAAATATCATATTTATAAGTATCGGATCTGTAAGACATTAACTTCACGTGGAAAACTTGTCAAAAACGAATAGACTTGCTTACCTTTCTGTTTCCTCGTGAAACTTTTGTATGATTGACAATGCAATTAGGATAGTCTTTGCCAATAATACATCCCACCTCTTTTTGAACTGATTCAGGACATTTCCATGGTTCGTACAGATATTCAATGGGCATGTTTTTTAATTCAGGAATATATCGTCTGTGAACATTAGATTAATATAGATGTTTATTTTTAAAAAGTCCTTATTTAACGTTCTTACTTAATGTATTCGCCAGATGGATCCAGCCTTAAACCGTAATTTACAGGACAAACGCACAAAGGACAGTCCAACAGTTGTTCAAATGTAGAGCTTGACACCCAAATCCAGTTACCGGAGCACACAGATAAATCAGCATCCAGCAAATACTTCATAAAATGATTCAACCCTTCAACCCAACTAATCCAGAGATCACCTCTTGTTAAAAAACATGCTAATGAATTTCGTACTACGTGATGAACCCATCCTTCCTAAATAAACAACGATAATGGTGTGAAACGGAGAATGATATTTGTGTATAAGCATTGAGCAGGTACATTAAAATATAGAAAATTGTTAAATGTAAGCACCTGCATTAATTGTCTCATCCCAGCGTCAATAAAAGGAAATCCAGTTTTTCCGGCTTTCCAACATTCTAACATTTTTTTATTTTCTGGAATTTTAATATCATTCCAAGGTATTGAAATGCAAGCTGGGTTATCCTCCATCTGGCCAAAGTTTTTGTTGTCAATAGACATGGTGTAAAAGTAATCTCTCCATAAGAGTTGGCTGGTCACGCTGTACTGAGGTAATAAATCTCCTTCGAATTGTTTGATAAACAGTTTTGAAAGGTCCCAGTAAAACCTAACAATAAATCATTATATAAATATAGGAACTTTTATTTTTTTTTTTTTTTTTGTTTCTGAAATTATATTCATTACTTTCTTATGGATAAGCATCCATATCGTAAAGCGACACTGAGGCTGGACGACGGGCTTAAAAGGTCAGGATTTACTTGGTTTGGCAAATAAAACCCATTAACGAATGCTTCTTTTTCACATTCAAGTCGTTCTTTCAACTGTTCTAGAGCTCTGTTCTCGCCGCCGTACCAACGGTGTGAAAATATTGGATTTTCTGGAAATTCTGGATAAAGTCCAAAGGTTTCTGGAGTTGGATCGTTTAAGACCTAAATATTAATTAATGCTATAAGTTATTAGTGATAAAATATGATATTTTAAATAATATATTAAATTTAGTTACTAATATCGTGTATAAATATTTTTAAATAGAAATACTTTAAATTCCTCTAGAATAGAAGCTGGAAGTTCTTCAAAAATTGTACTCAACCAATCAATATTACCAACCGGTTTTGGAGGTTGACCAATTTTGTTCACTGTATTCTAACATATTAGATGTACATATTATTATATATTATGAAAACAATATTATTATCAAAATATTAAATACTCACTTGGAACTGTTTATAAGTGAATGGAGGTACTCCACCGTTTTTATCAATAACTTCTTTTGGATTCCACAATGTATGGGAAACTTTCTCAATGTATTTTATTTCATTTTCATTGCAAAACATCTTTACCTTATTATCACGATTTCTACCAATATGGTCGCAATCCTAAAATGTTTAACGCCAACGATTGATTTAATATTACTTAATAAATAAATATGTTCAATAATAATAATAATAATAATAATAATAACAATACCTGTTCAAAAGTAATTAAATCCAGGCCAACCTTTTCTTTTATCATTTGAAATATTTTAACAGGGGCTCCTTGAAGTATATACAAATGACCTCCAACCAAAGTTAAATTATCATTTAGGACTTTTAAACTTTCTAGAAGAAAACGCATCCGATTGTACCCAGACCATTCTATATCTAAATAAACAAAATACACAATATAAAATGAGTTAAGTTTAATAATATTAGCTTATTATATAAACAAAAATAAAAGGTATCAAAAACGAACTCACAATATTTTATTCATAGACACATATTATGTATAATGATTAGATAAGGTGCAGTAAACAATAGATGCATTACTGGGTTAATACTTAAATTGTAAGATATCTAAATTTTGATGTGTAATTTTCATAAGAAGATTACAAATCAAATTTTTTTTTTGAAAAAGTAAACGAATAACCTTATGTCATGTATAAAAAAAGATAAAGATTTATATTCTGATATTCTATTTGCATTATATAACTATTAATATTGCAATAAAAAATATTAATATTTACACAAAATAATATCTGCAAAAAAAATTCAATGATATGATGTTAAAATATGTCATTAACGTCTAATGGAAAATAAATTGCAACAATTATTTAACGGAGATTAATATTTTATTAATTAAACAATAAATTCAACAGTAAAAAAATAAATATTCCTTAGTTAGAACTAATTATGTTTTCAATGGTTAAAATAACAATGTTTATGTTTATTTTTATCATACATTTAATTGTATTTTCTAATATATATATAATTATTATCAATTCATCATTAATTATTCATATGTGTATTGCACATAGTTTCAATTAATTATATATTATTTGTGGTTTATGAATTAACTGTGATGTATACTGATAGCATTGATTTTAAATCGTCAATAATAATACTTATACATATTTGTGACTCATTTAATAATTTTATAGATCATACTGCGATCACTAATGTTTTACTATTAGTGGTATAAAATAGCCGATTTTGATACCACATCCTTATCCTCCCTGATCCGCCAATTCTGACACCACATCCTTATTCTCACCCACTATTATGGCCGTCGCCGATAGAACCCTCGCCGTCGTTGCGTACGTACATGACATACATTTAACACCGTTATCAATTATTTTTTCATGAATAATTATCAGTTGTTATTGAGTATTATTATTACTGTTATCATATATTATTTTTGCCACCAATCACAGCGCGCTTTTAACTAACGTTTATTTTCACCTTATATTCTGGTTTAGAATCGAACCGAGGTTATTTATCATTGCTCCCACTTCGAATCTAGCCCATTAAACATTATAATCAAAACTGTTATACTTAAAGAAATCGTATTTTTTCGTATTATTCTAAAATATATGATAGCACAAAACACGAGCATAAAATCTAATTGACGTGTAATAGCAGACATGTTAGCACTGGAATGTCATTAGTAGCACACCCAGTTCAATCCAAAGTGTTTAAAACTTTTAAAAGTAAACATCGTACTAATAATACGTTTGTAATAACCAAGACATGAGTATAAAATTTAACATACCAAATATGAAAAATATATATTTTATAACTAATATAAGTTTACTCGCATTTTTGATTCATCCTTTCGTATATAAAATATCTTAGTTGTTCAAGTCATCAGGATGTTGCAGACTATTTAATGATGTCTGTCGTCTCCACTCTCAGGTAAGACCAAAGTATTTAAATGTAAAAATGTATACAATAAATTAATCATTTAATCCCACCATATATTTCCTAATTTAAGGGAGACTCTTGACCGAAAGAGCCAACAGTCGTTTAGTGTTTTACTAGCTTTTTACTTGAACACACCAAATCTTCTCTTTCGCTCCGTGAGTTTTAGTCTTAATAAATTTTATGCGTTTATTATTTTTATTTTTTCCTAAGTGTTAACAATTTTTTTTTTTTTGCTTTTAATCATGACTGGCTTGATCAACCGTATGACTACAATTTACTAGAATAACTTTACATATATTCCACCAACACTGCCTGCAAAATTCGTCGATTCGTTCAACTACATGCTAAACTTTGCCGGTCGTACATTTTTGAATGTAGGACTTGATCTTAAAGATGAATTCAATACAATCGTACAAGAAATCACACCTTTACTCGCAATAGGTGAGTTGATTCCCGAGACCTTTCTCATGTAATAGTTGATTCCCGGGTCATTAAGAGGTATGTACGAGTTGATTCCCAGGTCATTATATATTTTATTCAATATTTAGTAAAATATTTAGCATATTAGTATAACTCAAAAAACACTACGAGGAGGTTGGCTGACAAGTTTCTCAAAAATGTTGTGTTTTTAGTTTTTTCATATTTTAAAAATCATTCAATTTTTATTTATTATTATTAAAAACATTTAGTAGTAATTAGGTAAAACATTATTATTAAAAACATTTAGTAGTAACTAGGTAAAAAAATATAAAATAATTTAGTAATTTGGTAAAAATTTGTAACACATTGTTTTTATAAATTGGTATCTGGTAATGAGATTTTTTTTTTTTGTAAATTCGCGCGTTGTCTCAGTAGACATAAGAACGAATTGTGTGTAACGGTCAAACTCTTTATACGGTCGTAAACTCTTTACTCGTGCAATTTATTGATAATTGATATGCAACAATAGGGAATCAACTCGTACGCAGCCATAAATACACTGATATAGTCAAAAATTTAGTATTGCGTGAAGTAGGGTTAATAAAACGTATTCCAAACATCTAAACTAAATATCACTGTCGAACTACACGAAGCTGCTAGAAAAAATATACAAGGCGGAGAGTTAACGAGTATGGTAAAAATGACCTAAGACAAGCCGATCTTGTGGAAATGATATCGTACTCGAAAAAAATAAAGGCTACATGTATATTTTATGCGTCATAGACTGTTTTACGAAATTTGCACGGGCAATAGCATTAAAATCTAAAACTGCTAAAGAAGTTTCAAATGCAATGTCTAAAATATTGCTCAAACGTTCACTAAAACTATTGCAACTCGATAATGGTACAGAATTTTACAATTCAACATTTGACGCTTTAACGTTTAAATACAAATACATAAATATTCAACGTATAGCGTCATGAAAGCTTATATAGTATAACGTTTCAATCGCACATTAAAAGAAAAAATCTATTGAGAGTTTATAACACAAGAATCACAGGAATGGATTTCTATTTTACCATTGTTAATTAACGAATATAATAATTCAAAACATAGGACAATAGATACAACGCCGATACAAGCTGATGCAAATCCATCATCAGTGGTAATAAAACAACGACACATTATCAATAGAAAAATTAAATTTAAAGTTTGTGATAACGTTCGTATTAGTACACAAAAAGGTGTGTTTACAAAAGGCTATTTAACAAGCTGGTCTACAGAAATATTTAAAATTTATAAAATACACAATATATTACTAACTACTTATTAATTGTTGCAAGATTATATCGATAAATCGATTGTCAGTTGCTTTTATTCTGAAGAACTATTGAAAACAAATTATTCAAACGATTATTTGGTTGAGAAAATTATACGTAGAAACAGAAGGTAATTTTTTGTTAAATGGCTTGGCTTTGATAGAACTCACAATAGTTGAATAAATATACATAATATTAAAAATAATCTTAGATGAGCTTTTGACATGAACGTGTTTAGTAATTATCAGTCTGTTGAAACAAATAGAATTATTTCAAATCTCGAACAGTGGATCAAAATTGATTTGAATAAACTCGATAAAATTGAACATTTAGTCGAAACTAGTTACAAATCAATCTAAATTCAAGAGGAACAAACGGAAAAGTTAGAATTAATATGTATAGAAATTACAGAGCATATGATAAAAGGCGGAACATTATTACAATATATCAAAGAAAGTATAGGCGGTATTAAAAAAATAATTTCTGCTATACTAAATCGTGTCAGTATTATTGAAACTTACTATAAGGATAAGTCGTAATGTCTTCGGCCATCTTAGACATGCAATATGTACTTGGAGTCAACAATATATACATAGTTGAAGAGATGTCTATAGCAAACATGGAAACATGGGCAATTCGATGATGAATTTTTAAAAATTCAAAATTTATGCAGGACAATAAAAGTCGAAAAACTAATAAGTGGCCGGAACGTAATTATTAACAACTATATATAAATTACGGTGATGTTAAATATGAGGAGCTTAGTAGAATATTGAATTCATTAAAGTTCAACAGCATTTACGTCAAAGGAGAACAAAAAACAAGTTTTTGTGGAGTATATACCACGCGTAGCACTAATCAACATTGAAGACTTGGGCTGCCCTCGATTAGATCAAATATGTAATGACGAAACTTTATCTTGCTGTATTCTTCGTATGGAGTATAATTATTTTTGTAAATACTGTAGAAACACCTTCATCAAATTCCGTCCATTCACGCTCTCTAGGCTCTACCTCAAATCAGATTCTGTCCATTTCTCAAGTTCATCGTTCCTATAAATAATAAATAATAATAAAAAAAAATACATATAAATATATTTGTATTAACTTACGCTAGAGTATGGATTTTATCATGTAAAACATGCCTCTTATCATCATAACTATTGTATATTATTTTTTTAGATTTAATTGTCATCAATTTATGTTTGAATGAGTGGACGGATAGATTATCTTTATATATCTCTAGACCAACGCGTCATCAAATAAATATGATCAACGAATATCATGTGGTTATAAACAACGTGCTTCCTGATTCCCTTTGCTTTAATTTTTTCTCTATAATCTAAAATCTATGCATATAGGACTTTACTCGAAGGGCTACAAACTCTCTCATAATTTGTCCATCAGTTTCATAAAAAAAAAACCGGTAATATTGATTAATATATTTATATATAGGTTAATTTCAATATATAATTTACCTGTATCAGTGTATATTAAATTAATTCTCTAGCTATAGTGTTTTTCATTACAATAAGTGATAATCATACATTAGAGTCTTTGAAATGTCTAGCATAGAAAAACCTTGTGGCACCGAACCTATACATGAACTGAAGCGATCGCTTCATATATAATAAAGGGGTGGGTGATTTTATTTGTATGTGTTTTTGTTTTTACATTTCATAATACCTGTACTAAATAATTAAATAAATAACTTAAGTTATTAGTTATTAGAGGTAAACAATATCCTCAGTGGTGGGTGGGTGAGTGTGTAAATATTTTGATTTGCTTCACTTAAATTTATATGACTCGGCGCCACTAGCAAAACCTATAATCGATTGAAGCATTATGAAAATAAAATCTAACAATATAAAATTTAAAGTGAGCATTAACTAATATTAATAGGTTCACAAAAATTAATGATTTTATTTTCTAATGAAACCGCATGTAGATTTTCATCTATGTAGTACAGTGTTTAAAAGTTGTTTTGTTGATAAGTTTTTGTAGTCGCTGTTCACTAGACATCAGTTCAATATTAATTCTTTTCTTTATGCTTCCCATCGTTTTTCCTGGGTAAACGAAATTAATATATTGAGTTTTAGTTATGATTTATTTTAAAATACCAAAAATAGTATTAATCATAAGCTTAAAAAAGTCCTTCTCAAAGTCGTTTTTTGCCTTCTTTCGCAACTCTGTATTAAGATTGATATACTCAACCAACCAAGCTAATTGATTAAATTGAACTACTCTATGCATCCATAGTAAAATTAATATGCTAAAATCGACAAAGATATAAAAAATATTTACTTTTTCGACTATGAGACCATTGGCTATAGCTTATTGTAGGTTTTGATAATGTATCACATCATTTTTTTATACGATTTTAGTGTTGCCGTGAGTTTCTTTACTAGAACCTGGTAGAACACTGTTTTGAGGTAAGAAGGGCAAATAATTATGCTTATTATGTAGTTCTACCGGATACGTGATGTAACTCATATATTCGATCTATAGGAGATGTTTCGTTTAAATCACTTGAACATCTAGTGATGACTTGTCCCAATTAAAACTACCATATGACATGTACAATGACATGTTCAATCCTTATAGTTATTACCTAATATAAAATAATATTTTAATAATAAAAAAATATATTTACAATCTTGATATTATACCAGCTATGATTTTTCTTTCGCTACGTCATAATCAGGTATTTTTCGTGTTTTGCTTTAGTGTATCTCATACTAGCTTAAGTTAATGTACCTCAGATTCCTATAAGTATAAGTACCTAATTAAATTATTATATAATAATATTATATTTTTTCTATATTATAATAAAAATAATTTCGAAATATTTACCCTCTTCGAAAATTAGCAACATATCATATTTGGTGAGTAGTTCAAGTTTCATTAAAGTGTATTTTAACATAAAATCAAAGCTGAAGCTTGGTGCTGTGTAGTAAAATGCAGGATTCAGCTGATATTTAGTCAAACACAGATCTCAAAAATTCTTAAAAACGTCTGCCAGTAATAAAACATCAATCTTCAAGTACAAGTCCGAATAATCTCCAAGTGTTTTGCATCTATCCCAGCTCGGTTACGATAAAATGAGCGTCATAAATCGACAATTTGTGTAGAAAACATGGTATGAAATTTGGTGTTTGAAGTTTAAGGTTTCAGGTATATAAACATAATGTTTGTCTAAATTTGCCCGATAAGTGACAGTGATCTGCTACTTTATTGTTTTTGTTTGAAAAACAATTTTTACATAAACTACACGTTTCACATAATTTGTGTATGTGTCTTTGTTCTGGTGTCATTTTGACCAGTGTGTTGGTTTTGAGCAGCTTATTAATTTTTCAGCTATTTCAACAATACTTTGTACAAAATGTTTCGCCATCTCCTGATTATTCTCACTACCATGAAAAATAACTGGTGTTGTAGATATCTTAAATGTTTCAAGTTGTTTAATCGGTACGTTTTCTTTAGCTTTTACAACGAAACCATAACTTATTGGTGTATGTTTTTGAAAAGCCGATGTATTCTTGCCTTTGCTTTCTTCACATTTTACAAAAAGTGCTTCGAAGTCTGCATAGATAACTATAGGATGACGTTGAGTTTTTTTTCAAGCTTCAAACTCTAACATTGTCCCGGACGCAGGCAATTGAGGTTAAATAGGTTTGTGCGCTTCACAAATCATTTTGTGTTGTTTCAACCCTGCTCGTCTATTCAACATGTATTTCAAAATTTGATTATCAAATTATGCAAGACACCTCTTGCAAAAATATGCTAAATGCCCATGTCTATTTTATTTTTTTTTGGTGCTGATAAGTCGTGATAAATTTGAGATATATACATAATGCGACTCGTTATCGTTTGCCACCAACAGCAAGTCGAAATGGTCTGGTTTCTCGGTATTTGCAATTCGTAATGGATATACCTCATACGTCAAATATTTTCACGGTGGTTGGAATTTTGTATCCAGTCCATACAAATTTACGGATACACTTTGATTATTTTTTTTCAAATTTCGTTTTATTCAACATCTATGTTGGAAATATTATTAATTCACGGCTGATAAATAAAACTAGCCTGTAATAGTATCTGTCAAATCTTAAAATTTTTCAAAATCATCCATTGCTTTCATGCAGATTTCATCATTGTCAAAGCAAAAGTTTATAACATCTCGTGAAGCGGGTATAGGTTTGGGCAGCTGGACACGTTAATAATACCTTGGAAAAATATTAGATTGTGGAAAAATAAAAATGCATACCATAAATATTCTTCAGATGTCTTTTGAAGCTAGTTTTCAAGTTGAATGATGACGGACAAATAGTACACGTAAAACGAATCCCGTCATGTTTTTTTTTTCATGAGTTTTCAAAATGTCATTACACGTAAAGTTTAAGAACACTGTTTGCATTTAAACACAATTGTTATGTATACAATTAAACACAAGGTAAAAATAAACAAGAAATAAAATATAAACATTGAAAAATTATAAAATATATAAAAATTATAAAACGTAGAGAGCGAAATATATGCGCTCGGGTATGGATGTCTATAACAGACTGACTCTGAAAATGCTGATGGACTTATATTTATAAAATATATTTTTCATATTTGGAATATTAAATTCTATATTTGTGTCTTGGTTATTACAAATGCACTATTAGTATGATGTATCATACAGTTTTTTACATTTAATACGTTTTTATATCTCTATATTATACAAGAACGTGATAAAATTACATAGGTATAAACATTATTTACATTTAATACGTTTTAAACATTTTGAACTTACCTAGGAGTGGTGACGAAAAACATCGTTATATAGTCTGCAACATTCTGACGACTTGAACAATTAAGATATTTTATATACGAAAAGATGAATCAGAAATGCGGGTGAACTTATATTAATCATAAAATATATATTTTTCATATTTGATATGTTAAATTCTATACGCGTGACTTGGTTATTACAAACGTATTATTAATACGATTTTTACATTTAAAACGTTTTAAACACTTTGGATCTAACTGGGTGTGCTACTAATGACATTCCAGTGCTAACATGTCTGCTATTACACGTCAATTAGATTTTATGCTCGTGTTTTGTGCTGTCATATATTGTAGAATAATACTAGAAAATAAAATTTTCTTAAGTATATTAGTTTTGATTATAATGTTTAATGGACTAGAGTTGAAGTGGGAGCAATAATAAATTCTAAACCAAAATATAATATTTTTTTATGTGTAAGGTAAAAATATACGTTGTTAGTTAAAAGCGCCCTGTGGTTGGCAGAAATTAATAATATATATGATAACAGTGGTAATAATACTCAATAACAACTGATAATTATTCATGAAAAAATAACTGATAACAATAACCGATGATGGTGTTAAATGTATATCACGTACGTACACAACGATGGCGAGGGTGCCATCGGCGGTGTCGGTAATAGTGGGCGAGGATAAGGATGTGGTATCAGAATTGGCGGATGGATTAGGGAGGATAAGGATGTGGTATCAAAATCGACTATTTTATACTAATACTATTATATATAAATATAATTTACTATTTAATTATACGAATTACGATTAGAGATATGACAGTTGTAGTAGGTAATGATTTTAATTTTAAATATTCATAAATTTCGCGCGAACACAGAAATAATACGTGATATACGTATCCCATGTATAATTATTAATTATACTTACTGTACATCGTTGTATCGAAAATGAACAGTGTGATAAGACTTTCGGCATTTTTTTGAGCTTCAATCAAGGCTGGGTTGTCATGCAACCTTAAGCCGTTTCTAAACCAATGGACGGCGACAGTCATAATTACCGTTTTACGACCTATAAAAATAATATCATATCATATAATTACCTATAGTAAATTAGGTGTATTATAACATTTTTGACACAAGAATTTCGGTTTTGTACAATAGTTTGTTACAATATTAAACTATCAACCATAGTAAGGGCGTTCAACACTCCGTAAATAGGCACATGAATAAATAGCAATACTTTTCTGTTTTACGAGACTATCTTGTCTTACAAAACTTCACAATCATGTTATCTCAGATTTAAAATTTGTCACTAGTATGTTAACATTAATAAATAATTGAAGAAATCGTACGAAATATTTGAATAAACGTGGTAAATGATTTAGTGACCACTTCTGCAAAAAATCCGTTGGGATCGTGTCGCTGACTATAGTTTTTATTTCAACAAAGTTATTTTTAACTTTTTTTAAATCTAAAAAAATTATTATACAAAAATTCAAATTCTTAACGAATAATTGCTTTATTTATAAACATTTAAGTTTGGATGAGTTTTGAGTAATATAAATTTACGATGAACTCATGTTAATATGTTATTTTATTAAGTGGTAAAATATATAATAATATATATATATGTTTTTGTAGGTATATACAAAGGGTAGGTACTCGTATAACAGCACGCCTATCAGGAAAGTTTTTATTCATCTGTGAATAAAAAAAATTACATACGGAATTGTATGATTAATCGATGGTAGGTCTATAAAATGAAACGAGCAATGACCACAGCAACTAGAGACGCGTTAAATTTGATTTTCACTATTTTAGTTAAATTTGGTTCTGAAAACATATATATGCATATGTAATGTGTATGTAAAAATGTATAATATTTATTACTTATTGTACACTATACTTTATGCTATCTCGTTTACATAGTTAGATTAAATATTTGGAGTAATTTTTTAGTTTTATTTTCACATCTTTAGCTTTTTGTTTGACGTATAAACCAGTTTATCTACTATTTTTGCATTAATAGCTATTACCTATACCACTTAAGATATACATTTTTTTAATTGATGTATTGTATTATAATGTATAGCTCATTTGGATTTGATTCATATTTAACTAGAAAACTTTAAAAACCTACTTTCATCATCTTAAGATATATTATTTTGTTCCAATAACATTGTATGACAAAAATTGTATATAATATAAACTATAATTTACATTTCTATTCAATACAATGCTTAATAAGTACTTAAGATAGAAATTGTGAAGTACACGATTTTTTCTCTAATGTTTGGTAAACAGTTACTTAATTTTTTACAAGTAGGTACCTACAGTATATGCGCATAAATTATTTAAATATAAAACGTTTTTTTGTTTTAAACGTCAATTATTTAATGCTACATGTTTTAATTAATTTGTACTTAACTTAATTTGTGTTTAAAATATTAAATCACTTATATTATTAGATAAAAATGTAGCTATATTTCCCTATAATATTATGAATGCAGTAAGTAACTACATTTTCAATTATTATTATTTTTGAACTTTTATTTTCATAAATTATTTAAATTATTTATTTTTTACATAATATATTGATACATTACTTTTTCCAAAATTAAAAATTAAAATTTTTTATGACTTATAGCTTTTTCAGTAAAAATAATTAATATATTTTATTTATAATATAGTAATGGTGTAGCAGGGAATCACTTTTAACAATTTATCATAATAGATAGTTTGTCCGAAATGTATGCAGTTTTATAATTAATATCGTTATTTTTTAAATAAATTTAGATTTAATTTTCTTTAAAAATATAAAATTAACAATAAATTTATTTTGCTATTGGAAAAAATGGGTGCCTTAGAATAACTACTTTCAATAAAAAAAAAATATAACAGTAGAATGTTGTGTAATTATAACTTGAGTTTATTTTCGTTTAAACACATCTAATAATTTATACGTGTGTCACGTGATATGTAAACATGCAAATTTATAAATAGTATATAATGTTTTTTTCAGAATTACATAACCCTATAATTTAGTTAAAATTAATTTAACTTTTAATAGTTATTTGTTTTTCAATTAACAATCATATTATAAATTATAATATTTTGTTTGAAAACAGAGAAGTTTTATTGCATTCATATACATATGTATTTAGATTTTGCCCATTAACTATATAATATATTATAATAACTAAAAATCAAAAGTTGACGAAATTTTATTTTTTATTTGATCTTAAACCTAGATGTTTTAGTCAATAAATTGTTGTTAAAAAATATTTTACAATAACGTACGAATTTAAACGTGTTTTTCGAAAATATATGTAGTTTTAGATCAATAATCTTGTTTTTCATTTATGATTTATATTGAATAAATACATAAATAAAAATAATTTAAATTAAATTTAAAAATAATTCATACCAAATAAATATTGATTAAATTTTTTATAAAACTCTTGGATTTTATTTTTACTTTTATCGTATTTTATTATTTAAGGTTAACATTTAATTCATAAAATAAATGCACGAGAATGAATTAAAAAAGCATTATTAATCTTGGTATATTGTTCATATAATTTTTACATATTTCTAAGGTCAACTTATGAACTCTAATAATAACTATAAAATACACAAAAACCATAGTGAATTAATTGAATAACGTACAATAAAAAAATAAAACAATTTAATTGGGAATAACGCATCAGGACAATGTATAATATTAATAGGTTTTCTGTAACAGAAATCGATTGCATATTAGATAAATACTTGGCAACAGGTTTAAAATTACAATATTATTATAATATACTTATGAAGATAATCATTAAATGTATTGATAACGTTTATAAGACTCTACATGATTTTATAATATTAATGATATATGTACTATATATTAACGATTTTTCTGATTTTGTTTGGGAATTTGAGGATTTAAATTGTCATAAGCACAGATTAAACGTCATTGAACTAGACAATGTAACACATTATTATCATCCGTTGTCCATCATAATATTTGAAGAGTTGTCAAAACTGGTGAAAATTTCAAAAACAAAAATAGTTCAATATAGTATAATTTTACTTTGTACAAACAATATAATAATACGCGAGTGTAGATATTGTATATAATGTTGTACATAGGTTTGATTTAAAATTAAATTTAAGGTCGGAAAGTTTCTCAATGGTTCACCATCCACGTTATTGCTGTACCATGATATTATTATTGTATTAATTCAAGATCTTAGTAAGACATTTTTATTTTATAAATTTCTAAAACAAACATTTTGAAATATTAGAAATTTCATTGCAAAAATATTTTTATGGTTACTTATATTTATGTACATTTTGTTTACCTGTGTTTAACTTAAGAATATAGCTTATTTAAAAAATTAAAATATATAATTATATAGGTAACAAAGTCACGAGGTTATTTAAGATTAAGAGTAATCATCAAACTAATGAAATGGATTTCAAAATTCTATTAAAAATTATTATAAACTTTTAAAATACCATTGTTCGTACTAAGGCTGTACTTAAAATGAAAAATGAAATGTTTAAATTGTTTATATTTCAGAGATTTTCCAAAAAATAAATTCTCAAAATTGTATATCTCTAGTACATATACATATTACATACACATGTATAATGGTAATATAATAATATAATCGAATAAACTTGGTAAAGAGTATGATTTTTCCAGTAAACCTAAAAAGATAACAGTTGAATAATTAAACGTATGCGTCTCGTATAGTCAGAACGTGATTTGAATTGGTAATAATTTTCCACAAACGATACATTATTATAAAATAGTTGATAAAAATATGATAATTTTACCTGGTTATGAACAGTGAACAGGTATACCGTGAACGGTTTCGTTATTACGCCAATGTAGCAGTTCGAGATTCGGCCGTGATGCGTGTGCGTGGTCGTAGAAGTCGGCTAGCTACTTATATATAACTGATGCTGGAACGAGTGTGGAGGGGTTCGAAATCCGGTGACACGTTTAAGAGAAGGGGTGTTTTAACGGCGTTGGACATTTCCGTAACTATGATATAGACTTAATTGTGTGCTAGTGAGTAAACATAGTTATTATAATTATTAATTAAATTAAATTATATTATTATTGCAGTTTGCAGGTTATTGTTATATATTTATACTTTATTATAATTTATTAATATATATATATATATATATATTGTGTGTAAATGGTTAGAATCCAATTAAAAATATTTATCTAATTAAAAACAAAAATGGTAAAAATGATAATGAAGTAATTTTAATAATAGTAATATTTAATAACAGTAATAATAAAACATTTTAGGAATGATGTATCCTATTGGTTGGCTTCATCATTCTGTACAAGGATTATTTTTAAATAATGCGTAGGATAAATAGTAAAGAAAAAGTCACGAGAACGGTGGAATTTCCGACAAATGAATAAAAATCGGACATTGCTTAATAATAGGTACTTGGGAATTTATATGCAAATAAATTATTTTTGACCAAAAAATTATAATGTTATTATCAATATGCTTCGACTCTTTTTAGCTGAGTATTTTAAATCTAGGATAGGGAGAGAATAATAATAGTGTAAATAGGGGCGTCATTATATTTTTTAAATAAATACATAGAACTTCGATAAACTTGTTCAAGCTAAAACTTATCAATAACAGTAAAAGATCCCATGCAATAAATTTGTGCCATACTCTAAATCAAAACAAATATTTATTATATTTGAGTAGTTGAAAAGAAAAATTAACTATTTTTAATTAAAAATAATTTGCATAACATCATCATAATAAAATTAAATCCAACTATAGTACCTACATATATAAGTAATATGTTGTTAATCATTTTTCATAAACTACTATTTTTTAAATGAAGTTCTAAATCCTACGATTTTTCTAACGAATTATAAATCATAAAACTTTCATTAAATCGTGTACTCGTAATATGTACGTAGACACTAAACGTCTATTGCTTATTATAATATCCAATTTATGTTATGTCATGCAGTATGGCGTATAAATAAGTATAATTCGTCCAATATTAACTTGGTATTCGGTAATCGTTATAAGTTTAAGAATGGTCCGAAACCATATTATATTGAAAAAAATAAATATTACACGGATTAAGATACGAAGTGAGAATATAGTATAGTTTTTGAACCATCGATGTTTTCAAATATTAACGGTTGCTTAGTGGTAATACGAATTGGACTGATTCTAAGTACGTTTAATAATTGTTTTCCATCAGTATTTGATTTACAATTCGAACATTAGAATACGAGTTTTAATTTATACGTTGTTCAAAAAAAAATATTATGCATTATAAAAATCGGTAAATATTCGTTCATATATTTCTTATGAGTTTGAACTGTGGTTAATTGTATTTATATACTTATACAAACATCGTATTCTGTATGGTACCTATTCTAATAAAGACTTATTAGATAGATAGCTACTATATTTATATATATATATATATATATATATATATATATAATATGTATTACATAATTTAAAAATCTTATCTTTTATGTAGATATATAAAACTTGTTTTAAACATGTTTTTGAAATTTTTTGAAGTTAATAAAATCAATTTTATTAAAATACAAAATAATAAATTATTTATTTATTAGAACTAAATTCTTATATTAAATTTTAACTAATAAGTAATACAATTTTTTTTAAATCTAAATAAATTATTTTAAACATCGATTAAAATATTTTTCAATTCTGAATTCAAAATTACGAGTA
This sequence comes from Melanaphis sacchari, assembly GCF_002803265.2. Lineage (NCBI taxonomy): Eukaryota > Metazoa > Arthropoda > Insecta > Hemiptera > Aphididae > Melanaphis > Melanaphis sacchari. The sequence goes on along the minus strand of NW_020271547.1, from coordinate 1,767,342 downwards.
TATGAAGTCAGCCACCTTTGTCCTATACCTCCATAGCCCATAGGATAATGTATTATTTCTTAAAAATTTGATAGATATACTTATTATGTTATGTAATTTCGTGTTATATGTATTACCATTGGGTATAATACAATAAATATATATACAAATGAATAGTGCTACCAATTAGTAATTACTATTACATAAATTATAATATTTGTATATAAGTATTTATTTTATCGTATTCAAATTATATTTAATTGCCATTATGATATCCAAAAAGTAAATTCATCTATTTTGTTATCTAGATAACAACCATATTATATTCATATCTTATCTGTATTTAGATAAAAATTTTATATTTATCCTCTTCTATATCTGGATGATTTTTTGATTTTTTTCTGAACTTAACATTGTTAGTCTGCAACCCACTCGGTCCAGCCGGTTTCAGCGAGCGCGCATGTGTGTGTGTGTGTGTGTGTGTGCAAGAGTGATGGGGTAGCGACTGAGGAAAGGGTCTAAGAGAAAACGGAAAGCACGTGGCTCAAAACTATGTATCACGCGGTGTCACGGGCAGGTACACGAATTGTATCGGGACTCGGAAGTACATTTTTCAATAGGTATGCACCGTGGGACACGTGGTAATATGGAATAGAACAGCCAAAAAGCACCGGCTCACGTGCCCCGTGCACGCGATACTCAAATTCATATAAGGTAAACATACTGTATATATTATATAACAGTGATATTATGGTACATAGTAATAATAAATATTGAACATATTATTCTGTATCCTATTGGCTATTGTTAATATCGTGCTCTGTTTGACTGACCCTAAAGTTTCAACGAATTATTATACGTAACGCATAATATATAGGTCGTTGGCTGTTTGGTTTTCGACAAACTTTCTTACATTATTGATATGATATAAATAACAATGATATTATATAACCGCCGAGCAACCATATATATTATAGGGTAAAATCCTTAAAAGTGTACCTATATATTGAGTAGCATATTGTTAAACGTTACCGTCGAGGTCTTTTGCATTAATAAAAAATTATTATTATTATTATTATTATTATTATTATTACTATTATCATAATTTTATAATAATACATTTTTTCTTACAGTGTTCGCCGTCGACGAGATTGCGAATGTCTTGCAATGTAGACGTGTAAAACGAAAAAAAAAAAATTATCTACGAATCATATAATAATATTATAATTTATAATCATTTCATAGTATTTACGTTTTTTTTTTTTTTTAGCAATATTTAAAATGTGTTCGTAAATCGTAACGAAATAGCAGTACTTAATCGGTAAAGATTGTTTCTTATGTATTATATTCGTATAATATATATATTTATATGAATAAAAAATTGAATAGTAAGTTATTTAAAATAGACGTATGTATAAAAGTGGTCTTAGAATTTTAAATGACTCATTTACGATGTAAGAGAGTCAATGGTACTTGCATAATAATATACTTGCGGCCGTTTTAGTGTGTAATACTTTCAAATTTTTATGAACTGCAAGGGCGTTGTATGTTTTTCACATTATTGTCTTTTATGTGTATTTCATATTGTAAACAGCAAATATAATGTAATTATTATATGTAATATAATTAAATGTAAATAACTTCTATCAGAACAATATTATAATCACATATAGTTGTGTAATGTGCAGGTACCAGGAGAGGCTAATCTCTAAGATGGTGGCCGTCAACAGCGAAGCACTTTTGTAGGCGATTCCAGTAGTTTTCAACCGTTTGTCGGAACATTCGGATGGGTATAGTTGTAACTTTTTGAGAATGGCTGTTTTATTATTATCACTCAGAAAGCGTTCTGATGACTATTTAACATTTAGATTGGTAAAAAAGTTCCTCATGGTAATGCAATTAGATGTTGGGTTCAGACATAAGAAAACACGGATTCAATAAAAATTTCTAAGACAATTGGAAAACCTAGATTTATTAGAACACCTGGTAATGTGACTTTTTTATTTGGGGAAATCTAAAGGAAAAAATGTTTAAACATCGTCCTCACACCCTATAGAAAGACTTAATGAGAGAATCGGGGAGAAATTTAGGATTAAATCCATTCAAATGTGCTAACAAGTGATTGAAAACTACCGGAATCACCTACAACAGTGCATTGTTGCTGACGGCTGTCATTTTAGAGATATAATCTTTAAAGCTTAATGTAAAAAACTAGACAGATACACTACTGAATCGAAAATATAAACCTTATTTCTGTAAGTTCAATAGTTTTATTCAATAGCTCTTTAAAATAGACGCATGGTATATCTAATGGCTTATGCCCTACTCTGTAATCTGTATATAGATAAAAAATTAATGAAACATGGTATTGGATATTTGCGTAAGATGATTAAAAGCTAGCGTATAGTTTTCATGATTGATAATGAAGACAAACTGTTTGAAAATGTTAATTAGTTAGTTTTATGTTTGGAATTTTGAATTATTGATGAAAATTATTATGTAAATCACAGTCGTAACAATAAATGTAGAAAAATATAACAAATCCTTACAAATTATACTGATGGATTGAACGCAATCGACTATATAGCCACCACTGATATATTGTATTTAACGAATATTTGAATGTTTTACGTAAAGGTGAATAACAATATTGGCAAATGTCGAATATTTTCATAAATCTAAATTTATAAAAATATATGAAGAGTACTTACAATACATCGATTCGGATATCTGTATATTACCGTTTTTGTATAAAATCAAACCATTACCTAAAGCCTTAAATCCTAAAAAATAACAGTACAGCGAATAATACAATTTTACATTTTAAAGGTCTCAAATTTCCATAGGACATAGGTAATATATGTAAATCATTTACTATAATTTGTATACATATTACATACCAGTATGCGTATTACGTATTATTGAGTAAGTTTTATTTTTATTTTTTTTTGTTTATTTGTTAATACTGTGTACTATATTATTATAGTGTATATAATAAACAAAAATAATATTCAACCTTCATAATAATTATAAAGTTTTGAACTATCGTCAGGATTGTAAATTTGTTTTTAATTTTGGAATAGTGTTGAACTATTATTTATTTTATACTACGCAATTTTTAATAGTAGTATTTGAAGATGAACGAGGTTAATGGTTATTCTTAATCATGGAAATGGATAGATAATGCTTATCATGTTAGCCAACAGGAAAAAAAAATGATATAATATTTAATAAATTATTAATATCGTTCTTATTTTCCAGAAGTCGATGTGTCAAGATTGATAGTAGTAGTAAACCGAAGTATAAAAAATTAGTAATTACTAATTACTAATATTTATTATTATATAATTGTGAACCTATAAATATTATTTTCATATTATTACTTTCAACTTGTCGTCGGAAACGAATAACAACTGTACTGATACGTTTTTACAATAATATAAAAATAGTAAACATTAAATACGAAACATTTTCAATTATAAATAACATTACGACAATACGTTAATATTAATATTTATTTTTAATGAGCTATGGTATGAAAATAGTACTTTGTGCTATACAGAGTGATTCTTTTATTGAACAACATTCATTATTTCAAAATCTATTGACATTTTTGAAAATATTAGTTTTTATTATTTTACTTTTTTTTAAACTTTTCACTTTTTTGAACGACGACATACATTTTAAATTTCTTATTCTGGAGCAAAATATTTTTCAGAGTATTTTGATATATAAAAATCAAAATTCGAACATGTAGCTTATGTATTGAAAGTATTTAAAATTTTGGTGTGCAGAATAGTAGACCAACATTTTGCGGGATATCCCCTATAAACTTTAAATACTTATAACTCTTAAACTATTTGTCCGAATTTCGATTTTGATGTATCGAAATACTCTAAAATATATTATGCTTTAGAATATGAAATTAAAAAAATGTATTCGTTCAAAAAATTTAAAAATAAAAATAATAATAACGATAAATAATATGTTTTATTTCAACTGAAAATTGTGAAAAAATTATTTTATGAATGTTGTTCGATAAAAAAAATCACCCGGTACATTACACAAATCGTACGTCAAAACTGTATAAATTTACAAAATATAATAGTATTTTTTCAGTATCTCAGATTATTATTTTGAAAAAAACTATATAAGATTAGATGTAAATATTTATTATAATTGGCTGTTGTAAATTGTATTTTATATATTCAACATTTGTGCCGTTTTTGACAATATCATTAGCTAACTACCAAACATTTCAATATTCATTAATTTATATTGTTTTTATTTTTAATCAATAATAATCAAATATTATATTGTTTATTAACGTTTACCTTAATTTTGTATTTAATAGGCAATATAAATTAATTCGAATATAATGAGAGATTATGTTCTAATAGTTATTATATTATCGTTGAAGACCGTAATTGTGATTAGTAATTATACGATTATCATTTATTGAAACTGTTTCTTAGAGCATATAAAATAAGATATTAGGTATTGAATTAAAAAAAATAATAAATACAATTTGACAGGTATATGTTTTGTATTATATTTTTAAGAAAATATTTGAACACTGTAAATAAATGTGCGCTATTAAATATCATAAATACTAGATGAATTAACATTCATTCCAAAATAACTAAACTATTTAGAATCTTATGTCAATTTATATTTTCTGCCACAGAAGACAAATTAATTGGTATTGAATAAATCAATAGAAAGATTATTTGAGTTCTTTTAAATAAATTTTATTCCAAATAATTTAGGTAAGTTTTGGAATGGTTGAAAATCAAAATTTATAAATAATGCATCAATATAACATTAAATATAGATACAAATAAGTATTTGATTATAGCACAATAAATAATAATGCCAATGAGTAAGAAATATAAAATAAACTTAAGTATTGGAGAAATCTGTTTGTTACAAATTTAAAACTACTTATTTGTTGGTACTGATTAATAAATTAAAAAAAAATTTAAAAAAGTATTTAGAATACGTATTAAAAGTTAAAATATAAATAAAAATTATATGCTCGATGTATCTAAAATATTATTTGAATAAAAATAAATGTTCAAATATTTATGTTTTAATACATCAATTCAAATACTTTTTAAGTGGTAATATTAACATAAAAGAAAAAATAAACTTCACTTTTCAACATTTGCTATCTAAAATATGAGCATTTCTGTTTAATGGAATATCAAAGAAGAAAACTTCTAAAAAACGTATAAATAAACTTGAGCCAAATATTGTAAATCCTGTCATTTGTTTAAAAACTTAGAAATAATAATGATTTATTTATTTGAGTAAAACAAACAGAAACCTAATTTTTAACAATTGATAGTAAGCTTAAATTAAATCTAACATGTTAATAAACAAAATAAAATGGTTATAAAAATAAATATGCATAGTATACGAAAAATAAAACAGTAGTAGATAATATATAATAAGGTATAAAGTAATATCTTACCTATGGTAAGAATATATGGTACAATATAATGTATCAGAATTTTAAGTGATGCTTAGATTATCATATTTAACGGATCAGAGAAGAAATCAAAGTCAAAATAATTTATGATTTATTGAACCATAGTTTTAATTAGCGGTTAGATTTCTGTGAAGTTAGCATTTTGAGGTGGAACTATGGGACGTATAAAAGCGGGGAGATTAATGATAGTGAAAAGGGACTTTAAATTGGATACGATTTTTAAATAAGGTGTGATTTTAAAGTAAGCTATAATAACTATAATTATTAAATACTTAATAAAAAATAATAAAAGAAAAAGAAAAGAGCGTTTGTAATCATTTGCCGTTGTACTCGTAAACGTAAAATATATACTTTCTAGAAATCGAAATTAAGTATCATGTGAATAAATGAATAAATATTTTTTTAAATTATCAATATTCATGATTGTTAATCATATTTAAAAAAGTGATTATTAACAATATTTGCAATATTATCCTATTATATTTGATCATATTAATATATTTTGTTATGTATTAATTCTATCTTCTATCAATATAAATATCAACGTACTATCAATATTGTTATCAGTTTTTGATGTTTTTTGTAGTAAAAATATAGATAAACTTTTACGTTTCTAAAATAAATCACCTTCAATAGAAAATAATATCATATCGTGCAATGATTTTTAAATAGATTAAAATCATTAATAAAAAAAATTTTAAAAATAACAATTTGTTTATGAAAAAACAATTTGTATTTATCTTAACAATAATATTTATTAAGTAAAAAATATAAATGATTATTTTGAAATGTTTTATTTTATTTTTCAAATGTCTATCAAAATAAATAAGATTTAAATCATAGTACAAATTCAATGGACTTACCACACAAAGTCTGAAATTGCTTAGTGTTACCACTTATAATTGTTGTCACTTAAAAAATATAATAATATTTGAAAAATCGACATCCGCTCTATTTGACACAATATTAAAAAAATAATAATAATAATAAAAAAATTATAATAATAATAAAAAATATTGTTTATTTGGTTATTTAAAATATTAAAAGAAATAGCATCTATTTTTTTTGCCGGATAGTCATTATGTTCTACAGCTGTTGAGTAATCAATGGTACGTCAGTGTTAACGAGTCAAAGTTTAAGGTCTAGTAAAGTAGGGATTTTATCATACATATTTTCTTGTCTTATCGTTAAGAAATGAGAAAACTCGTAATATTGATATTTAATGAATGAATTATGTCCAGTATTTATGTAATTAAAATATTAAATAATGACTCTACAGCGCATATCTATTTACAGCTTGAATATCGATTATTATTTAATTATTCAATAATTTACAAAATGAACAATGTACATATTTTTCCATAAAATTATAAATAGAGATAATATTATATGTGCCTATTTGAACGAGTAAATATAGTAAAAATAACTATAATTATCAATTTATTAAACATGCATAATAAAAAATAGCTGTACCTATTTAAATAGATTGCACTAATAATAATTTTTAGATTATTCATTCAAGTTGATTCGGGGAAAAAAATACAAAAACAATTGTTAACGTTTAATTAATTTAATGGTCGATCCAAGAGCTATCCGTACTGTTTTACAATCACGATAAAAGAATATTATTTTATATTATGGGAACTAATGACCAAAACGTGAATTGAATAAGTTTATACAAATCCGGGAAATACTTTAGTAACTATACTGCCTAGTGTTGACCTCAGTCCTATACTGTAGAAAAATTGCAATCAGAGTCAAGAACGACGAATATCTATTGGATTATTACAATTTTTAATATTGACACCTAAGGTTTGAAAATGTAATACAATGTTCTATAAAAATTTTGATTATAAGAGTTATAAAAAAAATTGACTGTAACTTAATGCATTTTTTGTTTATAAGTATATGACGTTTAAATTCTTTTAAGTTATATTTAATCCGAACATCAACGAGTAATTCGAAGTTATATTTACAATAATGGATGGCATTGGATTCAAAAAAAAAAAAAAAAAATACACGTATTTTAAAGTTTAGCTAAGCTTTGTGAAGTAATTAATCAAGTTTTTGAGTTTTAGGTAATAATTTTGTAATTAATACTATGATCATACATTTAATATTAACATTTGAGGTTAAGATGTAGTATAAGTAATGATTTGTTTAATACCGTTATACTTATGCATGTTATATGAAATTCACTAACGACTTCAAAGAACGGATTCATTAATTTTTTAAAATTAATTTGATTTAAAACTTTAAAGTGAAGTATGGAATAAATGTGTAGTTCATTTTTAAAAGAAACACCAATATTTTTACATATAAATTAAAATACTTAATTATTTTCCATGTTATAGATTGGTAGATTGGGTTTTTTATTACATTTTATAAAAATAACGAATCTTAATAAAGCAATTCAGGAAGTAATATATAAACAAATAATAAAATCAGTTTTAAAATAAATATTTTCTTTGATAAAATAAGCTAAATATTTCACAAATCAGGTCGAGTCTTTAAAATTATTCTAAAAAGTTAATAAACACTGAATAAGAAAATGTTTTGTGGTTTATAGTTTATTTTCGGCTTATATTTCATACTTTATTATTTAGTAAGTACAATTAAAGTTCGATAAATAAAATAATATCTATTTAAACGCGACTTAATCATTATCAATATTAATTGTATAAAAACATTAAAAGAATAGTAAAACATTTATTAGTTTTTCACATTATGTTATAATAATACACATTATTTATATATATTCCTTAGTATATAAATATAAAGTTAACAATAGGTAAAATAGTAAAAAAAAATATATAGTAACTTACAAGTTTATAAATATAGTATACAAAAGTATAATTACATAATAATAATAAAAAAAAAACAATTATGCTTTACGTTCACAGATATTCTTCATTTTCATTTCGTGTAATGTCATTGATTCAATTCCATTGAGATCAGGTTGATCTATAAAAATAAAATCATATGAACAATTAAAAATACACGAAATAGTTTGTGTATATTTATTACAACTCATGCCTTTAAACCAGGAAAAATGAAGGGTTTTGTCGCTTAAATAAAAGCTCAAGGCCTTGATAATTTTACCACTTGTTTTAATTACCTACTGCCAATTATGAACATAAATCCTTCGTCCTGCGTTTAATCAAAAATGTTATTTTTAAATTCTACATATTACTATTTACTATTCTAATAGTCAATTAAAAATTATTTTTTTTTTATAATTTTACATGGTAAATTGTACTATATATTTTAGTTATAACATTCATATACAATTAAAAAGATATTATTTACTTTCCTATACTAAGAATCTATTCACACTGTTTTACGGTACAGTAGTATTAATTCAAAAGTTAATAATATAATATGGTTTAAATTTATATTATTATAATAACTAAATACTTATAAAAAAATAAATGCAATGATTTTGATAAAAATTAAATCAACCTACGGTAATATTTATAGTAGGATTAATTACTGAAATAGAAATATTAAAATGTTAATAAAATTATATGAAAATATGTATTTGTGGTATAGGCTGACCGTAACCGACAATTGTAATATATTTTATTTTATTTTATTTTTTTTTTTTTTTGAGGAGAAGGCGAACACATTTAAGATTTAACTATCATTTTATTTAATCAATATTATGTAGTTATTATACATGTGACATACCGTAATTCCATAATGAAATCGACTTATTCACAGAAAATTAATTATTTCAAGAGATAATAAATATTTTTCTAAAAAATATCATTGTATGGGTACTTTTTGAAATTATATTTAAAACGCTCACTTTAGATATTTTTTTATGATTTGGCCATACACTTTTTGCTATGTTTATTCTTACATAATTAGAATAAATAAATAAATAAAATTAATTAAAAAAGCTTGATTAAAAATTAATAGATTCCAAAGTCAAACATTTTTTTTTAAAGTGTTTGATAAAAATTGCTATGTATAAAAAACCACTGTCAAAGTTGAAGATAAAAAGAAAATGTTTGTTCCAACATTAATACAAACAGAAAAATCTCAATACCTACATTCCTTGTTCTCTTCACAATTTAAAAATACTTATTATTTTTGAATATAATAATATTTTAATTATAAGATAATTATATCTGAAATTATAATATATTATTATAAATTGCTATAAAGATCGTATTGTAAAAATAATTACATGGTAATAAAATAATAATGTTTTATTTTTTAATTTATATAATTCAATATAAGTTATTTCTAAAGATCTTCTTAAAAGATAAAATTTCAGCGATTTAATGAAGAATAATAAATCATGTAATGAAAAGTGAAGGGATAACTCAATAAAAAATTATATGAAGTAAAATTATTCAGATCAATATCTTCACAAAAAAAGTGAGTACTTGATAGATATTTGCATGTTTTATAAAGTTTAAAAATTCGGTTTCAGCAAAATTGTCGATTTTACTAATCGATAGTTGCGAATTATATTGTATAGCTATATAATTTTGTGTACATACTAAAATTAAATTTCTTAATAGAATCTTGTAGCGGAACCATAGTCAAGATTTTGATGTTTAGCGTTGCTTCTAGTATAGCCGCTACACATTCTTTGGCGTTCATCAATTGGAGTTGACATGACTCGGATTTTAGTTCATTTATTAAAGATTTGATTCCCTAAAAAATAAAAAGCAGAGATTAAATCATAAACATAAATTACATTTTATAATATTTTATACTTATGATTTCCAATTATTATGGGTCGTGATTTTTTTTTTTTTTTTTATTTGATTTATCACAAACAGATTATAAGATCATAATATAATATTATAATATAATTGTTATACTAGAACCAGTATTACTGTATCTATTAATTCAATTAGAATTTTTTTTATGAGTCTACTGACAGGAAAAGGGTCACTATAATAATATTAAACCATATAAAAATGGTTAGGAAACACTAATTATAACGATTGTGTTATAATAATAATATTATACAAAGGGTAGGATAAGTGCACGTACTTGAGCAGCCGTGAAATCGGTTTTGTCAAAATGCACGCAGTCCACGATTATGAGATTCGGTTTGTTCGGGCGTTCTGAAGACGACATCTCGGCAATGATTCTCTGTCGCATGAAGTCCACGGCTGGGAATAGTAGCCCACTGCTGGGCCTGACTACCCATTTTACGTAACCCGAGTTCTAAAAAAAAATTTAAATTATTTTGGTATACAACGTAATAATATTACTATGTTGTAACAAAGTTTCACCATGACAGCTAAAAAATTATAATACCTAGGTTATTATTGTTAAATTATGTAGAATAAAAAATTGTATACTCATATGGAAAAGTATATATATATATATAAAAATTGTTCTGTTCCAAAATAATATTATTTGTTTTTAAATTTCAAACAGGCAATTTACTAATTATGATTTAATAGTAACATTTTCATATTTTTTTAGAATCATTATTGTTTGTCTGCAAATTAAAAATAAGCTTTATACTAAAGTAATATTGTGATTATTAATATATTATTGTAATGTTAGTTGTTAGTAGATAAAAAAAAATTGCTTATTTGATTATTTATTGATAACAAATTTAATTTATTTCTAAAACTTACTAAAAAATTGTTTTATAAATGTTAAGTCATGGTAAATAAATAACAAATTAAACTTTAGAATTTACTGTACGAGTATTGGACTAGAATTTATTTTACTTTTTATATCAAATCATTTATACAAACAATTTAAATAGAAATAAATAATAATTATATTAATGGAAAATTCGTAATTTTGAAGGGTTGATAGAATGGTAAAATGATTTGCGATGGAAACGGAAAAAACTTATTGTATTGAGTTTACTCACAGTTTCTTTTTCGATAGCAATCGATGGTCTGGCGCTGCGATAAAGCACGCACAGCAAGTCGACACAGATGCCAAACAGAAGGCCCAATTCCACGTCGAATATCAAACATGCAACGAACGCGGTGGCAAACGGTATTAGATCACGTCCTGTGTAATAGAACCCAACGTATTAGATAATATAATTGAAGTCTTAACGTGTATTGTCAGCATTGTTAACATTGTTCCGTTTTAAACTATATTGGTACATATACATTTGTTATTATAAACAGACAGTATAAAGCGTCCCATTACACGTACCAGTGACGTAGGTACCTAATACATAATAGTATGCATACAATACGCTTTGTGTTTCGGCATATAATATTTTAACAATAAATTAAACATAAATGATAAAAATTTAATATTAAAATTCACAGTCGCATTATGGTAATGGGAAAAGATAAGAATTAAATTCGGAGGACGTAATAATATATCCGCGTGGCCATTTATTTAATGAGCGATGTACATCAAAATTTCACCAAGTCCAAATAGAGAAATATACAAGGAAGAAAGGAATACTGGAGTTTAAAGACCTACTTCAAAATTTGAAGTAGGTCAAATAGATATTAATATATTTATAGGTATAATAGATTATATTTTTTGTCAAATGTTACATTTTAGAAGCATGAAGTAAATTAAATAAAAAAAACGTAAATAGATCAACGCTTTAACTACTCCGTTAGACAATAGTATTAATAAGTATAAGTACATATAGATCTTTAAACATATATGTGACAAAATTTTGATTTTTTTTTTTTTTTAGTATCCGTTGAACGGAGGTGGTAATTCTCGCAATAACTCATAACTCATATATTGTTCTTTGTTTAAAGTTTGAAAATTATGAAGATATAATTAAAATGTTATTCAATTATAAAGTTCGTAAATTTAACAAATAAAAAAACAAAAGTATGGTTTTACTATGATATAATAAAATACAATTAACAATACAGAATTTAGTTATATAATTGATAATGTAATTTTTTTTTTTTAGTATTACAAAATATTACTGGGCTTCACTGAGTTAGAAGTATGCGTAATAAATAATAATACTTAAAAACTTTTTATATAATAACAATTTGTTAAATTATATTTAAAGTTATCCCATATAAAACTTTTTTTATTCCGAAAATGTTTTAAAAATTTCTATTGTTTTGAAATCATTTTCTCTATAAACATTGTAGTAAGTACCTATATTGATTTTTAATAAGATTGATTTGAGTATAATTTGAACTACTAATATATATATATATATATATATATATATATAATATACTCAGATATATAAGAAAATCAAACTTTTAATTAATAATTTATTTATCAACGAAGTTAACATAGGTTACTAAATGTAATTGTTACATACAAATTGAACTAAATATTTAATTCTATACTCATAGTAATTATTTTAGTTTTAGTTTTGGCAATAAACTATTAAGACGGTTGGTAACTAAATATTTTTAAATTATTTACAAACATTAGAATACCTTAACACTTTTTGTTTAGATTCTTATTTATTATTAAAGTTTCAGCTCAAGACTGAATAGTCAAGAAATGGACAAAAAATATTTCCGATTATGTAATATTAAGAATATTTCAAATAATTATACGTCTTATAAGCAATATATTTTTGTAGTTTTGTGGGTTTGATTAGGTCAATTGCATTGTTATGTTATAGATCACATAAAAAATGAAAGGTTACTTACTATTGGTTTTCCATAACAAAATCACCATGTCATATCGAAACATTGAAGTCACTGCACATATAAGTACGGCGGATAAACTAGATTTCGGTATGTAATAGAGAAATGGTGTCAAAAACAACAACGACAGCATGCCCAGTATAGCTATAATATGGTTTTTAAAACGTTAATAGTGTGTAAAACATACGATTTAATGGTTAGTTATTTACTAGTAAATATTGAGCTGAACGTTGTACGGACACCGGTAGTATGGTTAAGAGCAGACCTGGTCATACTTCCCGCAACGGGCATAGATCCCATAAACGAGCTAAAAATATTACAGAAACCTAACGCTATCATCTCTTGTGATGCATCGACGACTTTTCCACCGCCTATGAAAAAAAAAAAAATGATTAAATCATTTTTAAATTGTTATTATGTAATATTGTGCTTTGTCATTGTGATATGGAATTAATTATTTTTTATGTCCAACAGACGATTTTGAACATTATTTATCGTTCATTAAACACACTAAAAGTCAGGTTAACACATTTAAAATCAGTTCTTGAGCAAATATATATTTTATTATAATTAAGCATCACTGTATAATATAGTTTTAGTAAACATACAAAAGGCGTAGTTTGAAATTTAAAACTTTATTAAACTTGTATACATGACATAAAATATGTGTGAAATGGGTCACGTGATGCAGTGTTACAATTAAGTAGAGTAGGTAGCGTGAACGACAAGTGAATGTGGCGATACCCAAAGTAGTAAATACAAACATATTTTTTTTAATAAATGACAACTTAATAAAGAAAATTTAACACTCACTTGTACTATTCTTAGGATTTCCCTGACACAGTATATACAATTTGTCACCGATTTTAAATATTAAAATCGGATTAACTTACTGAATGCTTTAGCGACCGAAACTGTGCTCAAAATTGATACCAACGGAACAACTATTGCACCAGGCCATAACCTGGACAGACCTTCGAAAAATGTGAACTTCTCGTCTTCGTCTTCGTAGTCCGAAAACGGAAACCGAAATTGCGGTATGCCACTAGCGATATTACCTAAATATAAGAGATGGTTCACGGTGTTATAAATATATTTTGTTTATAATTAGAAATGCGTTAAGTACTGTTTATGTAGTGTTATATATACCTGTCAATACTAATGGTGACTGGCCTTGTCTAATTGAAAAATATGCGATTATCGATGATACGATGACCACGAAAACATTGCTTCCGGTGGTCAATAAAAATAGTATCACAGAATATGATTTTGCTTTGATTCCTTTAGCATTGACTTTTATGGTTTTTAAGCTCTAAAAACGAGATACGGTCTTTAATTTGACGTTCGACTTGCACTATATGTATGAAATATGAAATATATACTCACCTTCAATCCTATCAACACGAATATACATATAAGTCCCATAGCGGTATCTGCTATTCGAAAATGTTCAATGTTTTCAACAAACTTTATCCACATTTCCATACAGTTTTTCGCGTCAAAAGAAATTCCAAACAGTCCTTTCAATTGTGACGATGCCATAATGATAGCCGCTGCCGATGTAAATCCGCCCGTCACTGGCATCGATACGAACTCCACGACGAATCCTACATAAGGGAAGAAGAAAAAAAAACAATTTAGACGTTATTTACTTTAGTGAGTGAATCGAAGTGTACGCGTTGATCTAATTAAGTTTCACGTATACTGCACGCTATTTTAAAGTTATCCATACGTTGGAGAATCGAACGTCATTAATATTTCGAGGAGATATGTTAAACGTATATTTATATTACCCTTTTCATTTTTGCATTTTCAGATATCATATATTTATGCTCAAGCACACAATAGTTTATGCAATGCGACAGTGTTTATATTATATTATGGTGATGGACTGTCGTCTGTCAGGCAGACTTTAAAGAATATGTAGGCGAAATCAAAAACGAACATCCATATTAGATTTTTGACTAACGAAAGTGTACTGATTCACCGTTCAAAAATTAAAGTAAAACCAATCAGGTTAGGATCTAGAAAAATATATTTGAAAAGTAATTTAATCCAGATGCGTTAAAAAAAGAAATTTTATGTAAGTGCAGCAGTTATAGATTTATGTCAACTGTTTGGTGTATTTTACCATCGTTTTATCTGTGTGAAATTGTACTTAAAATTGCATGTCAACACTATTGTTATTATAGCACATTTATATCATTCTCATAATTATTTTTATTTGATATTTTTATTCGTCTTCTGTGAATTAATAGTGTATATTATGCATTATGAATTCATTCAGTAATCCAAAAGTCGTGTAATAGAATATTTTATGCGATTGCTCGTACAGAGTCGGTGCGACTATAGAATTGTTTCATTCTGCGCGTGTGTTACTATTTAATTTATATCCTTATAATATTATTATAAACCCGATCAAAGCATTAGGTTGTTTATAAAACCACTAAATGTACGCATCGTACACAATATTGAGACGTAGTATCTAAAAGGTTTCTAAACGAATTGCATTTAAGCATATTCGAAGAGACAACGACAATGGTATCAATTAGACAATATTTACATCGATAAAATGATGTAATTTTTCAATTTTTTTTTTTTTTTTTTTTTTTTTTGTTTTAATGGTTACTAACCATAACGTTAAGTGAAATAGAAATAGAAATTTAGTCGAATTTTATTTTATAAAACAAACTTGCTGTACCTAAGCGCAAAAGTCCACATATTAGCTCGACAATTCCAGACACAAAACAGAGAATTACCGCCGTGGTTGGAAACGCTGGATTGACGTAGTTGAATGTGAGCAATGCGACAACAGATGCAGGACCGATAGTAATTTGCCGTACTGATCCAAATACTATGTACATTACGCTACCGAAGCATGCAGCATACAATCCAAACTAACAAAATAATTCATATTGATCAATACAACGGAATAAAAAAAAACTAAAGTATATTAGGTAGGTATCAATTAAATGCGTCAAATTTATTTAGACATGATTTTGTCAAATGTTAAAGCACATAATTTACAAGCTGTTAAAGACAATTTTAATAATACGTAGAAAAGTTGGAAAAATATTTTTAGTTATATGATGATTTTTTTTCCGTTAAACAATAGATAAAATTATATATTATAGAGTCTATAATAAAGACTATAGTTTATAGGCAAAAGCGTATAGTATGTGGGTGTTTTACGCTGAAAAATTTTATCTTATTAGAATAATGATTAATCTATCTAAATAGATAATAGCATGCTCTTTGTTAATGAATATATATAAAAAAACGAATAGTGATATTTGTTTTTTATTCTTTGTAAATATTTAAACCACTCTGAATTTTATCGAATAAATTGTTCGGGAATTGGTATTTATCGATTATAATTATATTTTTGTTTATACACAAATATACATAAATACTACAACATTGGGCGATTGATAAGAATTTGAGTAATTGGATTAATTAAAAGTAGCTTATAAAATATTAAAATTGTTTTAATTTAATATCATTGATACGTTTTTATGGTCGAAATTTTGATAAAACAACACGCATGATGTATATTGTACGTATTAATTGTGAAAAAAAATTCAATTGAGAATACATCATTTTATAAATAAAAAGGCTCTCTCCTAATTATCGCAAAGAAGGGCTATTATTTATCAATTATTGTTGATTTTTTTAATAAGTTAATAGAAAACAACAATTTAAAATATTTATAATTCGCTTTTAAATTAAAATAAACATTGAAAAAACCAACAAGGAACTTAAATACTACTACTATTGTATTTGAGTTTGATTACAAGTACATTTCTTTTAACAACGAAAACAATTAAACTGGTGAGCTAAAAGGTGGAACGTACGTTTTGTGTGTTTAAATCTGAGAAGCAATGTGAATACGTGCGTTAATAACGATATGGCAATTAAATCGACATTATTGACATCTAAAAGAATTTAATCTAAAATATCTCTCACACGATGTTTATTTCATATAAAAGGGAATTTTGTTTAATATGAGGGTGGGTGTGACTGTGTGAGTATATTATTTTGGGTGGTAAATATTATAAAGAATATTAATAGCGTATCAGAGGGTGGTATATAATTGTATCAGTACAGTAATATTTTGTAAATTTAAGAAAATTATAAACATACATGCAAAAACTGTTTATTTATCATTGTAGTACAGAAGAAGAAAGAAGCTACAGTAAAATTTTCGGAATAATAGCTAAGTCAAATTTTATATTAAATTTATTATGTACCTTTAACTGTAGAGTAATTACGTTTCCTAAATTGTTTAAGCATTTTTTTTTCTATAAAAATGATATAGGTAATCGTTTAAAAATTTAACAATTTGCAAATATACATAATATACCATAATATTTTCTAATACTTGGGAGATATTTCGCATTCTTTGGTTATAGTTATACAATTTTTAAAAATTGTAAACATTTTAATTGATTTGTATAGTTTATCAGTTATTACTTTATTTTTTCAATCAATTAAAAAAATCAAACAATACTTATCTCTCTTGTCTTATCGTATTTTTGTCTAACTTATTTTCTTAAATAAGTATAACCAAATAATGAATATATTTTATGGTAATAATATATTATTTTATGCAGTACGTATCATAAAAGCCATATTATTTATTTATTATCCTCAGTAAATAATGTTTCAGAACTGCAAAACTACTCATTCAAATTCTGATTTGGGTAGGTCAACGGTAGGTCAACATTTATAGAAAAATTATCTGCTGAATAGTTTTAAGTAATAAAAAAAAAAAAAGGTTAATTCTAATTTGAAAAATACAAGTTTGTATCGCCCTCAAATCTCGAGCATTCGAAAATATTATGGTATCTGAGCGTATTTAAAAATTCCGAAAATCTTATTTCAAATAACTGTATCATCGAAAGTAAACAAGAGTGGTGAAGATGGATGACTCTGTGTACGCGTTGCTCATACACGGGTCAGTGCACTTACCAATGGGTCAAGTCCAGCCAGCGACGCGTATGCTATGGACTGAGGCATCAGCGTGAGCGCGACGGTGATACCCGACACAGCGTCGTACAGTAAGTCCGACTTCTTGTACTTCGGCATCCATGTCAGGATCGGCAAATAGCTGACCAGTAAGTCGTACAGACGGTCGCTACAGGATCCCGTGTGCACCATGATGGCGTGTTATTTTCCTCAGTGCGGCGATGTACTGTCCGTTGTGCATCAATCGTTTTCTGGTCGTGTGATGTTACGGACTCAGTTCTCCGAATAACACTGTCGATGAGTGGTTTCCGTATGGCAGTCAACTGTAACAAAAAAACAAAAATCGAAAATACTACAGTGAAACAATTGCTGATAACGAACAGAGTAGACAGTTTGGTTAATACGTCACACATCTGGTAATAAAATAAATCTTTTATATATAAAATATAACTACTAAATAATACCAATAAAAAAAAAATATCTGTGAAAAATGATAGAGGCACGGACTTATTATCGCTTTAAAAATTTAATGATGTATTAAATCATGATTTTATTGAAATTAAATGTCCACTAATGGAGGGCAACCCAATTCCATAGGATTCTATAAATCGTATTTGAGTTTAGATTCCAATATTATTATTATTCCCTTCTTTAACAATAAGTACCTAACTAATTTTTTTAGACATTTCATAATGTAATACACTTTAATAGTAAATGTTTTAAATTTAAAACATAATAATTTTATTTAGCAATTTATCGAAGCAATCGAAATATTGAAATTAATGATACATTTTTTTTATAAAAAGTATTTAACTAAAAATGAAATAAATAATACTTTTTAATTTTTAACATAATTTTCAGTTAAGAACTTTTTTTATAAAAATGTATTTGAAATATTTTCGTAATTAATTTTTCTTCATACACCTATCAAATGTATAGTACGATATGTAAAATATGTTAAATTTATATTTTATTGACTTGATAGATTGCTATAGCCTATAGCCTTTTGTATGTCTGTAATTTTCATTAAACATTATTACAAACATTTTTTTAAATTTAAAACCTTTTACGTAGTCGTCTAACAGTTCTAATGCCATAGTGTTCGTATTATAATATTTAATTTTTGGTGCGATTATATTACATTACACTGTCTTTACTATGGATGAATAGACGTGTGTTAAGCTTATTTAGTTTTTGAAATAAAACAATTGTAATTTTTCTTTGATTAATAATTCGTAAAAAATTTAAGCCATTTATATAATGTACTCACCACACAATATTTTTCTCAATTTATTATTATTATTAAATTAATATTGATATATACGTCGTAATAACTACTGCTATTAATTTATTGTTATACGCGTAATCGATTAACCGTACTCCGCATAATTTATTAAAATACACTGTTTATCTTTTTTAATAATAACTGTGACTAATACAATTAACTCAAATAAAATATAAAGATTGCAACCGTTTGTGCAGAAATTTTGAAACATTATACATAAATAACTAATTTATCATAATATTATACTCCTAATTTGTTTTAATATAATGAACGCTAAAATGTAAAATTTATCGATTTAAAATTTGTATCTCATTATGTAGCTCTAAGTCTTACATTTTTCAATTAAGATCTTGTATAACTTAACAAACTAATAATAATTAATATGTTTTTTCTAATTTTCAATTATTTGACTGATTTGTTGCGAAAAAGGCTTATACTTTATTATGATTCTAAATTTTATAGATTTACTATGTTCCAACATATTAGACATATAATATATACAAAATTAAATATTGATTTAAATATTTCTAATATTTGTATTTAATCTAATATAAACATTTATTTTTGTGTATTAAACTAGAGGACAGGATATGTTAAATTTAAATTTATAAAATGTATAAAAAAAAATGCAAATCTTATAATTTATAAATAATAACAACAATTTGAATTGAAATGTAATGATAAAAAATTACCTGATAAATATTTTAAATTTCTAATAGCTTGGAGGCAATAAGAGGATGTCAGCTGCGCACTATTTGTTCGCTCTCTCTGACCCTCTTGTGACATAGATAAAACGCATTCACGCAAAATTATTTTTATGGTTTTAGAACGATGATTAGAGTTAAATACTTATTAAAAAAATTAAAAATAGTATTGTTAGGATTTCACATGTCATTTTGTCTAAATATTGTTTCAAAAACACTTAATACCCATTTTAATTAACTAAAAAATATTTTTATTTTAAAATCAAATATACAAACGATATATTAAAAGTTTAAAATATTATTGACAAACATTTTTGTTATTGGTCATTTTAAACCATAAACATAAATTTTACACGAACGCGTCTAATAGGTAAATGTTTTGTTTGAGTTAGTGAAAAAAAGAGAGAGAGAGAAAAAAATAATGCATCGACATTCTCTTAACAAAAATATCTAGTCTAATTTAATTAATGTCTAAAAACTAACCTTTTGAATTACATTTGTTCAAAAATTCTCTTAGACAAATAGTTTTAATTTGAAATATGATTTTTATTTTCAAAATTCAATGGATTTATCTCTGTTTGAAATTGTTTAGAAACAAATATTAAATAATAAAATTAAATACATTTTACAGACGTTTAATGACAACCACGTTTTTAATATTAATTATTTTACTGAAAAGGTTCAACTTGTATCAGTTATCATACTTGCACACAATAAATAAAAAACAGTACAAATATTTATTAAATGTTCATAATAATAGTAATAAAAAAATAATAATATTTTTAATGTGAAACGAAACTGCACGTACCGCTGGCACTATATCAACTGAAATGTTAACGATCGTTTTTTCCTAATATAAATTAATAACTAGTTCATAATATTCAATAATGTACCATTCATTAATCGTTGATTAATTAAGTTGTATGAGCGTAAATTATAATATGTTAGAAAAGGTGAAAAGATAAGGTAAGACGATTAAAACATGTTTAACAACGGTTAATCATTTATTACCGATAGGTACCTAAAAAGTAAAAAGACTTGAAAAACACTCAATATGCTGAATTATTGCATTTCATAACTGATGGCAAACTAATCTCGTGTTCCAGACTATTACAGTTGGTATATAGAACAGAGGTATCTTATTTAAAATGTATCATTATCCCTCTTTTCTTGGTACTTAGTTGATCCTTTTCAATGGGTATATAATAAAAAAAAATAGTTATTTAATATAATTATTTTTTATTGCGAAAATTATATAAATTTAAAAACACGACAAGAATAAGACATAAGTATACGTTTGGACAGACTTCGATAGAATATTAATAAGAACAATGTTTTGCATATTTTATTGTACCGTGATATGTCATACAAAATATATTAAGGCTATACTCAATAATTGTTTTTTAACTTGGTGCAGTGAACTTCAAACAAATATTTGATAAGTATAATATAAATTTTAAAGAAACTATTTCATAGCTTTTTTTAGAATTTTAATTCTAAAAACTATATATATTATTTCTACGTAAAAAGTAAAATTTCTATTCAGTACAAAAATATTTTAAAAGCGTTTAATTAAAGCGATTTTTCTTATTTTTTCCTTATAGTTTTGCGTGACGGGAACGTGATATTAATTGAGTGTTAGATGTTTGCGTATGTATATAACTTGTTTTACGGCCTTGTCGGCTATTTTTCATTGCATTCGATCGTTTTAAAATCTATAAAACATGTATACGGGTATATTATTCAAAAAAACAACCAGGGATTCGCGAGTTGGTTTGTGCTTGTATATGACGTTATTATTGTAAACGATTGCCTAACATGATATTTAAAATTATTCAAAAATGTAATAGATAGATCAGATAAATGCAATTTCAAATGTTTACATTATATTTAACTATACGGCTAATAATATTTTATCGCTATAAAATCATAAAATCATAAAATGTGAGTATTTATATAAAATTTTAAATTAGTTAGTATTTAAAATCTAAAAAATTAAAAACGTTAAATTTAGTTTTATTATTATTATTAATTTATTAACACATTTTTCAATTATTGGTTACATAATATGACTTGAATATCAAATTTAACAATAATCCATACGGCAAACAGCCTTGGTTGGGAGGTGAGTACTTTGAAGAGGATCATATAAATGTACATTAATTTTTAAATATACGGATTTTATGGATTTAGTTCCATTACTTATTGGTCACACCTCGTATCTGATATAGATTAAAATTACTTAAGTTCCAATTTATTTTATTGGATATTACATTTTGAGCGTAGTAAGTTTTTATAAATGCTACCTTATAATGTATATTTTAATATTTGTGGATTAAATGGAATTAACAGCTATATTTACCTTTATTCATCACTAATTTACATTCAAAATTTTAACTATTGTTTACTGTACAATTATAGGTAATTGCTTTTAAAATATATTTTTACTAAATAAAAATGTTATAAACGTAAATTTTGTCTAAAATTTATTCGAAGTTCACGGAATTAAAACGAGGAATAATTATTGAGTATTGTCTTAAATTTGTTCCGTATAAAAATAGAAAAATAATTATTTTAAGTTCAGCTACAATATACCTACTTACTACGGAACGTCAAGCAAATTTAAGGTAATATTTAAGCGAAGTATGCATGTCATTAACTCGATTATCAGTAAATTATTATAAGACAAAACAAATATAAATAGGTAGCTTACATAGAACGACAATGGATTATTTAGTGAATCTTGTTCAGCATATTTTATTTAAGCTATTACGCATAAAATAAATTTCTATTGTAAATTGTTTTAAATATTTTGTAATCCTCAGTAAATATAAATGGTATAATATGCAGTATAGATTATTTTAAAGCATAATATCCTTATGTTAAACGCTAATATAAGTATCGCTATAGAAAACTTTAAATATGGTTGAAAAAATTATTAAAATATTTGAGCAGATTATGTGAGTATTTAAGATTTTTAAATTGACAGATGAGCTCATTTATCGGAAACTCTAAATTTGAATTGATTATAGTAGAATAAACTTGCGAATTAAGCTATTAGATTTAATTGCATTTTATTCGATTTAAACGCGTATAATATAGGTGATTAAAAATATATTATATATTTAGTTTATTTCTATACTAGATTAACTTCAAAAATACGTCATAACACTCATAATAGTATTACGATTCAGCTGTTTATTTACGTAATTTTATCAATTAGAGTTTCATATAATTGTAATATAATAGTATGTGAATTAGTTTTACTATATTTTAGTGTTATTAAATTTTTTAATTAAATACATTTGTTTGCGTATTATACAATACAATATAAGTAAATATAAAAGAGTAGCCGAGTAGGTAAATAATTTATTTATTTATGTGGATAATCTTATAGTATCTAAAAACGTACTTTAATGTTTCTATGGGCATTTAATTTAAATGTTTATCTATACAAATGTGGTACAAACAGATACTCAAAAATTCGAGGTATAAAATGGTCGAAAAATTGAAAGGGGCTTTGTACAAAAATATGAAAAAATTGATTTCATATTTACTTGCATTTTATATAAAATTAAAAAAAAAATTAGTACTTGCCCATTTGGCTTATACTAATCTTATAAGAGGTGATGTTTTTGGCATGGTAGTCAACTAAGATGAATTCTCAATCACACAATTTTCAAAAAACCATTGTTATTGAATTATAGTTATTAGACATTTATTGTTATAATTATTTGTATGCAATTCGATCTGCAACTGTTACTTGCTACGCACATAGCTATACTTAGGACCGTATTGTGTTTAACTAATATAGTAATTAATATGGTGTCAATATGTTATATACAGATCAAGTATGCTCAGTGAAACATAATTTTTTAACATGAAATATTTGAATGATGGATAAGAAAAAATTGGTTCAGTTTAAACTTATCAATAGAAGTAACAACTTGGGTCTATATACTATCCATTTGTATAGTATCTATGACTTATGAGTATACTAGGGGATCTAATATCCACTCGTGAAAGATAACACAGTGGTAAAGTTATGGCTTAATCACATACAATTATTTTTTAGAGGAAAATGTTCTTAAGTTAATAATTTTTATTTACTGTCAATTTTTCATCATGTTGACCTTGTCGGCTAAAACACAGCTATTTATTTGACTGTCGGCCAAATGTCCATTTATACATATACTTGTACGTAATACAAAATATTATATTATTATTACATAATATTTTCTAAACGCCTGTCGTTTATTTTATGCATTTAAGTATGATTATTTTTGAAAGTATATTAATTGATGAACTTAGAGTATATTTAAAATTATTGAACAAAATAAATGTATCATCATATTTACTATTTTCTGTAGAAGAAAATCTACTATTATTCTTAGTGTTAATGATATTGACAGACAAAATAATTGACGCTCTGCTGAATATGTATTTATTTTATTATATCGCAAATGATCAGCTTTGACGACTAAGCCATTATTTATATACGTATTAACATGTTCTTAAAATATTAGTGCAGGTACTAACAAGTTGTACTTGAATAAAAGAAATAAAATAATTAAAACGAACTTAAGATTAAAATATATTATATACATAATGTTTACATAGGATTAATTTTTTTTATTAATATCATAACAGTTATAATAAATAATAATTGTGATGTAATAATACACGTGTACTTTAATGATACTAATACTATATTAGTGGATATCTATCTATAATTTCTGAGTATTTTTTGAATTTTGGGTTTTTTTTTTTGTTCTACAGTTTGGACTGAAACTTGACACGATAAGATGGATTTTACTGTAATAATATTATTAATCATAAAACCAGAAATATTTATAATAAGAAAATTTTATTTTATTATTGTATAAATGTATTTAGTTTTAAATGTTACAATTATACAAATTATACAATTTTATGGTCACGAGTTATAACAATTTTTAATCAGGTACAATGTGGACCATTCAAGGACTGTTGTTAATAATATTTAAGTAAGAATAGATATCTATACTTTGGATAAGCAGTAGTTATAAATTTATCAATTTTCATTATTATTTTTAAATCTTTATCGCTGAGATGAGTCTTTGTTAAATGTATTAATGACCTTATATAATATTGTTGTTATTATTATAATTTTTATTTATATATTTTTTTTTTTTTTTGTATTCTAAATCCTACATTAATATTCAGTGTTATTTTATTATATTTCAAGGATTGAGGTTCAAAAAATATATAGTTATTAAAAAAACAAATACATTCATTGCTCCGCTCAGAATCTAATAATTGATCTGTAAAAATCAAAAAAGTTCGTTTCAGCAAAATAGCTATTGTAATATAGGTTAGGTGGCTTTTATGATATATTTATATATAAGTACTTTAACTTTTATTGATTTTAATTTAGATCTTAATGTTCATTATTTATTTTTATTATGGTGGAGAGTTTTTATCTGAAGATAATGTATCTTGAAGATTTCTCGAAATGTGGAAAAATATCAAGCCACTTTTTTTTAAACTTTACTTAAATTCAAATTTTTAACTCGCTTTGATTGCCTGTCTGATACCACTTATACATAGATATGTCTTTACAGTTTTCTTCTGCGTTTTTAAAATATGAATACATACTTTATTGATTAAATGCAAACAAGTTAAAGAAATCCATACAGAATCTACTGTGAGATTTGTTTCTCTAATGAGATGATCATTATACTACTTATAAAAAAATAGTTAATTGGTTTAATATTTTGTTGCAAGACATTCATTGCCCATTAACAATATGGAATAATCACCTTAGCACCATTTGTAAGTGCATAATGCATTTTTGTACATTTATCTGTATAATATGCTATTTATTAATTTGATTATAAATAGTTTGCACTTATTCGTAAAAATATTTCGACGTTGGTAAATAAAATCGCATTTATATGATTAAAAAATTCATCTCATTTTAAATATTTTAAAGATTATAGCTATACCTACACCATAACCTAACCTAACCTGCAATCAGTAGTGATACGACTACTTTGTTAATCTTGAATGACTTTGAACAGTTAGTAATTGTATTCACAGAAATAATACGTACATTTCCCTTGCGGCACGTGTTTTTGTGATGTTTTATTAAATGATTGGATATATGAGTTAAATGTGTTCATTGCAATAATAATACGGTTGTATTTTATACATATTTTTGTAAAAATTCAATGGGTTTATTTTATGTATGCACTATGAATATAAACAATAAACATAGCCAATTAATTTAATCTCATTATTTTTTTCTGCTATAAAATTATTCTTATGTTTGATTGCTATATTATTTTTTTTATTTGTACAATTGATTAATGTTTATTTAATGTTTATTATTATTTAATTGTAACGTTCTTTGACAGTTAATATTAACATCCAAATGACTAGATATATCTATTGTCCTTGGTTCTATACCGGTGTGGCGTGATGTGCTGTGTATGTATAGTATGAGGACATGTCAACGTAAAGATTGTTTTGACCTTTTTTTTCTGTTTTAAAATATTTTTTTTTTTTTTTTTGAATATGATATAATCGCAATCTATACATAATTTAAAACGTGTCTATAGGGTTACAATACTAGTAAATAAAGATATACTTAAGATAAAATAATTTTCAAAAACTGTTAGTACAACAATGCTTAACATATTAATTTATGTATTATATAAAATTGTTTATTTAATTATTCAAATTATAATATATATTTTAAGTAGTTAACATAATATTATTTATTTTAGCCACTTTCTACTAACTTTCCAGTGGACGAATTTTATTTGAGTATTTATTTCTAGTAAATAAGTACGATTATAACAATTTAAAATAAGATTTTTTTTGTTGTTGTTTTTTTTGATTTTTTTAATTATTATTTAATGAGTTAGGTTAAAGATTTAAAACATACATTTTAAGATTTTGTACCTATAAAAAAAGAATATAAATACCTTTATTATAAATTAATAAAAATAACTAGGTAAGTAAAAATTAAAAATAACTTCTTACAATCTTAATAAACAATACAAATATTAAAGTTTTCAAACGCAAAGTAAAATGTTCAAAAAAAAAAAAAAAAATTAAAATATATTTAAAAATAAATATTTAATATTAAATTTATTTACTCACGACGAGTGTTTGGGTCCTACTCAGAATAATTGCAGCTGGTAGTACAATAGTTGTTATATATTGTTGTCCTCGTTATGCTACTATATTTTATTTTAGTTTTATTTTTTAGATAATAGATTTATTTTACAATGGCTTCTATCTCAATAAAAAATGTTTAACAATGGAATATGAAATTTAAAACAAAGTTATTGTAATAGAAAATTTTGAAAATTCATTCTAGACTCGAGATTAAAAAAGCAAAATGTTATATTTTCTTCCGAATTATTTTATTATAACTTATAAGTAATTGTTTAAATTATGCTTAATCATTTTTTTCTTTAGGTTAAGTAACCAATGTGATCAATATTTATGATAGATAGATAAGGTTAGATATTTTATATTAATTTAAATTTAAAGTATTTGCTCTGTATTATATTTATATAACCGTTATTAAGAAATTTCTGTTTTAGCTTCATTACACCATATTCTCCCTTTTTGATTTTAGCCTATACTTTTCTCTGAAATTGTAATTATTAAATTGTACAGATAAAAAAAAATTGCTCGTGTAAGGTTCTTAGCATCTGGTAGCAAATATCGCGTTTATAAATGCATTATATACATACGTACATTTTTTTTTAAGAAAAAGAAATTAATAAGCTTATAATAATAAAAATAACATTTTTTTTTTTTTTGTACATAATAATGTTTTAAAATAAAACGCACAAGTTAAATGTGTGTTTTAAAGCACATAATTATTTTTAATTACATTCTTCTAGGTTGGTATATAATACGTATAATTGAATTATAAATTTAAATGTAAAATCTTAATGAAATAAAAACAACGATATTATTATTGAATTATACAAATACATTGTATTGTATTAAAATATCAAGTTTGCACTATCTATGTGATATTTGGAATTGTCATCATAGTGATATTTTTTTTAAATTAATACAATTTCGTTTTATTTCAATAATAAATAGTAGGTAATCTTTGTTTTAGTTTATTCTGGGTTAAACAATTAATTTGATAACCCATTGAGTTAGTTTTAAAAAGTCAATACAAGATTAAAAAATAAAACTTTCAAATCGTGGATTGTGCAATTAATATAATACGCGCAAAGGAAAATTTCTATTTTAATTATATGAATGAATACATTTAATATCTTATTATTTACACAAAATAAAACACTAGCGATCATAGAAGACGTAAAATTACTAATATTGGTAGACACCTTTGTATTTACGGGTTAATATTTTATAAGATGTTAAGTGTTGATATTTTCCTTAAAATATCTCAACACACTCCTTAGTGAATTTAGTTTAGAGTTGGACATTTTTTTCTTCCGAATTTTATGATGATTATTGTTGATAAACAACTTTTGCGCCACAGTAGGAGATAAGAGGGCAAATTGGATACCTTAATGTGTGAATTATCATAAAATTCTTATTATTAACTCTAAACAGTCGAATTTATACAAATTTATCATAAATATAATGTAGTTTCATTAGAAAACATTTATTATTTTTGAAGTAGATTAATAATTAATAATTATAATTTTGTTTCTTAAAATTGGTAAAAATTTCAATATTTCAAAATGTTAAAGCTTATTTACTTATGGTTTATGTTGGTTTATAACATACTAACTCGGACAATCAAGCAAACCTATTTAATAATAATTGATATTCTACCGAACTTCATAGAAATTTGAGATTATTTCGTCGCAATTACTATAGCCACTTTTGATGCACTGTGCATTTTAAAATAATAGAAATCTTCGCCACGGGCAAATAGAACACAGCACACATTTTAAAAAACGAAGCATATAATAAATGAAATATATAGTTGCCTATGACATATATTGTACATCAGCTGTTGCTTTATTAGTTATCTACATACGATTAAATCAATTATTTGGAAAACACTGATAATTTTATGTTTATATAATACCTTATTACGTACATACGAATCCATTATGCTCGTTTATCGTTTGCATTTATTATTTATCATCATTACGATTATCAATTTCTTTGTAGATTTTTATTAATATATTTTTGTTTAATATGATATTATTATGTAATATCTCCATCGTTTTCCATTTTGTCAAATTTTTTCATCAATTTTCAAAAATAAATATATTTGAGTTTGATTTACTGAAGCTCAAATCAAAAGTATATTACATCAAACTTTTTTCCTCATTTCAGTCAAAACAACATATTATAAAGAATATGTCTTTTGCGTTAGAATAAAAAATATACCTATTATAAATTGGAAGTGTTTCAAATTTTTTACTTACAAACATAAATGTTATCGTAGATAAATCAAAAATAAACTAAAAAAGTCAACAACTTCCAATTGGTATTTCTTATTAGCACAAAAAGAGCAAAAATATTTTGCAATTAATTAATTTCTAGTTTATGTTAACTGTTAAAAATTTTAAGATAGTATCTTATAATCGTAAAATTAATTTTTGAATAACAATAAATATTCAAAATCGATTTTATCATAAACTAGATTTGCATAAATATTCCAGTTTTTTTCTGATTATTTTAAAAAGTAATGATTTTTTTTTTATTATTATCTCCGATTGAACCTACTAGATCCAACTAGTATTTGATGATTTTAAGGGTGATATTGGATACAAAAACACGCACATCATTGTAATATTACTTTGTACAGAAACTAAAATATATTAATCAATTAATTGATTTTTATTTTCAGGAGAGACACTTTGTTACTCGTGAGAAAATAAAATCTATTCTAAAAACAACCAACTTGAAATTGTAAGCAAATTGAAAATATTTTGTTTCCACCGTCTATATAGTTACTAAATCAAATTTAAAACGTCAGATTTAAAAAAAAAAAAAATCGAGAATAAAATTTATTAGTTTTTCATATTAATTTATTATTGTATTTTTTATTTTTTCTAGCATAACCAGTAAGAACATGTTACGCTTATCATGATTTCAAAAGAAAATGTTGCATATTAAAAAGAATAACATTTAATGTTGACGGTAGGAACAAACATAGTAAAAAAATCTCGTTTACCTACAGTTAGTAGTATTACTTATTTATGTACATACTAGCAATGAGTATAATACATAAATATAGATAAAAGTTAATATTTACTGGTGGCAAGCACTTATCAGTGCTCATTTGTTTAGAGGTGTCAATTATTTCAGTAATATTAAATTGAACAAATTAAATTTTTTGTATGCCAGTGTCGTATTTCAATTTATTCATAAATTACATAAGCGTAAGGAAGTCATAGTGTAATTAGTCTTCAAATAATTGAAAATTCTTTAAAATTTATCTTCAATAACTCTTTTTGATAGGAAAACGAATCTAATTGATACTTTTTTAGTGATATTTTCAATGATGAAGTACACTCAAATTTAATTGTACAGAAGTTGAATTACTTGTTGTCTATAGGTGCTTGGCTACTATAATTTTTAAATTATGAGAGCAATTATTAAATAAATATCGTAATTTAATATTTATATCTTTAAAGAGGAGCAAAAATGAATAAATTTATTAGTTTTTCATATTAATTTATTATTGTATTTTTTATTTTTTCTAGCATAACCAGTAAGAACATGTTACGCTTATCATGATTTCAAAAGAAAATGTTGCATATTAAAAAGAGCTCATTTTTTATTTTTTCTTTCATTATATTCAAAATATAATGTGTAAAGAAAAATTTCAAAGTAAAATTCTCCAGTTTACGGTATGCAATTTTTTTATTTGAAAATTATCAATATAACAAATTATTTTAATAACTTGAAACTTTCACCAATTATTTAAAATAGTGATATACAAATAACCAATTATACACTTAAGTTTTGAAAACAACTTTTGCATTTATAGCAGTTCAATAAACTTTTTTAAATAACACAAAATATTAAAATGTATTTTTAGTCTAATTACATTTTATAACATACTCTTAGATAATGTATTTTATTTAAAAGTGAACCCTACAAATTTTTATGTTTAAATGATTTAGTAATAATCAGTTAATATTCAAAAAGATATTGTTAAAACATATTTTGATAACTTGTATAATTTTAGGTCTGTAAAGGTCATAGGGTGTTGTTTATTTACGGGTTTAAGCTATATATTTACAAGATAGCGCTTGAGTTTCGATCCATATCTCATTATATAATATAAATCATTGTATACAATTATGATTTTTGAATTCATATTTGATATTTGTTTATTTTTAATATTCATTTTTTAGATTTAAACAATCTCAGTTGTAATTAAAAGACTCACGTAAAAACATAGACAATTTACTTTTGATTGTTTTTCAATTAAATATAATCGAACACGCTGGTAGTAAGGTGATTTAATCTCTGTACCTATTTAGTAATTTTTATTTCATGAAAAATAGTTGCTGTTGTATGAATAAACTTATTAAAGACTAAGTGTGCTTTTATATTATAGTTGATCTATTTACAAGTTCACACAATTATAATACTTTTTGTATGTAATTTTTATAATTTATTTATGAATTATTAAGTATTCAACGAACATAATAGTTATTATTAGTGTTATTCAAAGAAATAAAAACATGTTACTACGCTCCGAAAATCAACAATTAATTTTTTTAAACCATAATTGGTATTAAATGTCTAATTATTGCTCAAAAATTGACTAAATTTTAAATAAATGTGTTTTACGTATAATAATATCAGGAAGAATTAATGTTGAGACATTGCATTTTATTTTCAGTTGTTTAAAAACTTTATTTAGTATATAAGTATATAACACGCAAGGACCAATGAGAAGGACAGAGTTTTTTTTTTGGATATTCTTCGAGGTTTAAAAACTTAAATGAACAAAATAAAACTTACCGTATCAAACAATATACGGACGTCGTAGCTTTTTTGGTACAATTAAACGTGCCGAAGACGTTTATTTACCAACACCGGTCTCGTCAACGCATCGCACGCGACGAGGAATGATTTTCGTGACGTCGAAAAAAGGAAAACCGTGGAATTGCGGAAAAATCCTACTCGCGACGGAATGTAAATTTTTTTGGAATTTAATTTGACCGATGTATTTCGCCGTGTTTGCACGTCAATACATCGCAATATTATATAAGCTAGTAGTACTGAAACCGGCGTGATAAACGAAGACGAGCAATACCGGTGCGAGCGAGGGCTTACAATTGTCTTTACAACAATATAACATATAATACTACAAAGCGCGCGGCGTGTTGCGTTGCGCGCGTTTACACAGATATTGTATACGTCTAAGAACGATGACGACGATTATATACTAAAATGCACTACAATATAAGCGTATTAAACATTTATACACCGCGATCAGAGTGTGCGAAGATCTCGAATCGCGTAACGTACGGTATGTGTTCAATATTACTATTATTATTATTATGAAAAACCGGTGGTATCGGATCTACAGCGCGTTCACAGGTCGCCCGCCGACAATAATTCGATAGTAATAATAAATTGTTACTATAAAATATATGTATAGGTCGGTAGGTAGTGTCGTGGTACCTAGTACATTATATTTTGTACTCGGTCGAGGCGGGAGTGGGATAATCTCTCGGCCGCGATATATAAATACGATAATACAAAAAAATATATACAACGATACGCATATACAAGGTGATTTCATTAAAGATAATAATACGTATGTTGAACACTAATTTTCCGCGAAAATTATTGAAGTTTTTGAAAATCACGTGATATGGCATGTGCTAACGTTTTCGAAAAAAAGAAATAGTTACATTTTTTATCGTTTTTTTTTTTTAAATTTTTTATTTTTAAACATGACAGCATACAATTTTAATTTCGAGTGATTTTTTTTGAGAATTTCGATATACGTATGGCATAAAAATCGATTTTCGAAACCAGTAGTTATAATTACTACAACTAGTCATAAATATATTTTAACGTATAGATAAGCGCGGAGTATGGACTAATATATTATTTTGTCTGGCGCACCCTCTCTCCTGGCCGGTGCCGTACCGCACCGCACCGCACCGCTCGTTTAAACTGAAATATCTATAAGTAATGATAATTTACTATTCGGTCGAAATGAAAAATGAAAAATGTACGCTGTCATTTGAAAAAAAAAAAACACACACACAAAAAATGATACCGATAAACGTAAGGCAGTAAAACTACGCAGTAAAAACTATATAAAACTACTTTTTCAAAACCATAATTATTGATATGCAATGGCTTAAATTATGTACATTGTACATGTATAGAAAATAATCTAAAGACTTCAATACTTTTCGAGATAATGAATGTTTACATTTAAAATTATCACCCTGTATAATATACATATGTATGTGTGTGCCGTGTGCGTATACCATACGGGTATTACAATAATAATAAAAATATAAAACTGCGAGCGGACCTTGAGACTACGTGAACAACGGAGATCACCGGTTTTTTTTTACCGTTTTCGTGCGAAATTCTCGACAGACCAGCAAGTCGCACGGGGCTCTCTCGTCGAAAATATTATTTTTTTAACCCGTGCGAGTCAGTCACATCTTGTTTCGGACAGTAACACTGGTGCGTCGTAAAAATAAAAGAAAAAAATACGACAACACACCGTTTTTGTACGATTGATTCCGCGTGTTTGACGTAAAAAAAATAATTGTCGTACGATTCGGCCACGTGACCGTATTATAAAAATATTATATTGCGATGAATCGCAATGAACGCGTAATAAACACGACGCGAATATTGTGACGAGTTGCGTTTTTTTTTTCACCGCCAAATATCATCGTAGCTTGCAGGCGGCGACTCTCGTGTAGGGTATTTTAACCGCGGAAAATACAACGGCGATGGTCTGCCGCTCGCACGCGATCCGACGAGAAACATTAACATTTAAAACGTAGCCGCGTAGGAATGGCGGTAACGTTTACAGTACAAACGACGAAAGTTTACAGACAACTCCGTGTAATTTACTAATAATCCGGTCATTTAAATAACGGAGAGCCGACATGTACGAGGTTTTTTGCACACACTTCCGCTGTACTAACGTTAATATTATTTTCTTTGCCGTGTTAATATTATTACCGGATAAGCTAAGTCCTATTTTTAAAGGTATCCTGTTAGCGTTATTATTACGTGAATACAACATTAATGTTTCCATACCTAATTTTTAATACACTAAGTTTATTGTAATTTTTCAAATTTTTGTTTACATATTTTGTTATATCTGATTTAATCTGAACTCAACTCACCCGCATTCAAGCGTTTGCTTATAGGATAGGTTACAATTTTTGTATATCGTGTTAAATTTTTGTTATTGCGATAAACTATTATTGATTTTATTATCATAAATGGTTTGAAAAAGTCTAGTCCTCCGATTGCTGCAGATCGGTCCTTCTGCGTTTGTACTATTAATAATTCGTTAATTCGTTCGCTATTCTAAATACGTGTAATTTATATTGAGAAACATGTAAATCATACAATTGAACTTGTTTGGCTATTGTAATGACTATGCCTATGCACAGCCAGCTGCAAGGTTGTCACCTGACACCTATCACTTTTTCAGTTTTTACGCGCATTTTGCAAGCACCTCATCTGGCGTGTATTCACATACAACAAGACGCGGTTGTAACTAATACATGCGCGTATGTTTAACATTTCATACACGCAATCGTGTTAAAATTTAAAAGCGTCAACGATTAAAATGATTTACCATTGATATGATCTATGTAAAATATAGTAAGCTTATTAATTTACCTAAAAAAAATAAATAAATACTACCTATATATTATTATGACTATTAATTTAACGACGACAAGTGATGTGTATGCGGAAATCGAATTGACGCCAATTATATTATGAAGGTAAATAGAATACAATAATTATGCTCAATGTTAAATTATTCCGCAAAACGAAACTCATAAAATCAATACAGTTTACATGCATCATTATCGAGCTGCGTGTAACCTGTAACCTTATAGTCTATGCCCTATGGTGCCTAATGCTTATCCTATCCACATTCCACGGGCACAAAATACAGTAAGACGACCACTCCAGATTGAGGAGAAATTTAAAATTAAAATTTTTTTTTTTTGTTTGTTTATATGTTTTAATGTTAATCTAATGTAATTAATGGAGTAAATTGGATTAAATTGTTTTATAATTCACGGAAAACTAACACGTGATTTTATAGAATGGCTAAGTTCACAGATTCGGTCAATGTGTTTTTATTGATATTAAATTACGCGAATTAACTTAAAATTTATATCATACACATTTTATTTCAAAAAATAAATTTAGTTTTCACGTATAATTATAATTTGTGACACGTAATCAATTTTTGTGTGCTGCATTACCTATTTAAAAAGAAATTAAGTAAATAATATATCATGTGCATGTCTCTAAACAATATTATGTATGTCGACTTTCAAGGTCACGTGCGATTTTATTTAGAAAACAATTTATTTTTTACTGTTACAAATCTATGAACTATGCACTTTAAATCTAATGAGTTCGAGTTAAAACATTTATTTTTAATTCATAAACTTATCTTAAATGATTTAACCTTTTACTACAAGAATTCATGTTAATACAATATTTTTCTATATAAAAACTTGGCAAATGTAAAATATCTTGTCAGAAAAATATTATTTGTTTTCTAAATGGGTTTCACACACAAAGAACTATTTTAATTGCAAATTTATTGGAATATGGCAAAAATAATAAATTATAATTATAATATCCATAACACATACGTGTTTCATCAAAAACCTACAGTAATAAAAAAAACCTACAGTACCACCCCCACAGCTAATGGCCCTAGTTGCCGAAGCTTAAAAAAAAAATAAAAAAATATTCATAAATATTATGCAAGTGTCAAAGTTTTATTATTTTTTATCGTGATCATTTTATGTATGGTTCGGTAGAGTTATAAACGTCTTGCGTACAATTTTTAATTTAACTTAATTTAAGTGAACGGTTCTATATGATTTGGTTTAAGTATTTATTGTGCGATTAATATAGATAAAAATATACAGACTGCATCTTATAAATTATATGTGTATGATAATTTATAATCAATTTATTACTCCGATTTCAGCACTGTGGAGGTAACTATATATTATAATTGAAGTAAATTTTGAGAAAATATGAAAAATAACACTGTAATATATGGTATGTATTCTGTAAAATACTAAAAACTTAACTTTCAAAAATTCACTATTTTTGAAAAAAAATTCATATGAGGGAGAGCTTAACAATGTAAGACCAAATATATATTACACTGAGGTACCTATAATAAAAATTGATTCACTAAACATATTCACTTCCTTTTTTTTTTTACAATAATGCG
This sequence comes from Melanaphis sacchari, assembly GCF_002803265.2. Classification (NCBI taxonomy): domain Eukaryota; kingdom Metazoa; phylum Arthropoda; class Insecta; order Hemiptera; family Aphididae; genus Melanaphis; species Melanaphis sacchari. The sequence continues at coordinate 1,730,864 of NW_020271547.1, read as the reverse complement.
ATTATTAAAAATGTAAGTTTCGGAACTTTTAAAATATACTTAAAGATTATATATTAAAATTCTTACAAATTTTCGTACTACTTATAAAGAATGTTTTATGGAGATATAAACTTTTGTTTTACAAAAAAAACCTCTTTGCTATTGTAAATTATTCAGCAGATATTTTTTCTTAAAATTTTAAAGTATAAAAATTAAAATTCATACTAGTTTTTATAATAAAAAATACTAAATCAAATATCACATATTTTTATATTTTCGTAAAACTATTTGTATAGACTATTGTCTTTAGTCTTTTGTACAAATTTTTAATTTGATACATCAAAATTTTCAGAAAAATAGTCTACTAAAAAATTTACAGTAAAAAAAAAGGAGTTTTCATTTAAAAACCAGAAGTTAGTATTGACCTAGTATACATATTCTTTAAGTAATATAAAAAAAAAAAACAAAAAAATTGTTACTAAATGAAAAATAGGGGTGAGTATTTTTAGTGAACTACTCTGTATAGACTTCTATTAAGATAAATTGGTATTATATTTAGCGTTTATCTTATATTAGTTATAACTGTTACTATTTAAAACTTATACTTAACTAACAAGTTCAGGTATCGTTTAAATCACCATGCACTTGATATATTAAAAAAGCTTCTAGGCTTATTATAAATTGATTTTTATTATATAGCAATTGTATATGTGTAAATACTAGTACGTGTGCGTATTATTGGTCAATCTTATTAATCGTTGAATTTAACCCTTAGTGATGAAATAAATGATAATAAAACCATAGTGATTTTGGGATTAAAATATAAATATTCAAAACAATAATATGCATCTGCAATGACGACTGACGAGAATAGTGATTAAAAGATTAAAAAACTAACTAAAAATGTAATAGATCTTATCGTAAATAGGTATATCTATGTCGTCTATGAGGTCAAAATAATGTATATTAGTATAATATTTCGATTCATCATTTAATAATAAGAACTAATAGCATAAGATTGTTCCGGTTTTAAGGTTTTCAGTTATCTTCGCTCGAAATGAGAGTGATTGTAAATTCCACCAATATGATTTTTTTATCTCTAAAAAAATTCAACTATCACTAACTTTTTGATCTGTAAAATAAACGCAAATTTTACTGAAATTATTTTTGATTAATTTTATTTTTAAATTTCAATTCAAAAATAAATTTGGTTACAGTAAGATACATTTTTCTTTCTAATTTAAGGCTAAAATTAATAATTATACTATTCGTTTTATGTTTATTGCTTAAAGTTTCAATTTTATTTTATTATTGTATGTATTATGATAGTAATAAATTAAATTTGTTAAGTTGATGTTCTGTCCTGTTTAAGACTATAAAACGTAAAGCTTAATAATATATTTTCTCATGTATACCTAATTATAGTTGAAAAATTTAGACAGTAATTATTTTAATTATATATAAAAATTTTGGATTTTATTTTTTTTTAGTTATTTGATTTAAATTATTTTCGTGCTAGTGGAGTTGAATTTATTTTTACAGGTCAAAGAAATTAAAACCAGTTGAATTTACATGTAATAAATCCGACCATAAAATCGATTATTTGAAATTTGTAGAAATATGAATGCATCCCAAAATAAATTGATGATTTCAAAATAATATTACCTATGTAATTTAAAACCTAGTTTAAATTTCGAACTCTCAATATATAAAAATCTGAACATAAGTTTGATATTTTATTTGGTTATAAATAAAATAAATTTAAACTCTTTTTTGTCCGAAAATATATACAAGTAGGTAAAACCAACTGTATGCACTAGGATTATTTTAAGTATAGATTAGATATTATAATGTATGAAAGTATAAAAGTTACTCGTTAGCTAAATGAAGTTTCTATCAATTTAAATTGCATCATTATTTTGAGATTAGATAAAAGTTCAAAAATATAATAATTGTATACTACTTACTACATACATGCATTAAATCAATGTCTCTATAATAGCGATACCGCTAAAAAAAAAAAAAAAAAAATTAAAATAAAAAGTATTAAAAGTAAAAATTATTAATACCTCAATAAACTTAAATCGAATTGGTGTTATAATTAGTGTATACGTCAATAAAAATAAGTGTACAAGAGTTCGTAAGCCATTTTATACAAACCTATGTCCGATAAATATTATCATTTGCAGATAAAACTTTCCGTAGATTGTAATAAACAAAGAGTATTAGGTAATGTAATAAAATAAGTTTGTTTACGTTTTTTGTCTATATTTGCACAAATAATTGTCACGTCTTGATAGCATATTATTATAATTACAAGCGATGAGTATACATCTAGACGTAACATAATATAATAATTACAAATTAATTAGCGATTACACATCGTACGTAACGTTTTAACAATAAAGGTACATAAATACATGTGTGCGAACTGTAACAATAAAATATATATCAATTAAAATTAATTATAATAATTTGCTATTTAAAAGCGAACATGAGTCGCACTAATAATTTGATGAATCATGAATAAAAATCTTCTTCGACTGAATTAGTTTGAGCCGTGATTAATAATATAGGTAGCATGCAGAGTCTCGTCTGGTAATTACTTTACAGGATGGTTGAGTGCGATTCAAATATTATTGCCATTCCTCTTTTATTTTTCGATAATGAACTTATTCAAGATAAAATTGTTAGAATTTTTAATTACATTTCTATACTATAACTTAAAATACATTTAAATTATCTATTAAATAATTTACAGTAGAAAAGTGCGATGGTTCTCATTTGAAAAATATAAGCTCGTATTATAACTGGGATTAAGTTAGACTGATATTCCTTAAATTACATAAATATATCAAACATTTGAAATTTTGAAATTATGGTCTTTTAGTATATTTATGAATCCCGAGAATTAGATTTTGAATAAATTTATTATCAGGACATTAGAGGGACCTATCATGCTGGGTGAATCACTCTGTATATATCTGAATGTCATGTGGGTGATTACTGACTAACTTTACGATCAAATTAAACATTAAGTAGAAAATTGAATTTATTATTATGTAAAATATGTCTAATTGGAACATGGACCGATTAATATCGTTAAATATTTACTCTATAAAATAAACATTAGTTGTATTGACGGTGAATTGTTGCTACAATGAAAGTATATTTGACAGTGGATGGACGCCATAATTAATTTTTAAAAAATAATTAATAATTTTTTTAAACGATCATGTAGTTGGAGAAATAATAAAATTGGGTTGAAAATTGAGGAAAAGAATAAATTTTATTTAAAAATATAAACATATAAACTATAAACCTTTCTACGTGCAAAAAATATTTTTTGTGCAACATTTTCTGATTTATCTGAATACAGAAATGTATCAAAATATTTTATGGTTTCGAGCGAACTATAGATAATTGATGATGATACTAACTAATTTAATTCAAAATGTTCGAATTGACTTTATTAAGATGATAAGTCTTAGATAAGTACATCCAAACAACACGTGAACAAAATATAAATTAAACACAAGCTTTTTATTTTTTTTTTATTGTGAAAAATTTACAATTGGTAGGTACATTGCACATGTGCAAGGTTAAGTTATTGCAATAGTTAAATTAGATTATAAGATAAATTTATTTAAATATCAACACAAAGAGAGAAAATGTATTTGTTGATAGAACCAAATATTCAGATATTTTTCTTAAAAATTATTTCATAAATTTACTGTAGCAAGTTTTAACACTATTGACATTTCAGACGGTGCGTTAGATTTCCAGGAAATAAATTAGATAAAAGTGTAGAGATTATAGAGTTTGATCGTATAACTAATTTTTAGTGAAATCTATAGTAGTGTTTGGTTACTAATTGTTGTTGAGTGCGTCGTTGGATAAATACCCGTAGAAGAATCAGAATCGATAAGACGGAGGACTATTAATTGGAATGCTTATAATGCCATACATCGATTCAGACAATGCACAAACTTATAATATTTTTTCAAACATTTAGATTTTACTATTGGTAATTCATTATATGAAAAAACCGTATTTTAAACTATTTAATATATTTAAATATTTTATGTTTCTATATGATAGAACCCAAACCCAACTTAGGCAGACTAGGGGGGTAGCTTGTAACTTCAGAATCCGACATAATTAGGAGCTACCATATAATAATTGGTTTAGTAAATTATTTTCATTAAAATAGTTAATTAAAGTACAAAATATTTTTGCCACTTACATCAAAATTTTAAATTTTACTGTTATCTAACGTCAATTGTTGAATTTTATAATTAATAACAGCCAACGATTATATAATCGACGTCCGCCTAATCAGTAAATAATAATCTATAAAATTATTAATTTAGATTGAATTGGAAAATCATACATAATTGTATTCATTAAACACCAATAATCATCGAACACGTACATATATACTGGTTCTGCGTGTCATGCCGTCATGCGAAATGTGTGTATAAGATGATTAGTCAGTTCGGTATATGTATGCAACGCGATGCGCGAGTGCTCTCTTAATATTACAACAAAATTAAGCTTATTTTTTTGTATTTAAATAATTATGTCTAAAAAAAAAAAAAAGCCAAGTGGTGTAGAAAGTAGAAAAACACAAATTAAAAAAAGAGGGCAAAAGTGAAATAAGAAAGTTGCAAAAATTAAACCTATAAAAATTATATTTGACGAAATAGTAAGTAATTATAGTACTTTAAATATTAGTACTCCTGGTATTGAAAATGGTTATGTTACTGTTAGTAATATATCTAATACATTAGTAATTTTAAATGCTGATCACCCTGATAACTATATCAAATTTACTCCTACATTTGAAAATTGTAACATCACTACTACTAATATCACATCAGACAATATTCATATATTTGAAACTGATATTGAATTATATAAAGATCCAGAAATGTGGATTATTCATTTAAACGATGTTTTTAAAGAAATTTGTTACTTAAAAAGATCATGAAAACAAAATAAAAACATCCAAAAATTTCAACTTTCTGAAAAAAAATAATATAAAATTATAATTAGGTACTCATTAAATATGTCATTGCAGTTAAAATTAAACTTGCCTAATGATAAAGTACAATCACGTAGGTCGTAGATGGCTTATATTCTCTGAACACACCGGAAACGTATATTGTTTTATTTGCAAGCTTTTTAACTCGAATAATATTGTCTTTCAAGTTTTATTAATCTAGGCTTTAACAATTAGAATAAGTTTAATAAAAAAGTGAAAGAACATGAAAACAGTATCAATAGTCTTCAATCAATAATCAATACTAACTTGGTTAGATAAAGTCAACACTCAAGTTATATAAAAAAGAACTATGTCTGAACAAATAAATAATGGAAAAAACTATTAGATTGAAGTTTTACGTTGTGTAACATTGTAAAACTTTTGATTATCCAAGGGTTGGCATTTAAGAGTAATAATTCAAATTTGGGTCTTCACGTAATGGATATCTTTTTGGATTACTTGGATTAATTTATGAATTTGGTCTTTGCTTAAAACAACACATAAATAAGCACGTTAATAAAAAAACTGGTAATGTATCTTAGCTTTTGAAGTGAATATGTAATGAATAATGAGCTTATCGATCTAATGGGAAATTAAATTTTAATGAAAATAATTAACTAGTTAAAAAAAATTAAGTAATACGAGTACAGTATTATTTAAGATTCAACCCCAGACAGAGCATATGAAGAAAAATTATAAAAATATAAAAATAATAATAATAGTAATAATAATAATAATAATAATAATAATAATATAAAATAATAATAATAGTAATAATCATAATAATAATAAAAAAAATATAATAATAATAATATAAAAATATAAAAATAATAATAATAATAATAATATAAAAATATAGAAATAATAATAATAGTAATAATAATCATAATAGTAAATATTAATCATAATAATGATAATATAAAAATAAAAAATAATAATAAAAATATAAAAATAATAATAATAATAATATAAAAATATGGAAATAATAATAATAATAATAATATAGAAATAATGATAATAATAATATAAAAATAAAAAATTATAATAAAAATATAAAAATAATAATAATAATAATATAAAAATATAAAAATAATAATAATAATATAAAAATATGGAAATAATAATAATAATAATAATAATATAAAAATAATAATAATAGTAATAATAATCATAATAGTAAATATTAATCATAATAATAATAATATAAAAATAAAAAATAATAATAAAAATATAAAAATAATAATAATAATAATAATATAATAATAATAATAATAATATAATAAATAATAATAATAATATATATATAATAATATAATGTATGGGGTTTCTATGACTACTCTAACCGAAAATCTACTGAACCGATTTGGTTGAAATGTTTCTGTTATATCTGATAATCTGTTAAAGGTTTTAGTACCACTTTTGTTAATGGAAAAATAAAATAGATTAAGAAAATTAGAATTTTAATTTATATCTAAAATTATTATTAAAATTGTTATTATGTAACATGGTTACTATTAAAACACTTAATATGTTATGAGTTTATTATAATTATACGGAATAAAATTTAAAAATACCTAAATTAATTTAAAGATAATATCTATTTACTTATTTATCTAATTTATTTACACTGTTTTATATTAAGATTTAACTAACTCAAAAATAATAACAAAGTTCATGGAAAATTAAAAACAGCTAATTCGTAACTG